>NC_083579.1:67094870-67433870 GCF_027579695.1 Neoarius graeffei
ACTTCCATCCATCCATTATCTGTAGCCGCTTATCCTGTTCTACAGAGTCGCAGGCAACCTGGAGCCTATCCCAGCTGACTATGGGCAAGAGGCGAGGTACACCCTGGACAAGTCGCCAGGTCATCGCAGGGCTGACACATATGCCGCTTTTCCACTACAAACGCGGCTGAGCCGTGCCGTGCTGAGTCGAGCTGAGTCGAGCTGAGCGGGGCTGTTGGAGTTGCATTTCGACTACAACCGCGCTGAACCGTGCTGGCTGGAAGTGGGTGGACACATTGGGTGGAGTTAGCGAAAGTGGGTGGACGTCACGTGATGTCGTTAAGCAGCGCAAACAGTGACATCAGTGACAGTGGCGGAACAAGTCAGAGCCGGGCCGGGGGCGGGGCAAATGACCGGGCCCTTTATTAAAGCTTATCACATCATTTTAGGCTACAAAATGTCCGCAACTGCGGTGTTTACCAATTTCAACACTACCGGGTGCAACTATGTTATTTAGTACATCAAGTCCTTCAAACGAACATGTAACTCAGAAACAAAAAACATTAGGATACTGTACATGGCTCATAATAAAACATCAATAGCCTATACTGCGCACATTATTTGAAGGGCATACGAATGAGCGCTCAGAGGTTGCAACGGTGACAGGAAGAGTCAGAAATAAAAGGAGGGCGGTGCAAACCTCACTGAATGCACTGTGTTTACCAATTTCAACACTACGGGGTGCAGCTATGTTATTTTGTACATTAAGTCCTTCAAACGAACATGTAACTCAGAAACAAAAAAACATTAGGTGACATACTGTACATGGCTCATAATCAGTGATGGGAATAACGGCGTTAGAATAAACGGCGTTACTAACGGCGTTACTTTTTTTAGTAACGAGTAATCTAACTAATTACTTTTTACATCGTTATAACGCCGTTCCCGTTACTTACAATAAAATACTATGCGTTACTTTATTAAAGCTGTTCTCATCTGGTACGCTGCTCGTTCAGCCTTTCTTTACTCTGCTTTAGTGTGGGGCGGGGAGACACGAGACAACGGCACAGTAAGCCAATCAGAGTAGATACTGCACTACTGCGCACGCTTTCAATCGGAAGACCCAGCGATGGCGAGCGGTCAGCCCAGCACTGCGCTTTCACACTGGAAATACAGCCATTACTTTTCATTACTTGAAATAAAAGGCAAGAGTGTTTACGTGCAATGCACATTATTGTCGAGGAACAAAGCGTTTGTCCTCGTCAGTGGCCAGTAATTAGTAACATAATTTTAATAACTGCAAAAATATATTACATTTGATAGATGTCTTATCTCACATTGTCCCACAAAAATATTAATATAGTGTAGATAATGTTACTAACTGGTTCTGTTAAGTGTCCATTTCAGTAATAAAAACACATTTAACATTCACTTTTATTATGATTACACTAATTGAATTTGATTTTTTTTTTGGGGGGGGGGACAAAATGTAACGGAATAATTACTTTCCCTGGTAATTAGTTACTTTTATGACAAAGTAACTCCGTTACTAACTCAGTTACTTTTTGGGAAAAGTAACTAGTAACTATAACTAATTACTTTTTGAAAGTAACGTGCCCAACACTGGATAATAAAACATCAATAGCCTACTGCGCGCATTATTTGAAGGGCATACGACGAGCCTTGCGCTCCGCGAACTCGTCCACGATGCTCTGTATGTCACTGATTCAGTGAGCTTTTAAGCGGTAGTCTCACGACCCGGATAGTAAACAATAAACATGGAGGACATGGAGTCGTTAATGTTGCTGGTCTTGGTGCTGTGGCTTGTTGTCACCGACAACGCCAACAGATACTGACTGGCAAGAGCGTATAGATGAGGCGAGGCGCATAAGGCTTCAGAAATTCTCGTAATTCGTAATTATTCTTCTTCCGGGTTTGCGGTGTTTACAGATCCCAGCGCGCTCGCGGGGCGTGTGTGGGCATGTGAGGACACTCCTCCTCACCAATCAGTGCACAGGGGAGTGTCTGCTCACGCCCCCAACCTCACTCGGCACGGCTTGGCTCGCTTCAGCCCCACTCCAAAACCGTGCGAGTTTTAGGGGCTAAGCAGGGCTGAAACGAGCTGAGTCGTGCTGGTTTTTGGTAGTCGAAACGCGAGCCGTGTCGGGCTGAAGTGAGCTGAAGCGAGCTGAAAAAGGGTAGTGGAAAAGGGCCAATAGACAAACAACCATTCACACTCACATTCACACCTACGGTCAATTTAGAGCCACCAGTTAGCCTAACCTGCATGCCTTTGGACTGTGGGGGAAACCGGAGCACCCGGAGGAAACCCACGCAGACACAGGGAGAACATGCAAACTTCACACAGAAAGGCCCTTGTCGGCCCCTGGGCTCAAACCCAGGACCTTCTTGCTGTGAGGCAACAGCGCTAACCGCTACACCACCGTGCCGCCTATTTCAAAAGCAGATATGCAGAAATGAATCCAAGATCTATTGGATCTTGTGTCTGGCTCTTAATCATTTTTGGCAGAAAATTAGTCATGATTAGACTTCTTTTCTTTTAAACAGAAAAAAAACCCTGCTTTTAAAACCATGTACCAAACTCCACATAGTCCTCAGAGGTCTAATACTTGTGAACATATTTCAAGCCTTTCCACCAATGCCCACACAGATACTAGTGAGAACCTGCAGGCTAGTGAAGGGTCAAGTGTAATTTATTTTCCTCATATCCCAAAGTTCTCGCACTAGCACTCCTGGAAGCACAGAACAGCCCACTTTATGGGTGGGAGGTTCTTTTAGAAAGCATTTCACACTACGGAATGTGTGCAGTGGTGAGTTTCACTGTAGTTATAAGCAAAGCACCGTCACTTTTATTTCAGCGATCTAATCAAATGTGACTTTGTGAAAATAAATGATCATATTCATCAATGTGCACATCTTTCAGCTTTCATGTTTCAACATATTATCAACAGTGGGAATGTGTAGTCACAGTCATGCAGGCAATTTCACGATCATAGTAGATCTCTGAGTACCTCTCAGCCCACACAACTTATCATGCTGTATGTGTATGATCTGTGGAGGCATATATCGCTCTTCATTTTCCTCTCATTAATTTTCTCCTACTACCACCTACTCAATCTCCTCTGTTGTCTCTGCCTGCCTCTTAGGCTGAGCTTCAGAGGTCATGCTCACAGCTTAGTTCTCAGAGACGAGGTGAACACTGCCAGTCGCTGTGCCACTGCAGATACTACCCACCTCTACCTCCTCCACCTCCACCTCCACTCCCTCCTCGGCTACTCATCCCCACAGGTAGGGACTTTTAAATAAGGTATAATTATGCTTTCTCTGGTTGCGCCACAAATTTTAACAATAAATCAAATCAACAGCAAAGCAAACTGTGCTGCAATCTATTCAGTTCAAATACGTTTTAATTCTCTGGTGCCATGACTGCACAGCAAAAAGTGAATAGTGCAGGCATGTGTTTGAATTGAGTGTTTGTATGGCTTATCATGTGTCAGGAAACTATAGAGAGCCTTGCTTAAGTGTTTATAGAGTTTGCTCCACTGAGAGCTCTAGCTGTGATAGAACATGATTTGGAGAGTATTGCTTCTACTGCAGAAATAAAAGTCTTTCTACTCTTGTGCAGTGATTGTACAAACAGAGGAATAATCACGTCCTGGTTACCCTTAGGAAGTTCCCCATATGCCTGGAGCAGCTTGTGAGATATATGCATGCTGTTCTGCCAGGCACTGTAGTCAGCGTTCCCTAGAGGAGCCTCTGAGTAAAACTCAGATGAGTTAATTATTTTAGTTTTTAATATCGATAGGGAGAAACTGAATTGAGCCAATTTCTTTTAACAGAGAGCCATTTTAAAAATGAATTTATATTGCTGTTATATTATATTTATATAGCTGTTGCGTTTTTTTTTCTACCTGGATATTCAGAACCTATGATGAAAAAACCGTAGGGTGTATATTTGTTGTTACACAAGTTGTGCAAAGAAGTGCAAAGAAGCAATCATTCACACTTTGAACTGAATATAGTAATGCAGTATCACATTACACTTAGTCAGTTCATGTAAGAAAGAAATCCCTTTTAAATTGTGAACCTTCCTAATTCATACACAAAGAAATGGTACGTTTTAAATATTATGGCTTGGATATACAGTCACAACTCACTTTAATGGGAACACATGTGCACCTAGTTATTTGTGTAATTGTCCAGTCAGCTAATCATGTGGCAGCAGCATAATGTGTAAAGTCATGCAGATACAGGTCAAGAGCTTCTGTTAATGTTCACATCAAAATCTTAATAGGGAAAATGCAATCTCAGTGACTTGGCTGGTTCCAGACAGACTGGTTATATTTAAAAAATTACTTATTCTGCTCCTATATGTTCAGGGTCACCACAGCAAATCTGTTCCACATAGGTTTTACCCCAGATGCCCTTCCTGATGCAACCCCTCCCCAATCTATCTGGACTTGGGATTGGCACTTGTATGCACTGTCTTGTACAACCCCATTGGCTAGGTATTTTACCTAACCTGCAAGTCTTTGAACTGTGGGGAAACCAGAGCACCCAGAGGAAACCCACGCAAACACAGGGAGAACATGTAAATGCCACACAGAAGAGCCCCATCGGCCGTGAGGTTCAAACCCAGAACCTTCTTGCTGTGAGGCAACAGTGTTAACCACTACACAACCATGCTGCCCATACTGATCTCCTGCAATTTCATGCACAACAATTTTTTTTTTTAATGAGCGAGGTCAGAGGAGAATGGTCAGTGCCGACTTTCCCGAGCAGCACAATGAACACTCTCTCTCCTAGTTAAGATGCTCTTAGTGTTAAGAGGCTTTTGGGAAACCCACCACCGATTGGTTCAAGATGACAGGAATAACTTTTCACAAATGAAGTGAACTGAAAAGCATCTCCGAACACAAAACATATTGAAGCTTAAGGCAGTTAGGGTACAACAGAAGATGATGACATCCGGTTCCACTCCTGTCAGCCAAAAACAGGAAACTGAGGCTACTGTGGCACAAGTTCACCTAAACTTGACAGTTCAATATATATTTTTCCCCCCAATCTGATGGTTAAGATTTTTGACTCATTTTCTTATTTTTTATTTTTTTATTTTTTTGCATTTACCAATACTTGCCAACGTCATTTCATCTTGCTAAATTAACATCAGCAAAACTTTATTTCATACTAGCTGTACAATTGATTGATTGATTGATTTACTTTATTGATCCCAAGCTGGGAAATTGTTTTGTTACAGCAGCAAGTTATCACCCATGCAAAAAGAAAAAGACACACTGTACAACATAAAACAGAATTTAAAAAAAGATCCCAAGAACAAGCCGACTATACAACATACAGATAAAATGCAATGATAAAAATATATATTTATAAATGTGCCTTGTACATGTGAATGTGCATTAATAGTGAATAGTGCTTAAAAACAAGAATTGTGATAAATGAAGATAAAAACTGTGCAAGCACGGTGCTCTTCAGTGGGGTGTGGATATAAGTGTTCCATTACATCTTACTGACAAACTAACAGAATAAGAAAAATTGATTTATAGTAATGCATGTGCAAATGATTGTGATCTTTTGTGCGAGTGAGAGAATGAAGGCACACACAGAGAGGGCAGATTTAAATTATGTCATTTATAGAGACTTGCACTTTGTTGCACTTTCAGTGGCTGAACCTCCAGTTCTTCTGCTAAGGCCATGGTGGATGGACTTCATTGTGGTTGTGACAGTAGGATGCACTTCGACTTTCATTCTACTCTTAATTCTCCTCATCTGCTACAAGGCCATTAAACGGTATTTACGTCACTCATTGGTTTTGTTTATGAAATAAATATACTGTACATGTAGGTGCAGTTGAGTTGTGTAGAAAATATTTCATTCATGGTAATAAACTTTTATTAAAGATAACAGTTACTGAAGATCAGACTCAGAATCAGCACATCTATTAAATGTTCATAGAGTTTATAATACTGCAGTAACCCTGAGTTTTAATGGTTGATTATTTTGTAACTCTATGTAGTGCTGTCGATTTAGCTGCAATAGAACCTGTTGTTTGTCTGGCTATTCTTTGGCAATCCTGTCCTAGATCACTGGGAAGTTAACCCACCTTTAAGCCTGTAATAAAGTATCACAGTTAAATAGACAAAACAAACAGACAGACAGCTAGACAAGCTAAGGCCATAAATACCTTTCACCACTGCCTAAATATTGGTGGCTAACAACAGAGAAAAATTTCCACTGTCTTCATGCTTGCTCCACTAGATAGTCTTCGATGTATTACACTAACAAAATGGGCATTCGTTCATTAACAGTTGTCTAGTCAATTATCTCAATGAGGCAGTTTTCTAACAGATGATAATTTCACCATTTCACTGGTATTACAGAGAATGGCCAACCATAAAATGAACAGATGCTGTACTTTGAACACTGCTCATGTAATTATGTTATGAAATCTGCTGACTGCTTACACAGAGGTAAAACATATATGTGACGAATCATGGAATCCACGGACACATGTCAGCCGAAACGAATCCGAGAAAATCGCAAAAGAAGCATTAATTAATTAATGCTTCTTTTGCGATTTTCTCGGATTCGTTTCGGCCGACATGTGCCCGTGCATTCCATGACTCGTCACATATTAGATTAAGGCTTGGTAAAAAAAAAAAAAATTAATTAAATAAAAAAAATAGGGGTCACTCACATCATAATCATGTAATCTGTGAAACACCTAAGGTTTTATCATGCCACTTCTTATCAAGGACATGTTCCCTGTTTTCTGAGAAAGGCAGGGGCAAATGCAAGCAGCAGAAATAATGTGTGGCTGGCCTTGAAATTCATCATGGCAATTCTCCAGCCTTCTGTAGCCTAGAGGCATCCTCAGTTTAACACTGCGCTCCTATTCTAGAGACATGGCTGCTGTAATCCTGAACTCAGATGATCATTTATGAATTAATATGGCCAACGGTGTTTGGTTGCAGGTAAACTGTTTGATACATGCATGTAGGAAATGTCCAAAATTTTGAACTGACATTAAAAAAAATACTGCACAAAATCAAAAAGCTGCAAGTAGAATATTAAGCAGCAAAATCTTTAAAAACAAACAAACAAACAAACAACAGAAACAACAAACAACTAAACAATTGAATTTCATTTGCTACCATTTGACAGAATTTTTGAGACATTCTTGTTTTCTTTTTCCTTTTCGTTTCTTGCTTCAGATTTTTTTTTTAAACATTTGACCTAGTTATTCCAGAACATTAAGAATGTCACCTAACATGGCACAACTATAGGGACCTAGTGGTCGATATCTATCCTGGAGTTCTTCTACTTATGTATTTACAATACATACAATGTAATGTACAATCAGTCAGACATTAACACAAAATTAACCACAACAGGTCTATCAGGATCCTGGTATGAAGCAGAAAGCTGGCTCCTACTGTACTTATTATACAGCTATGTACCAAATATACCACGAGTTGGCCTATTGGTTAGTGTGTCCGTCTCTCGATTGGGAGATCGCGAGTTTTACTCACGGTCGGGTCATACCAAAGACCATCATAAAAATGGTACCTACTGCCATCTGGCAAGGCATGCTGCAATATAGATGTGAGTGGGGAGTCAAACTCTCACGGTTGCCAGAGGACTAGCCCCCACTGTAACCCTAGCTATGTGAGAGGCCGAGGGCTATGGAAATGGAGATCGGCACCGCCCTATGCGCCACATGGTGTGGGAAGGACTTTGATGATTTGACTTGATGTACCAAATACATCATTTAATGTTGAATATTGAAGAATTCATGTAAAGTATCCAAAACTATGCAACTATCAGAACTACATAGAAACACAGAGATATAAATAAACACTTAAACACATACCCCTTTTCCACCAAATCAGTTCCAGGGCTGGTTCGGGGCCAGTGCTGGTGCTGGTTCACAACTCGTTCAACTTGCGAGCCAGCTGAGAACCAGTTTGCTTTTCCATAGCTCGCGGTGCTAAGCGGAGCCACGTCATTACATCGCTGTATACGTCAGTTACGTCGCTGTATACGTCAGTTACGTCGCTGCGTTTGTATAAACCTTGGCGCGAACATCGTAGCAACAACAACACGGAGTAGAAGCAGCAGCAACAACAACAACAGCAATAATAATGGATGACTTCGCGTTTGTACAGCTGCTGCTTCTCGCCGCTTAAAAATGGCGACCTTTCACGATCTTGCTATTGTTGTTGGTCTTAACAACTCCGCCCCCCCGCTGACGTAAGCGGTTCTTTCCTCTGGCCCAGCAAAGAGTTGGTGCTAGCCTGGAACCAGTTTTTCTGGCCCCAGAGCCAGTTCTTTGTCAGTGGAAACAGAAAACCCGGTTCCAAACTAAGCACTGGCCCCGAACCAGCCCTGGAACTGCTTTGGTAGAAAAGGGGCAACAGTGATGTCCAACTTGTAAGCAGATCATTCTTTTAAACAATAACCCACCCCATTTTCTCTCCAAATTTGGTCAACTGCCAATTTCCACCTACTAACCAGGTCTCCCCTATCAACAATACTACCAGACATGTGAAACCAGCCAACAACAACTGCTGCTCATGCTGCATCACAGGACAGTTAAACACTTGGAGGAAAGCACTGTCTATCTTCTTCTAAAAACATGAACTCACAGATGCTTGTGATTGGCTAGTGTTGCTTGATTAACAGAGCAGAGAGTGTGAAATCCTTCCCACTCAGAGAGCTCGGCCAATTTTGCTCCCTTGGCTGATGGCTGTGGCATCATCAGGATTTAAACTAGCAATCTCCCAACAGTAGGGTGAATACTATTCAGTTGCTCCAGTCAGGAGCCTTGAACAGTTCCTTGTAATGAATAGGTCAAACTAATTAACAAGTCCATCTGAATCACAGTTTGTGTGGCATCTATGCAGTGTGAAAGCTATTTGTTTAAAGGTGCTGACTGCAAAGTCATCTGAAATTTTCAAATTTTTTTTATTGTCCCTGGCATTTTCCTATGTCTCGCAAGAGCAATATCATGTGGACGAGATGTGATCATTTTGATGTGCTAAGAGTCACTTTTCTCCATTTTGGGACTGTTTTCCTCCCTCTTGAGGTAAACAGTATGGCCCTACGAAAATAGCTGAACGCGAGAAGCTTTAACTAATTAACATAAGTATGGAACTGGGTCACACCAAGATGGTGACACGCAGAAAACATCGTGACTCTACATCGACCTCGGAGAGTTTTGAGTCGCAAGGATGTGATTTGTGGTTGACATTCACGAATAGATCCGTGAAACAAAAGATAAATATATCTTTTTCTGTTAATGCTTTTGTTTTATTATTTCTTCCTCGGTAAGATCCAAACATTAGGTGTATGTTTCCATTC
Organism: Neoarius graeffei; assembly: GCF_027579695.1. Taxonomy (NCBI): domain Eukaryota; kingdom Metazoa; phylum Chordata; class Actinopteri; order Siluriformes; family Ariidae; genus Neoarius; species Neoarius graeffei. The sequence goes on from NC_083579.1 coordinate 67,104,252, forward strand.
TCGCTACCGTGGAGTCGAGCCCATGCATTCTAAGGCTAAGCTAGCTAAGCACTAGCTAGAATTATTTATTTATCTGTCCAGAAAAATGACATGTCATCTAACCTTGGTCTATCTTGCGGTTGCACTCACTAGGCACGCTTTCCGTTTCTTTTCCGCTGGTTTTTAGCAGGTGAGAGAGCGATGTCCGCCATGTTTGTCCAGGCCGACTTGTTTTGGTTAAAATTAGGTCAAACACGTCCCACGGTGGTCACATGATACTGCTGCTCACTTGCATCGGCAATCTCCGGAATCGTAAAGTGCGGAACATGTTTTATCTCGGCAAAACATTTACACATAGGATACACGGTGTGTACAGCAGCAAAACGTCTTGAAACTCCAACAGCAATAGAAATAGAACATTTTGCCCAGGATTCAACTTTGCAGTCAGAAACTTTAAGAGTTCTTGTACAGTTCTAACAACTTAACAATTTCACTTCTTAAAATTGTAACATAAATATGTAGTGTAATATATTAGCAGCTAAACACTTGCTTACACTGTTGACCGAAAGGATACCATTGGCTTCCTTTTTGTGCTATGTGCATGCAAGTCTGTCCTTGGCCTTGCACACTAAGCCCTGAGTTGATAATGCACACAGGAGAGGCTGATCCAATTAACTCACTCTGTGAATTAACTTTAGTGTTCTTGGCCATATTCAAGGAGCCGAAAACTCAAAAACCTACTAGTGAATATGCCAATTGCATGATGCATTGCGTTGGTCGTTGATGAACTCGCTGAGTTAAACATCATCACTTAGCTCACTCCAGGTCTGTCTGTTTGGGTGTTTTGTTTTGAGCTATTTTCAACCTATAAAATGTAGATTTTTATAAAAAAATATTAACTTTGTCAATATTTATCATCATAGTACAGTCATATCATTTAATTTACAACTAAAAAAAATTAAGTGTGCAGTACCTCTTTAACATAGTGTCAAGAGTTGTTTAGCAATATGGATCATTTAGAAATAGGCCTTGGAAAATTATTAAACAAATCCCTTCAAAATTGTAGGTGCGAACTGTGAATGCAAGTACTGTAAGCTGTGCCCAGGCTACTGTATGAACATTTAGCACAATTTGTAGAATATATTATATGTTAAATTGAATCAGCTAAATCAGATGTTCAGTTTTATTGAAACAGAGGTTAAATAAGCTTGGAAAATTGAATGGCATTGAAACTTCCTATCACTAGTAACACAAGTCTGTAGCAGCAGTAGCTACTTTAGTGTTACACTGAACATTTCACTGATGATAAAGTGAGACTATGGTGATTATGTTTAAGTCTGAAGTTGAAAAGTATTTATTTTGGAATGTCAATACCATGTAACAGTAAAATATCAGATTAAAAAAAAGCTATAGTTTGGGATGGTTGAAAGCAAAGGTGGATATATACAGTATATACAACTCCAATTCCAAAAAAGTTGGGACACTGTGTAAACTGTAAATAAAAACAGAACGCGATAATTTTCAAGTCATGGAAACCCTATAATTCATTGAAAATAATACAAAGACAGCATATCAAATCACCATATCAAACTGAAAAAGGTTATTGTTTTTTTGAAACATATATGCTCATTTTCAATTGGATGTCAGCAACACGTTTCAAAAAAGTTGGGACAGGGCAACAAAATACTGAAAAAGTTGTGTAATGCTTAAAAAAAATAATAATAATAATTTGGTTAATTGGCAACAGGTCAGTAACATGATTGGGTATAAAAAGAGCATCCTAGAGAGGCGGAGTCTCTATACTAGGCTAAACTGACCTGGTTAAGTGACTGCTTGTTAGTTTAAGCCGCTACCCAACTGGACTGCATGAAGACACCTGTATTAGTATAGGTAATCGTATGGGGCCAAGTAAAATTAAGGATTAATTTCACTCGTGATTTCAAAGTTTTGAAAATTGCCCGAATCGCGACGCGACGAGGGCAATTTCAAAACTTTGAAATCACGAGTGAAATTGATTCTTAATTTTACGAGGAACCATACGATTACTTGTTTATAATACATAGGGCCAGATTACTCAGTTCTGACACGACACGAGGACTTCATTTCCACAGAATATCTTTTTGTTTCATCAGACTTTTGGACTTGTTTGGCTTTTTACCCATTCCAACGAACTAGCCAATAGCATTTCAGAAATACTGCCCCGTGTTAAGGAAAAAAGCCCTCCTTGATTGACCAATCAGAATTGAGTAATTTGGCCCCATGTATTATAATCTGTGTAATAACCTTTAACAGCTGTATAATCTCTTTAATGTCCTTATTTAATATTCTGTGCACAAGATTCACTCCATCCCTAAATCTTAAGCTCAAATAGCTTTTTTAGAAAGATTTTTATATACTTAGAAAAGCTGGAATTTATTCCTTCAGTCTGGGATCTCAGTTCAGGTGAAGGCCATTTCATAATTTTAAGCCTGTTTGCCTTCCCCTCACTATTGGGTTGAAAAATAAATAAGCGGCAGAAGGTTGATGGAACTGGTTTCAGTCTGATCTTCCAATAACAGCAAACACTTCACATCCAATCTGGTAACAGGCTAAGGTAAAGTATATGACAGGTACAGAGTAGGAAAGCCGAGCATTTCATTAGAGACACAGAATAAAGGTTAAAATGGGATCGAAAGTGCAATATGAACTTAAATTAGAGAGAGATGGCAAGTTTATGCCTTGGTAATGTACTGTGTGTGGGTTGTTGGGTTTTGGGGTTTTTTTAAATTAGAATATGCTCACACATTTCTGATAGGTTTGATACTACAAACAAAACTCAAGATGATGCAGACAACAACACATAAGTGGAAGAAAACCTAAAATTTGGAATAGGTTTCCAGTTTATTTCAAAACATTATTCCCTTGGGGGAGTGAGGAAGGCCAGAGTGCTGGAAGAGAATTGGACAATAAAAAGGGAAAACTAGAAAGATGCAATTCTCTTTGAATCAATAGGAGAAAGTGTTATAGTCTCTTCAGCTACAGGGTCTCCCCAGTAAATCTGACCTGGCCAAGGGCCTGTCCTCTCAAGTGCTACTGTCAGAGGAAAACCTGATTTAGAAACTTCTGCTGACTAAGACTGCAAGCCGTGTATGTTTCTTGGGCCAGTCATCCATCTCTGACAGTGTACAGAAATTCTTTCCACATCGCCATCAAATAAATCCTGGAAATAAATGAAGGGCCGAGCTGCTATCAAATTCACATATACAAATAATCACATGCAAACATTCGAGGAACATGAACATGTGTAAAGAGTAGGTAATAAAATAATAAGCCCAGAGTTTACTTATTAAAAACAAAGACATTAGAGTTAGGCCCAGACAAGTATGTGTACAAAAAAAGACAACTGTCAAACAATTGTGATTTTAATATTTCAATAGAATCATCCACCCACCTAGTTCACATTGTTCCAGTGTGTTTAAACAGTATAGTACTTGTACTGGCATCAGAGTTCTCCTCAGAACTTCAAAAAGGGATGTGAACTGCACTTGAACAGCTTTGATATGAAATATTTATCAATTCTATGAAGTGTTATGTCACCACACGGTGTCTGTCAACTCATGGCATCTATTATTGAGGAGCCTGGGTGGTACAAGGACCATGGGACGCCCAAATACACATAGACTGTTTTACAAATACAGTTAAACACTCAGTTAAATAATCCATACTCCTTTTTTATTCAGCATAATCAATAAAAACATTAATATTCTGTGAAATGTTCCTTATTTATCGATTTGAACCAATGTTTCAGGTGATATCCAAAAATAAAACAACAGAAATCAAGTTTGAACTTTTTTTTAACCTGGATGTAGCTTTAGGGATCTTCGCTCCAGCAGAGCAAACTGTACAGTAGTATGAGAAACAATGCTTGCACTAACTGTATTCGGCTCAGTTCTGTGTTACATAAGCAAAAAAAATGACTACGGGCTGATGTGGCATATAAGGCATAGTGCAGTGGAGAAATATAATAACCACTGAGGTAATGAAAGAGAGATGAAGGCTTGGATGAATAGTCCATGTTGAGTAATACTGTCTTACACAGACCAAGAGACATCCGACATCATGTGGGCGTAGCAAACTCCATTCCTTGTTCATGTTGGAGAGCTAGAGAAACCGTAGGAGGACTATAAGATTGATCATTTTGTTATTGTGCTGGAATAAAATTGTTATACTAGCTTGGCACTGTGCAACAAATTATTTCCATTGTGTGTGTGTGTGTGTGTGTGTGTGTGTGTGTGTGTGTGTGTGTGTGTGCGCTTATGCCACAGATATGTAGTTCAAATAATAAAGTGAATCAGCACTTTGGGTTTTGTTTTGTTTTGTTTTTGCAGGAAACCTCTTAAAAAAGAGGAAAATGGCACCAATCGTGGAGAATATGCCATGAGCTGCCGCAAGAAAAACACCACAAATAACATTGTATTGTGAAACAGACACACATTAAGAGCTAATGATGTCTGCATTGCTGCACTCTCAGCACTTACTGACCCAATGTGCAGCAGAAGCGCTAACCCAAATGTACATCCGATGTCAGAGAACATGAACAAGGTTAACTTGTTGGAAGACTGCAGCCTGGACTGTTACACTACTGCTTTTCACTCTCAGAGATCCACTCCCATGCACAACTGGCAAACTGTGGCATAGAGACAATAACGTATATGTGCATGATTTTTTTTTTTAATTTCAATGCCATTATATCAATATATAATACCAGATGCTTTATTTTACATTTGATGCACTGGTCTCAAATCTAATTTCTAAGCATAGCATTTTCTATTTATTTAATAAATTATGATTATTTATTTTTCCGACATTGATGTGGGACACTGCATGTCTTCTGATGAGATGTTTAAAAAAAGACATGGCTGTGTTGTTCAGCTGTGTCTTTGGGAAACTGAACAGATGAGTTTGCATGGTATGTTGTGCACATCTAATTGAAATCCTACCTGTAGAAATTTTGTACTCAAACTATCATGTGTTCAAAAGATCGATTGACTTGCTCAGGCAAGGCTGTGGATTCATATTTGTGCTGTATTTATAAATGTTAACGTGATATAACATTGAGACAAGCCTATGCACAGATACTTACACAACATGTTACATCATCATCCTAGGATGAACCCTGGAGGTCTTTCCTGGTGTTCTGCTTTATTTCTGTGGTGTAGCATGGTTTCATATTTGCAATGAGACTAAAATGCCTGTCTTGTATCATCCTTAGAGCTAGAATTCTAAACACTCCCTTGTCTGTGCAAAATTCTAGTGATCATAGGGACAGTGGACAACTTTGCAAGAGGCACAGTCATGTTCAAATGTGATTACAAGCTAAGCTTCACAATCCACCAAACAAGGTCCCTTCCATAAAAGTCTACATTTGATGAACGTTAACACTTCACTGATGGAAGATGGCAGTAAACTTCATGTAGACCGCCATCAGAAAGATAATGAATGTCTGTAATGTTGCTGGTGTTATAATGACAGTATGATAAGTATCATGCTATATTAATGAAAAATGCATTAACATAGAAGGTCAAACCTTGGGATATACATTACAGTTGGTTTGTTTCAGTGGTTCAAACATGTTCTGTGTCTGAGTGCTGTCTCTCTGTCTAACTACAATTGTGAAGGTTGTTCTCATCTGCATTGTATCCTAAAAAATCTCAAACAGCTATATGTTAAGATATATAAAATGTATTATATGTACAAATGAGGGGGAATGATGCATGAATGTAAACAGTGATTTCAAAATACTGTACCTTCTGGACTGTTATTCACTCACCCAGAGTGACTAAATATGTTTATACAATGTAGAAATAAAACCATGCAAACAGATAGCTCTGTTTCTAATTCAGTGATGTGTCATGAAGGGTGAATAATATATAGATATCTGTTGTTTGATCCAGGTACGCTAATTACTGTTGGAAAATGAGTAATCTCATCTCATTATCTCTAGCCGCTTTATCCTGTTCTACAGGGTCGCAGGCAAGCTGGAGCCTATCCCAGCTGACCACGGGCGAAAGGCGGGGTACACCCTGGACAAGTCGCCAGGGCATCACAGGGCTGACACATAGACACAGACAACCATTCACACTCACACCTACAGTCAATTTAGAGTCGCCAGTTAACGTAACTTGCATGTCTTTGGACTGTGGGGGAAACCGGAGCACCCGGAGGAAACCCACGCGGACACGGGGAGAACATGCAAACTCCACACAGAAAGGCCCTTGCCGGCCACGGGGCTCGAACCCAAGACCTTCTTGCTGTGAGGTGACAGCGCTAACCACTACACCACCATGCCGCCCGAAAATGAGTAATACGGTGTCTTAAATGATATACTATGCCCAAATATCTAAATGTAGGACATATTGTACAGAGAAATTAAAAATTCTTACTGGTTTTATGAGACTGATTACACACACACACACACACACATTATCTCTAGCCGCTTTATCCTTCTACAGGGTCACAGGCAAGCTGGAGCCTATCCCAGCTGACTACGGGCGAAAGGCGGGGTACACCCTGGACAAGTCGCCAGGTCATCACAGGGCTGACACATAGACACAGACAACCATTCACACTCACATTCACACCTACGGTCAATTTAGAGTCACCAGTTAACCTAACCTGCATGTCTTTGGACTGTGGGGGAAACCGGAGCACCCGGAGGAAACCCACGCGGACACGGGGTGAGACTGATTAACAGCCATGAAACTTTTGTTGATGTTAATCACAATAAAACCAGATATAACCATAATTTCCCCTATCAAATTTATTTAAAACTTTTAGTTCTCATCTCATTATCTCTAGCCGCTTTATCCTTCTACAGGGTCGCAGGCAAGCTGGAGCCTATCCCAGCTGACTACGGGCGAAAGGCGGGGTACACCCTGGACAAGTCGCCAGGTCATCACAGGGCTGACACATAGAGACAAACAACCATTCACACTCACATTCACACCTACGGTCAATTTAGAGTCACCAGTTAACCTAACCTGCATGTCTTTGGACTGTGGGGGAAACCGGAGCACCCGGAGGAAACCCACGCGGACACGGGGAGAACATGCAAACTCCGCACAGGAAGGCCCTCGGCGGCCCCGGGGCTCGAACCCAGGACCTTCTTGCTGTGAGGCGACAGCGCTAACCACTACACCACCGTGCTGCCCGAAAATGAGTAATACGGTGTCTTAAATGATATACTATGCCCAAATATCTAAATGTAGGACATATTGTACAGAGAAATTAAAAATTCTTACTGGTTTTATGAGACTGATTAACAGCCATGAAACTTTTGTTGATGTTAATCACAATAAAACCAGATATAACCATAATTTCCCCTATCAAATTTATTTAAAACTTTTAGTTCTATCAACATTTATTGCGTTTTGCTTAAATTTTTACGTGGAGTTCATTATGACAATGGGAAGTTTTACATTAGCAGATATGTTTATCAAAATGATGTCCATGTGATCCCAGTGTTCAACGGTGGATCTTTGACAATCAAGTGAATTGAACTCACAAGTGTGACGCTGCAGCTTTCTCGTGCTAGGTTCGTCACTAGCCCTCTTGGTCTGTCAGTGTTTTGGCTTCTGTTTTGTGTTTGATTCTCGGCTAGCAGGGGGAGCTCTAGGGCTCTGATGACGTGACTAATTGGTGGCGTAATTAGGAGCCGGATAAAATCTGGACCTCCCGGTCCGTGAGAGGGCACTTGCTTGCTCGACATCACGCTTGCTGCGGTGCTGGCTGCGCCCCCACTTTTATTTACCTTTTCGCATTACATTCCATTATGCTGATATGCACTACAGTTTTGCTTTGTTTTACATTTACTAACTTCTGTACATAGTTTTTTTAATAAACTTATTTTTATGTTTGATATATATCGGTGTGGTCTCCCCCTCTTTATGTTGTGGCGGCCTTGAGCCAGGAAGTCATGACATTTGGGGGCTCGTCCGGGATAATTGACCTGGAAATTTTTTTGGTACTTTGGTGTGTAGGCTACGATTCCCACTACTGGCTAATGCAGAGTATAGTGCGGGTATGAGTTACGTAATTGATGTTGATTTGTGAAGGCGTACAGGCGTACATTTGGCCTACCTGTTTGGGGGAACTGCACAGGTTGTATTTTGTTTGGGTTTGTGTTGAGGTAAATTGAGGTGGCGCATAGTCGCATGTCGAGTTAATTATTTCATTTCCAACCTTATTTTTTGCGCGATGTATTTTGCAGCTTATGTAGCAGGATGAAACATTTTGGAGCTATCGTTTATCCTCGGCTTAGAGCGCCGTTGCGCTAGGGCTTTAGGCTGGAGTGCCACTGTGTCTGGGCCGAGGGCATCGCCGTGGAGATTCGGGCTGAATTGGCTTCGGTCGGGGCAGCACGACTCCAGCGGTATCGGTGAGTAAAGAACTTGGCTCTCATGCACAGTGTGAAGCTAGGTTAGTATATGGTGGGTAAATGTTTTAGATACGGGGAAGCTCCGTAGTTGGTTTGTCCTGTTTCGTGAGCTGCTTGTACTTCGCGTTGTAGTTGTTATTTGGGTTGGTTAGTCTGGAAGATCCATTTGTAGTTTATTTTGTATGAGTGTTGGTTGTTTAATTGTTGAGTGAATAGCGTTACATTTAAACTTTGGGATGAGTGCAGTGGGGGAGTTTTTGGAAGCTCCATCGGAGAGGTTGTTAGCGACATTGATGAAAGGTCAGCTGCTCAGTGTAGCGGATCATTACCAACTGGAACTAACTATTCCTAAGTCTTCTAAAAAAGACCAGTTGTTTGACTTAATTCATAGCAGTTTAAAAGAAAGGCAGGTGCTGCCGGGGGGCATTCTAATTGAGATTAGTAATCCGGCAACACAACTTTTAGACACATCAATTGGGATTAATCCGACAGCAACACAATTTTTAGACACGTCCTCGATTCCCAGCATGCAGTCTTTTAAATCTAGCCAGCTGACGTTGGAACAGCAAAAAGAGCTGTTGAAAATACAGCTGGAACAAAAGAAATTGGAAGCACAAGAAAGAGAAAAAGACTGTTTATTGGAGATAGAAAAGCTTAAACATAATGAGCTGTTGGAGTTGGAAAAGCTTAAACACTAAGAGCTGGAAAGGGAAATTCAGCATACGAGACTTAATCTGATTGCAGAGGGTAAAATATCCGCTAGTGGTGGAGGTTTATCCCAGCAGTCGGGATTGTCTGGTATGATTAAGTTTCTTCCCACATTTAATGAACGTGATCCAGACGTGTTTTTCTCTTTGTTTGAAAACGTTGCTTCCGAAAGAAATTGGAGTGACAAGGATAAAACTCTGCTTCTACAAACTGTGTTAGTCGGTTGGCGGCACGGTGGTGTAGTGGTTAGCACGGTCGCCTCACAGCAAGGAGGTTCCGAGTTCAAACCCAGCGGCCGGTGAGGGCCTTTCTGTGTGGAGTTTGCATGTTCTCCCCGTGTCTGCGTGGGATTCCTCCGGGTGCTCCGGTTTCCCCTACAATCGAAAGACATGCAGTTAGGTTGACGTGGGGTGGCCTTGGGCTGAGGTGCCCTTGAGCAAGGTACCTGACCCCTGACTGCTCCCCGGGCGCTCTGGTGTGGCTGCCCACTGCTTCAGATGGGTTAAATGCAGAGGATGAATTTCACTGTGCTTGAAGTGTGCATGTGACGAATAAAGGTTTCTTCTAAAAAAAAAAAGCTCAGGAGGCCTTTGTTGCGTTGCCTCCAGCTGAGAGAAAAGTTTATTGGTGTGTTAAGGATGCTGTCTTAAAATGTTATGAATTAGTTCCCGAAGCATATCGTCAATGCTTTCGCAACTGGAAAAAGGCCGACAAACAAACTCACACTGAGGTGGCCAGGGAATTAATAAGTTTTTTCACCGCTGGCTCTTGGCAGAAGGGGTTGAGAATCTTGTTGTTGAACAGTTTAAGAAGATTCTGCCTGAACGCGTAGTTGTTTATGTAAATGAACATCAGGTAAAGACAGTTGCAGAGGCAGCTGCGCTTGCCAATGGGTATGTTTTAACACACAAAAATCAGGTGCCTGAATTTGCTCCGCGTAACGAATACAATCGTCATGATCACCCTCGTCGTTTTAATTCGGGTCCTCCAGTGAGGTCCGAACTTGTCAATTATAATAGAGCACGGGAGAGTGATGCACAAAGTAAGTGTAATTATTGTCTTGAGGCTGGTCACTGGAAGAGAGAATGTCCGTTGTTATGTGCACGCAACAAGGCTAAGGCAAGCGGCAAGTTTGCTGGTTGTGTTGCTAAGAGTAGGCCTGTTCCTGCAGTTTATGTTGAGGGGGCTAAATCAGATGTGGCTTCTTCTACTTCTAAGTCTTTGGAATCTGAGCAGCCAAATGTGCCAGTGGAGATTATTGGTAAAACGAAGGTGTCAGACAGTGTTGATTACAGTCCATTCATTACTGACAGTGTTGTGTTGCTGGTAGGAAATGCTCAAAGGGTTCCTGTTAAAATTCTATGGGATACAGGAGCCTCAGAGTCTTTTATTAGCCAATATGTTTTGCCTTTTTCTTCTGTCTCAGACACGGGTAGTGTTGTTTTAATCCGTGGTATTGGGCTTCAGTCTTTTTTAGTGCCATTACATAAGATCTGCTTATACTCTGGTTTTGTCAACAGGGAGGTTACCATTGCTGTTCGGCCATCTTTGCCCATAGATGGTGTGGACATTATCATTGGAAACAACCTGGTGGGTCATTGTGTCTGGCCAGAGGGGTTACCAGCACCACCTCTTGTGCTTAAAATGGAAGTTAAGCCATTGGCTGAGCCAAACGAGTGTCTCAGGGATTTTCCAGAGGTGTTCACTGCCTGTGCAGTTACTCTGGCAATGGCTCATGCACAGGCAGAGGGCACAGCTGATGTATCCAAGTCCAGCACTGTAAAATTGTTTGTTCCTGAATTACCAACACCTTTTTCCTATCGTGAAATTGTGGATGCCCAGATAAAGGATAAAGGTCTTGCAAAGTATTTTGATCTTGCTTCAGATGAGTCTGATAATAGTTACTGTGTGCGGAATGGCTTGCTGCTTCGCAGGTGGTTGCCACATGCAGACACGGAGGTGGCAGATCCAGTGTTGCAGGTAGTAGTGCCTGAAGAATAGCGTAGCATTGTGTTAAAAACTGCTCACAGGGAGGTAGATGGACATTTTGGAATGAAGAAGACCTACAATCGGTTGCTTCAACATTTCTATTGGCCGCAAATCAAAAGAGATGCAGCGAATTTTGTTAAATCATGCCATGTTTGTCAAATTGCAGGTAAACCGAATGCATCCATTAAACCGGCATCCCTACAGCTGATTCCATCTGTAGGTACTCCTTTTGAACACCTAATCATTGACTGTGTTGGTCCATTGCCCCATCAAAATCTGGCAGTGTGTATATGTTTACCATAATGTGTCAGGCTTCGTGGTATCCTGCTGCATGTCTTGAGGAGCATCACTACTAAGTCCATTGTGAAGTCATTATCTCAATTCATATCTATCTTTGTGTAGAACCAGAGCAGGTGGGTGGAGCACAGAAACACGGCAGGCCAGAACTGAGTTCTCAGAAACTCTTTTATTTTTAATGATATGTGTGGCTTTTCAGCTCATTCACTCTCTCACACATGCATTCAGGTCGGGAGAGAGCTCCCTTTCTCTGCTCTCTCTCTCCTTTTATAGGGTGCGGTCACTAGGGAAGACACACAAACACAGGTTAACTCACATCAGGTGCAGTGATTCTGCCACTTACCTTCCCTGACTCCGCCCTCCATTCACAGACCAATGCTTGACCACGCCCCCGCTGCCACATACCCCCACCGCCCGACTCAGGCCGGGGAGCCGTCCGGCCTGCAGCTGACTCCCCCGCCCCCCCCCTTGACGGGAGAGGAAATCTGCCACGACCATCTGCGCCCCCCGGCCTGTGGACCACCTTGAACTTAAACGGCTGGAGTGCCAGATACCTGTACCAACGGGTGATCTGCGCGTTGGCATCCTTCATGCGGTGGAGCCACTGGAGGGGGGCATGGTCCGAACAGAGGGTGAAAGGGCGTCCCAGTAGGTAATAGCAGAGGGCAAAGACCGCCCACTTGATGGCGAGGCACTGCTTTTCTATGGTGCTGTATCGGCCCTCACGCACCGACAGCCTCTGGCTGATGTACAGCACTGGACGATCCTCCCCTTCCACCTCCTGGGACAGAACAGCCCCCATCCCTTTGTCCGACGTGTCCGTCTGCAAAACAAAGGGGAGAGAAAAGTCAGGGGAGTGTAACAGTGGCCCCCCACACAGTGCAGCCTTTACCTCAGAGAAAGCCCGCTGGCATTGCTCCGTCCACTGGACCGGATCTGGTGCCCCCTTTTTAGTGAGATCAGTCAGCGGGCTGGTGACGTCCGAATAATTAAGTATAAACCTACGATAGTAGCCAGCCAGTCCCAGGAACTGTCTCACCCCCTTTTTGGTCTTGGGCCTCGGGCAGGCCGCAATCGCTGCTGTCTTATTAATTTGAGGACGCACCTGCCCATTGCCCAAGTGGAAGCCCAGATACCGTACTTGCACCCGCCCAATCGCACACTTCTTCGGGTTGGCTGTGAGACCCGCTCGCCTCAGCGACTTAAGGACGGCCCTTAGATGTTTTAGGTGTTGCGGCCAGTCATTACTATAAATAATGATGTCGTCCAAGTATGCGGCCGCGTAGGTGGCGTGGGGGCGGAGGACCCTATCCATAAGCTGCTGGAACATAGCAGGCGCCCCAAACAGCCCAAAAGGAAGTGTGACGAACTGGTGTAAGCCAAACAGTGTGGAAAAGGCCGTTTTCTGTCGGGATAATGGAGTCAAGGGGATCTGCCAATATCCCTTTGTCAAATCCAGTGTCGAATTAAAATGAGCTGTGCCTAGTCAATCAAGCAACTCATCAATATGAGGCATTGGGTAAGCATCGAATTTAGACACCGCGTTGACTTTTCTATAGTCCACGCAGAACCGGACCGACCCGTCGGCCTTGGGAACCAAGACCACCGGGCTGCTCCAGTCACTGTGGGACTCCTCGACGATGCCCATTTCAAGCATGGCCTCGAGTTCTTCCCGAACCACCTTTTTTTTGTGTTCGGGCAGTCTGTAAGGGTGGCTGTGCATTACCACCCCTGGGGGCATCTCAATGTGGTGTTCTATGAGGTGGGTGCGGCCGGGCAGGGGCGAGAATACGTCAGAAAATTCTGTCTGCAACTGGGCAACCTCCGTGAATTGGGTCGGGGAGAGGTGGTCTCCACAGGGGACCGGAGCAGTGGGCGATGTCAATTTTACTTTTTGAACCTCCGGCCCCAGCTCCGCCTTCTCTGGAACCACCGACACCAACGCCACCGGGACCTCCTCGTTCCAAAGTTTTAACAGATTGAGGTGGTAAATCTGTAATGCCCCACCCCGTCCGTTCGCTGCACCTCATAGTCGACATCCCCGACTCGCCATGTGACCTCAAAGGGTCCTTGCCACCTGACGATCAATTTGGAGCTCGACGTGGGCAACAACACGAGTACTTTATCTCCCAGTGTGAATTCCCTAAGGCATGTGCCCCTGTCGTACAGACTGACTTGACGTTCTTGGGCCTGCCGCAAATTCTCCTGGGTTAGGTGTGTGAGGGTGTGGAGTTTGGCGCGCAGGTCAATAACGTATTGAATTTCATTTTTGCTTGTTGAAGGTCCCTCCTCCCAATTTTCACGCAGCACATCTAAAATGCCACGTGGCTTATGCCCTTATAATAATTCGAATGGGGAGAACCCTGTGGAGGCTTGTGGGACCTCTCGCACTGTGAATAACAGGGGCTCGAGCCATTTATCCCAGCTGCGTGTGTCCTCGCTTACAAATTTTTGAATTATGTTCTTGAGGGTGCGGTTGAACCTTTCAACTAAGCCATCCATTTGTGGGTGATAAACGCTGGTGCGGATAGGCTTAATTCCCAGTAACCCATACAGTTCGCGCAGTGTGCATGACATAAACGTAGTGCCTTGATCAGTGAGAATCTCTTTGGGGATTCCGACTCGGGAGATGACGGGGAAGAGTGCTTCCTCAATACTGTGTGCTGAAATATTGCGAAGAGGCACTGCTTCCGGATATCGCGTTGCATAGTCCACCAGAACTAAAATAAAGTGATATCCTCGTGTTGACCGATCTAATGGCCCAACAAGATCCATCCCAATTCTTTCGAATGGGGTCTCGATTAATGGCAGAGGGTGCAAAGGCGATTTTGGAATGGCCGCTGGATTTACTAACTGGCATTCGCGGCACGCCGTACACCACCTACGGACATTGCCGCGAATCCCTGGCCAATAGAACCGGGCCATTATTTGGGCTAGTGTCTTATCCTGCCCTAAGTGTCCGGCCATGGGATTAAAGTGAGCCGCCTGGAATATAAATTCTTAGCGGCTCTTTGGGATCAAAAGCTGTGTTATGGGTTCCTTCGTCTGAGTGTCCTGCGTCACTTGGTATAACCTATCCTTAATAATGGAGAAATAGGGGAAGGATGGGGTGGTGTTTGCCTGGATCGTTTGACCATCGATTACTCTCTCTTGGTCAAACGCATGCCGCAGAGTTTTGTCTCGCGACTGCTCTAACAGGAAATCCGCGAGGGATTCCCCAAGAGAGGGAGGAGGAGCATGCTGCGCCTCACTCTGACGCGGTGATGACATAGACGGCTCTGTGACAGCTGCTCCCGCCAATGCCAAACCGGGACCTCCCCCCGCTAAATTATGGCAGGCCCCACTCTTCACTAAATGTGACATTAATTCCCGAAATCCCAGCCAATCAGTCCCCAAAATTATCGAGTGGGTAAGGCGAGGATTAACTGCCACCTTTACTCTAAAATTCTCCACTCGAAATAGAATGTGGACTGACACTAAAGGGTAGTTGTGAACATCCCTGTGCACACACAACACCTTCACCAATTGTGCTCTCCCCAATGCCTCGTCTTGCACCAGGCTTTGGTGGATTGAGGTCTGATTACAGCCGGAGTCCACCAAAGCCTGATACGTATCCCCTTGGATACTCACCGGTATGCGATACGCTACGGTCCAATCAAGGGTGGTCTCTGGCACATCAGGGATCCAGACCACTGCTCCCACCTCCATCGCCGAGCACTGATGCTGGAGGTGCCCCGGCTCCCCACAGCGCCAGCATACCAGCCCAGGCTCTCCCTCTGCACTGGTGTTTCGGAGCTCACTCACCTGAGGGGGGGAAGACACAGACATGGAAGTAGGAAACGGTAGGGCACTGCGGGTGCGGCGGGCCGGCTGGGGTGGAGCCGGCCCCCACCTCCGCGGTGGGGGAATGGGGTGAGGACGAGAAATAGAAGGGGAGAGAGAGGGAGAAGAGGAGACACGTTGTCCTGCCGTTGGAACAGCTCCCATATGGTCCTCTGCCAGTTTGATGGCCTGATCCAGTGACGCCGGGCGATGGCACTGGACCCACTCCGCCGTTCCTTCCGGAAGTTGGGTGATGAATTGTTCCAGCGCCACCAGGTCGATGATTGATTCCCTCGGCGTCGCGGTTGTCGGCCCTCAGCCACCGCCGGCAGGTGTCCCGGAGTTGCTGGCCAAACGCGAACGGCCGGCCGACCTCCTCCAGGCGCAGCGCACGGAAGCGCTGCCACTGCTGCTCCGGGGTGCGCCCCACACATTGGAGGACGGCCCTACGGAGGTCGGTGTAGACCAGCCGGCTGTCGGCGGGGAGCTGTAGCACGGCCAGCTGCGCCTCGCCCGTTAGCAGGGGGAGGAGGCGCGCCACACGCTGTTCCACCGGCCAACCCCATGCCTCTGCTGCCTGCTCAAAAAGAGCGAGAAAGACTTCGGGGTCATCATGCAGACCCATCTTCATTAAAGTGAGGTGGGGAGGGTCCGCGGTGGTGGTGATGGTGGACCCCGCCGACGTGAGCAGGTGCCGGAATGCCTGGTGATCTTTCTGCTGTGCTAGCACCAGGGCTTCGAACCGTTGTTCTTGCTCCTTCCAGAGGGCGACCAGCGCCTGGTGCTGGCTCTGTTGGGCCGAGGCAAGGGCATGGACTAGGTCCTTGAAGGGGGAGGACTCCATGGGGCTGTCTCCTTCTGCGCTCCATCCCGGGTTTCGGCACCACTGTAGAACCAGAGCAGGTGGGTGGAGCACAGAAGCACGGCAGGCCAGAACTGAGTTCTCAGAAACTCTTTTATTTTTAATGATATGTGTGGCTTTTCAGCTCATTCACTCTCTCACACATGCATTCGGGTCGGGAGAGAGCTCCCTTTCTCTGCTCTCTCCTTTTATAGGGCACGGTCACTGGGGAAGACACACAAACACAGGTTAACTCACATCAGGTGCAGTAATTCTGCCACTTACCTTCCCTGACTCCGCCCTCCATTCACAGACTGACGCTTGACCACGCCCCCGCTGCCACACTTTGGTATTCCAAAAGTAATTCAAAGTGACTGTGGGTCCAATTTCACATCTAAGATCTTTGCTGAGGCATTGAAACAGCCACACATCAAGCACAACCTGAGCAGTGCATATCATACACAGAGTCAGGGGGTGCTTGAGCGTTTCCACACTATGTTAAAATCTCTGCTGCGGGCATATTGTGTGGAATTAAAAAGGGACTGGGAAGAGGGCCTACCGTGGCTGTTATTGGCAGCATGAGTGGTTGTCCAGGAAAGTACAGGTTTCTCCCCTAATGAACTGATGTTTGCGCATGAAGTCCACACTCCTCTGTCCATTTTGAAGGGTGACTTGGATAGTTCCGAGCCACCTGAGAGTCTGTCCGAGTATGTGCAGGGTTTTCGTCGCAAGTTATTTCTGGCCTGGAAGATGGCCAGTGAGAATTTAACTGAAGCCCAAAAGAAGATGAAGCAACTTTTTGATCGTAAGACAGAAGTGAGAGTTTTTATCCCGGGGGATCAAGTAGTAGCATTACTACCCATTTCTGGTTCACCATTTGGGGCTAAGTACTCGGGTCCATACTCTGTTGTGCGACAGGTCTCTGACACTAACTATCTGGTGTCCATGCCTGAGCACAGCAGATCTGTGCAGCTTTGCCATGTCAATCTGCTCAAGCCCTACTACTCTTCAGTCTCTCAGGGGGATGGTGGTAAGGGTGAGGTTAAGCCAGTGGGGCTGTCTGTTGTTAAGGGCACTTTGGCCACATCTCAGGTGGCAGATGAGGATGGTGTGCGTGGTCCAGATGACGCAGTCCTGCAAGGGCGGTTGAATAACACAGAAAAATTGGCTGACTTGGACAGTCTTTTGAGTCATTTGGGAGGGAAGCAACGGGAACAGTTAAAGTCTTTAATTTTTGAGTTTTCATCTTTATTTTCAGACACGCCAACTTGCACCAGTCTAATCGAGCATGACATAGATGTGGGAGACGTTCGGCCTATTCAGTAGAGGTTCTATCATGTCGCCCCAGACAAACATAAGAGTTTGGAGGCGAGTATGCAGTACCTTGTGGATAATGGGTTAGCTAAGTCATCTTATTCAAGTTGGGCTTCACCATGCTTGCTTGTTAAGAAACCAGATAACACTTATAGGTTTTGCACAGATTACAGGAAAGTGAACATGGTCACAAAACCAGACTGTTTTCCTTTACCCTGAATAGAATATTGTGTGGATCAGGTTGGTGCTGCCTGTTTTGTGAGTCCATTTGATTTACTGAAGGGCTATTACCAAGTGCCACTAATGCCAAGAGCTCAAGAGATTTCTGCATTTATCACTCCTTCAGGTCTCTACTCTTACAACAGAATGAGCTTTGGATTACGTAACGCCCCCTCAACCTTTCAACGGCTTATGAATAGAGTCATTGCGGGGTTGAAGGGGTGCGCAGTGTACATTGACAATGTGGTTTCTTATGCTGACACCTGGGAGCAACATCTTGCTCGCATTCGCGCATTGTTTGAAAATTTGGTGGCAGCAAATTTAACAGTGAATTTAGCGAAGTGTGAGTTTGCTCAGGCCACTGTAGTCTATTTAGGCAAAGTGGCCAGTCAAGATCAGGTTAGGCCGGTCAGAGCCAAGGTTTTGGTCATAGACGTATTTCCTCCTCCATCTACTAAGAAGGAACTGATGCGGTTTTTAGGAATGATTGGTTATTACAGGAATTTTTGTTGTAATTTTTCTACAGTTGTTGCTCCCTTGACCAATTTACTTAAGGGTTCTGCGAAGTTTGTGTGGTCTGCTCAATGCTAGCAGGCATTTGAAAATGCAAAACTGTTGTTGAGTTCTGCACCAGTCCTGGCTGTGCCCCAGTTAGATCAGCCTTTCAAGTTACAGGTGGACGCAAGCCAGGTGGGCGCCGGTGCAGTTCTCCTTCAGGGTGATGAAAGTGGCGTGGATCGGCCTGTTGGGTATTTTTCACGCAAGTTCAATAAACATCAGATTAACTACTCAACAATTGAGAAGGAGGCCCTGGCATTGATCTGGGCTCTCCAGCACTTTGACGTCTATGTGGGGGGTGGTTTACATCGTGTGGTGGTCTTTTCTGACCACAACCCCCTCACATTTCTCCAGTCATTGCAGAATTCTAACCAACGCCTTGTGCGGTGGGCACTCTTTTTGCAACCCTACAGACTGTCTATTCGTCACATCTGGGGCATTGAGAACGTGATGGCAGATGCGCTGTCTCGGGCTCCGGATGGGACAATGTGATTGTGTGCATGTCTCTACTACCTTTGTCTTCTCTCTGTTTCTGTCTGTCCTTAATTTGCTGTCCAGGTGCTAGGATCTGCTGGAGGGTAGAACATGGAGGAGGCTGGGGGGTGAGAGTGGGGTTTAATGGTTGTGCCACCATGAGTGACTGATCACGGAGGAGTGTGTGTGTGTGTGTGTGTGTGTGTGTGTGTGTGTGTGTGTGTGTGTGTGTGTGTGTGTGATCTTCCAGAGTGAATGAGTTATTTGTTACAGTTTTGAATTTGTTGTTGTTTATTGAGTTTATTCTTTATTATTGGTGATGGGAGCTATAATTAATCAGAGTCCCAGGAATATGGGCCTCTGTTCTTTCAGGGGGGAGGTGTGATGCTGCAGCTTTCTCGTGCTGGGTTCGTCACTAGCCCTCTTGGTCTGTCAGTGTTTTGGCTTTTGTTTTGTGTTTGTCTCTCGGCTAGCAGGGGGAGCTCTAGGGCTCTGATGACGTGACTAATTGGTGGTGTAATTAGGAGCCGGATAAAATCTGGACCTCCCGGTCTGTGAGAGGGCGCTTGCTTGCTCGACATCACGCTTGCTGTGGTGCTGGCTGCGCCCCCACTTACTTTTATTTACCTTTTCGCATTGCATTCCATTATGCTGAAATACACTACAGTTTTGCTTTGTTTTACATTTACTGACTTCTGTACATAGTTTTTTAAATAAATTTATTTTTGTGTTTGATATACAGGTAGTCGTCGTCTTACGACCTATGCGACTTACAACCAATCGACTTTACGACCGTCTGGTTATGACTGGCAAGTGTTTCCCAGCTGAGCGTACGACAGTTTCCGCCCCAGCTCCCGGCAGCGCCTCTCGCCGCGTACAACAGTTTCCGCCCCAGCTCCAGGCACATGCACAGTCTCTCTCGCGCTCCCTCGCGCACTCCGTCATACAGTTTCCGCCCCAGCCCCAGGCACATGCGCAGTCTCTCTCGCGCTCCCTCACGCACTCCGTCATACAGTTTCCGCCCCAGCTACTGGTTTATGAAACGAGCAAATGCTCCCGCCAGCCTGAGCGCTGCAACAGCTGATGATGACGTAGACGACCCACAGCCAAGCACCAGTGATGCCAGCGGTCACTAAATTTTGTATTTTGCTATGTGTTACATTTGTATTTTGGTATGTTTCAAACTAAAATGTTTTCTATTTTTCACACCTGTATTTCGTATTTTTTGTTTTGCACATATTAAACGAATTGTACTGTACGCAGTGTAGTATGCAGTGTTTGACTTAAACCAAATAATGAGCCAAGGTAATGAAATAAGAAAATGTTGATAAAATAAGACTTTAAGATGATTACAATATCATTACACATCACAATATACTTATGTTCATTTAACATAGGCCGACTTACGACCAGATTGGTTTACAACCGGTCAGTCGTAACCAAACGCAGTTGTAAGTCGAAGACTACCTGTACATCGGTGTGGTCTCCCCCTCTTTATGTTGTGGCGGCCTTGGGCCAGGAAATCATGACACAAGGGACATCCACATTACCCTATTTTGATCAGCATGTGCTGGATAGAAAATGGCTGAAAAAAGATGTGATCTAACGTGGCATTTTAAAGCTAGACAGCCTTTCAATTTCATAATCGGTGAAATTTAGTTCCCTCTGAAATTTGGTCATTGTGATATGTTTATTTCTGTAATATTTCACAAAATATCAGGCCATTTTGGGAAGTTATTTAATTTGAGGAGATTCCCTAGTAAATAATGTGCATGAAATCGTTTGCTTCATGCAGTCAAGCAGACAGAGGAAGTCCAGTGTGTGCATGCACAGGTTTACCTTCTTCTTCTTTTGGGCTTTACAGCAGCTGGCATCCAGTGTTGTATTACTGCCGTCTACAGGTTTATCTTGACCATGCGCTGACAGTTACATCATTCTGTCGCTAAACGAACAGCTGATTACACCGAGGTGCTCACTGACCGCTGATATTTATTAGTTTGGCCCTGCATTTCCTTTCCTTCGCAACATAACGTCTTTTCTTCTCGCTTTCCATTACTGTAGTCGGTCTTTCATGTTTCATTCACACACTCACATCCGCCATTGTTCTCTCCTGTTTCAAATTTGTATCCCACAATGCCTTGTGTGAACGGGGAAAGCCCACCACGTGATGCATGACATAGTATCTTGAATTGGGTCATGGCAAAGCAAGAAAAAATAGTGGAGAATTTAGGGCCACATGGCCCTAAATTCATTAATTTTTCTATTTTTTTTTTAACCTAATAAAATGAGAAGTCTGTAATTCGAGTCCAGTAGCTTTCAGTCCACTAAATAAAAATAATTGGGTGTCAGGGAAAATTCTTTTTATGACCTAAACTGAAAAAAATCTGAAAGGCAGTCTACCTGACTGCACCTGATTGGCCAGTTCAAAATCCCAGGGCTCTGGGTTTGATCCTGAGGTGCGGTGACTACCTCCTTCAGGTTCTCCAGTTTCCTCCCACTGTCCAAAAACATGTAGACAATCCAGCATATGGACTGGTGACTGTAATGCCGCTTTTCCACTACAAACGCAGCTGAGTCGGGCTGAGCCGTGCCGTGCTGAGTCGGGCTGAGCGGGGCTGTTGGAGTTGCATTTCAACTACAACCGCGCTGAACCGTGCTGGCTGGAAGTGGGTGGACACACTGGGTGGAGTTAGCGAAAGTGGGTGGACGTCAGGTGATGTCGTTAAGCAGCGCAAACAGTGACATCAGTGATCTTTTAAGCGGTAGTCTCACAACCCGAATAGTAAACAATAAACATGGAGGACATGGAGTCGTTAGTGTTGCTGGTCTTGGTGCTGTGGCTTGTTGTCACCGACAACGCCAACAGATACTGGCAAGAGCGTATAGATGAGGCGAGGTGGCGCATAAGGCTTCAGAAATTCTCGTAATTCGTAATTCTTCTCCTTCCGGGTTTGCGGTGTTTACAGATCCCAGCGCGCTCGCGGGGCGTGTGTGGGCATGTGAGGACACTCCTCCTCACCAATCAGTGCACAGGGGAGTGTCTGCTCACGCCCCCAGCCTCAGTCGGCTCGCTTTGGCTCGCTTCAGCCCCACTCCAAAATGGTGCGAGTTTTAGGGGCTAAGCAGGGCTGAAGCGAGCTGAGTCGTGCTGGTTTTTGGTAGTCGAAACGCGAGCCGTGTCGGGCTGAAGTGAGCTGAAGCGAGCTGAAGTGAGCTGAAAAAGGGTAGTGGAAAAGGGCCATATGTCACTCGTGTGTGTGAGATTCCCTTTGATGGATCAATGTCCCATCCAAGGTGTAACTCTCGGCTCTAGATTCACTGTGACCCTGACCAGGATAAAGCAGTTATTGAAACTAAATTAACAAATTAATGAATTTGATTGAGAAAAATACATGACAGCAGAGAAATTACTGGTTCAACATTATTTGATGTGTCTGAATAACATCTGTAATTGTCTTGCATACTGTATATTTAAACAAGCAAAATAGTTTTCTTGCACTGTCAAAGAACCAAGAAACCATTACATGCCTTTCAGGATCACTGATAGCTGTAGCCTCGGTAGAAGCCCCAAAGGTGGCAACAGGGGAGGCAAAACAGGCAATTCCCTGAGGCCCCGAGCTGAACGGGAGCCCCAGGGACAGCTGATGACATTAATGCACAGCAACAACAATTTAATGACAACCCTTTTACAGTGGTCCTTGAAAGTTTGTGAACCATTTAGAATTTTCTATATTTCTGCATAAATATGACCTAAAACATCATCAGATTTTCACACAAGTCCTAAAAGTAGATGAAGAGAACCCAGTTACATGAGACACAAATATTATACTTGATCATTTATTTATTGAGGAAAGTGATCCAATATTACATATCTGCGAGTGGCAAAAGTATGTGAACCTCTAGGATTAGCAGTTAATTTGAAGGTGAAATTAGAGTCAGGTGTTTTCAATCAATGGGATAACAATCAGGTGTGAGTGGGCACCCTGTTTTATTGAAAGAACAGGGATCTATCAAAGTCTGATCTTCACAACACATGTTTGTGGAAGTGTATCATGGCACGAACAAAGGAGATTTCTGAGGATCTCAGAAAAAGCGTTGTTGATGCTCATGGAAAAGGTTACAAAACCATCTCTAAAGAGTTTGGACTCCACCAATCCACAGTCAGACAGACTGTGTACAAATGGAGGAAATTCAAGACCATTGTTACCCTCCCCAGAACTGGTTGACCAACAAAGATCACTCCAAGAGCAAGGTGTGTAATAGTCGGCAAGGTCACAAAGGACCCCAGGGTAACTTCTAAGCAACTGAAGGCCTCTCTCACATTGGCTAATGTTAATATTCCTGAGTCCACCATCAGGAGAACACTGAACAACAATGGTGTGCATGGCAAGGTTGCAAGGAGAAAGCCACTGCTCTCCAAAAAGAACATTGCTGCTCATCTGCAGTTTGCTAAAGATCATGTGGACAAGCCAGAAAGCTATTGGAAAAATGTTTTGTGGATGGATGAGACAAAAATAGAACTTTTTAGTTTAAATGAGAAGTGTTATGTTTGGAGAAAGGAAAACACTGCATTCCAGCATGAGAACCTTATCCCATCTGTGAAACATGGTGGTGATAGTATCATGGTTTGGGCTTGTTTTGCTGCATCTGGGCCAGGACAGCTTGCCATCATTGATGCAACAATGAATTCTGAATTATACCAGCAAATTCTAAAGGAAAATGTCAGGACATCTGTCCATGAACTGAATCTCAAGAGAAGGTGGGTCATGCAGCAAGACAACGACCCTAAGCACACAAGTTGTTCTACCAAAGAATGGCTAAAGAAGAATAAAGTTAATGTTTTAGAATGGCCAAGTCAAAGTCCTGACCTTAATCCAATCGAAATGTTGTGGAAGGCCCTGAAGTGAGCAGTTCATGTGAGGAAACCCATCAACATCCCAGAGTTGAAGCTGTTCTATACAGAGGAATGGGCTAAAATTCCTCCAAGCCGGTGTGCAGGACTGATCAACAGTTACCAGAAATGTTTAGTTGCAGTTATTGCTGCACAAGGGGGTCACACCAGAAACTGAAAGCAAAGGTTCGCATACTCTTGCCACTCACAGATATGTAATATTGGATCATTTTCCTCAATAAATAAATGACCTAGTATAATATTTTTGTCTCATTTGTTTAACTGGGTTCTCTTTATCTACTTTTAGGACTTGTGCGAAAATCTGATGATGTTTTAGGTCATATTTATGCAGAAATATAGAAAATTCTGAATGGTTCACACACTTTCAAGCATCACTGTATATGGGCACCTGCAGCAAAAAATAAACCTTGGTGAGAAATGTTGCACGTTTTGACTACCCTGTATTGTCATATTGTCACATAAAGCAGTGCTTTTGTATTCCTGCTCACTTAAATTCCACTTCAGGGTGCAGCCTGATGGTTGTGGGTGGTGTCAAAGGTCAGCATGCTGTAGTATCATTGATAGGGTTCCTGTATGTTGATTGGCTCATCGCTCCTGATACCGTGATGTAGCCGGATGTACAAAACATTGTTGAAAAATGGCAGAGTGCAAAGCCTATAGTCGCAAAAATAATGACGTTGACATTATTGCTCAAATGGTCAACCCTGGTGCTGAGTGTTTAGTCTCAAGCCCAGAAACTGTACCGAATCAGAGACTGTGGCCAAGTGAAGGTGACCTTCATCAACCCTATACACTCAGATCTTTTCAGTGGCACCTTCCCTGAGGGTTCTCAGAGTCTTCTGGCCATCTTTAATTACTGACCTCCAGCTGGCTGCTCATCATCTCGGCTCTCTGCACATATGGTTCAGACTGTGGAGGCAAGGCAGGATCAGGCAGGAGTGGAGCCAGTATCTGTGAGAATGATTATATAAGCAGCCCTTAATGAGTGAGATATTTGAAAGGGCTCTGAGTTCAAACGACCATGGCAGGCGCCTGGCATATGCTGCTTCTGGGCATGGGGAGTTGATCACTCACACACACACACACACACACACACACACACCACACACATGGTGTCTTTGATGAACAGGGTTTAGAGGTTGATGGGAAGGGTGCCTAACCCTCTGATTTGCTCAAGAGCAGGGCAAGTTACCAGGGATGCTGTGTGCTTATGTGAGTAAGAATGTTTCCAACACATTATTGATACTTTTCTAAATATTAACGATCATACATTAGCGATCATATATTTATTTCATTGTCATTTCAAATTGCTTTCATGGCACAAAGGAAATAGAATAAACACCACATTATAGATGTATTCTCATTCCGTATATGCAATGGTGAAAAATAAAACACACTAAACATCAGGATGGAAATAAAATTAGAAAAGGGCAAAGCTGCTAATGTGGAACTTAATGAGGCCTGGGCAGAGTCACTTTAAGCTTGTTCTAGGGTAGATGTAATTGTGCTTGCTGCATTTAAAAAAAAAAAAAACAAGACAAATTAATGAGTGAAAACACATATTATTCTCCTGCTTCAGCTGGGTTGTTTACCTCCATTGTCTATTTGGGAGGCTTGATTGAGTTACGCAGCCACCTGTGCCTGGTTTGTGGTCTGATTGATTTGTGCTAAGATAGATGAACCTGATGGCAGAATCTGAAGAGGAGGAGGATGATACTGGTCCATAAGGCTAATTAGATTTGCATGGGATTTGCCATTAGTCTTGCTAGATGCTCTATTTACAGATGTGTATTTTATCTTTTTTAAAGAAGTAGTTTGGGATATAGAGTACCAGTCAAAAGTTTAGACACCCCTACTCATTCATAGCTTTTTCTGTATTTTGACTCTTTTCTACACTGTAGAGCAATACTTAAGACATCGAAACTATGAAATAACGTGGAGCATATACGGAATAATGTGCTAAACAAAAAAGTGTTAAAAATAAAATGTTTCATATTTTAGATTCTTCAAAGTAGCCACCATTTACCTTGATGACACTTTGCCCACTATTGGCTTAACCAGCTTTATGAGGTAGTCACTCGGAATGCTTTTCAATTAACAGGTGCCTCGTTAAAAGTTAATTAGTGCAAATTCATGCCTTGAGATCAAACACGTCAATAGCAAATAATAAAAATACAGTAAATAGTGTGATAATCCCGCCTCTGTTGGCTCCTGGGTGGGCTGTGCGTCTGTTCCTGTGTCCAAAATTGCTCACAACTCACTATATAGTGGACTATATAGTGATTTCGCCATTTTGTAGTGCTGTCTGAATGTATAGTGAGAATTATTACACCCTACAGTGGTGCTTGAAAGTTTGTGAACCCTTTAGAATTTTCTATATTTCTGCATAAATATGACCTAAAACATCATCAGATTTTCACACAAGTCCTAAAATTAGATAAAGAGAACCCAGTTCAACAAATGAGACAAAAAATATTAGACTTGGTCATTTATTTATTTATTGAGGAAAATGATCCAATATTACATATCTGTGAGTGGCAAAAGTACGCGAACCTTTGCTTTCAGTATCCGGTGTGACCCCCTTGTGCAGCAATAACTGCAACTAAACATTTCCGGTAACTGTTGATCAGTCCTGCACACCGGCTTGGAGGAATTTTAGCCCATTCCTCCGTACAGAACAGCTTCAACTCCGGGATGTTGGTGAGTTTCCTCACATGAACTGCTCGTTTCAGGTCCTTTCACAACATTTCGATTGGATTAAGGTCAGGACTTTGACTTGGCCATTCCAAAACATTAACTTTATTCTTTTTTAACCATTCTTCGGTAGAACGACTTGTGTGCTTAGAAGAAGAATTTAAACCAAAAAGTTCTATTTTGGTCTCATCCATCCACAAAACAGTTTTCCAATAGCCTTCTGGCTTGTCCACATGATCTTTAGCAAACTGCAGACGAGCAGCAATGTTTTTTTTGGAGAGCAGTGGCTTTCTCCTTGTAACCCTGCCATGCACACCATTGTTGTTCAGTGTTCTCCTGATGGTGGACTCATGAACATTAACATTAGCCAATGTGAGAGAGGCCTTCAGTTGCTTAGGCGTTACCCTGGGGTCCTTTGTGACCTTGCCGACTATTACACGCCTTGCTCTTGGAGTGATCTTTGTTGGTCGACCACTCCTGGGGAGGGTAACAATGGTCTTGAATTTCCTCCATTTGTACACAATCTGTCTGACTGTGGATTGGTGGAGTCCAAACTCTTTAGAGATGGTTTTGTAACCTTTTCCAGCCTGATGAGCATCAACAACGCTTTTTCTGAGATCCTCAGAAATCTCCTTTGTTCGTGCCATGATGCACTTCCACAAACATGTGCTGTGAAAATCAGACTTTGATGCATCCTTGTTCTTTAAATAAAACAGGGTGCCCACTCACACCTGATTGTCATCCTATTGATTGAAAACACCTGACTCTAACTTCACCTTCAAATTAACTGCTAATCCTAGAGGTTCACATACTTTTGCCACTCACAGATATGTAATATTGGATCACTTTCCTCAATAAATAAATGATCAAGTATAATATTTGTGTCTCATTTGTTTAACTGGGTTCTCTTTATCTACTTTTAGGACTTGTGTGAATATCTGATGATGTTTTAGGTCATATTTATGTAGAAATATAGAAAATTCTAAAGGGTTCACAAACTTTCAAGCACCACTGTATATAGTGGACTCATAGTATCCTACAATGCACCATGAAAAGTAGTGTACAACTGATGGTCACTAACCAAGCAATATATACCAGCATGCATTGCGGTTGTGCTGAAAGAAATAAAGTGTGTTGGGGTGAATGAACGGAGGAAGAAACACATGATAAACGGACATTCAATTACAGTTAAAAATAGTAAGAGAATAGAAAAAAGCTAAAGTAGAATTAGACAGATAAAAGACAAGAATAAAAGTTACAGTGCAGAGCGAGGAATTAACCAAAAGCCTCAAATTTGATTTAATAAAAGGCCGCGGCAAAGAAGAAAGAAAGTATTCAGCCTTGTTTTAAAAGAACTGAAAGATGCAGCAGACACCAAGTACTTTGAATT
This sequence comes from Neoarius graeffei, assembly GCF_027579695.1. Taxonomy (NCBI): domain Eukaryota; kingdom Metazoa; phylum Chordata; class Actinopteri; order Siluriformes; family Ariidae; genus Neoarius; species Neoarius graeffei. The sequence continues at coordinate 67,131,865 of NC_083579.1, forward strand.
TACTAATGTGGGGAATATATTTATTATTATATGTATTTATCACAAAAATACATGCGTGTATTTATTATTTTGAAAACCCACCAGCTGACTGATCTGGCACGTTTTAATTGTGTGACAGTAATGACGTAAATAACGGCACGGCGGAATAGTGTCCAAAAGTGTTTTGGGGTTTTTTTTCATTTGATGAACGAGCTCACTACATCGTCCTCTATATAGAATTCCCGAGATAGTGAGTAGGAAGTAGTGAATGAGTGAGTGATTTCAGACACAGCCTGTGTTGCAGATGTCCATTAGGTGTGGCTGACTTGTTATTGGGAACACCTGGGCCTAGTGTTCCTGGTATTTAAGAGTATGCCGCATTTGTGCCCAGGGGAGAGAGGGAAGAAGAACCTCTGCTCTCCTACACTCCTCGGGCCCTGTTATTGTTTTCTTTTTTCCAAACCACCACCCTGCTTCACATTTTATCATCCATGCATACATACTGACACTACTGATTTACTGACTGTCACACCTCATAACCTTTTTGATGTTTTGACTGCTGGAGTTGCTTTTTTTTTGTCATTAAAATTTTTATATTGCTTTTATAATACAATTACAAAAAAGAACAAACACATTTAAGAACAAAAACACACACATCGGCAGCAACACAGAACATGACAGCTCTCCTCAATGACCTATTCACAGACATATTAATACACATACATATACATACAGTATACAACACACCCCAAATCCCCTAAGAATTTAAACCAACACTGTAATCAAAATACACCCATGCTTGGCTAGCTTTACTTGGTTCCTTCTGCACCCTTGAAATCATGACTTCAAAAGCAGCTGTCTCTGACATAAGTTGAAGCCATTCCTTAAAGGAACAGTCCACCATACTTCCATAATGAAATATGTTCTTCTCTGAATTGAGACGAGCTGATCCGTACCTCTCCGAGCTTTGTGCGACCTCCCAGTCAGTCAGACGCGCTGTTACTCCTGTTAGCAATATAGCTAGGCTCAGCATGGCCAATGGTATTTTTTGGGGCTGTAGTTAGATGCGACCAAACTCTTCTACGTTTTTCCTGTTTACATAGGTTTATATGACCAGTGACATGAAACAAAGTTCAGTTACACAAATTGAAACGTGGCGATTTTCTATGCTATGGAAAGTCCGCACTATACCTTCTGCGCGCTTCGACAGCGCATTGATACCTTCACTCGGAGTTGTACCATTTTTTTTAGACAGGGCGGACGGACCAGGGCATTCGCCCGCCTGGCCGTGCCCGACGAGGAGCGCTCTCGGCCGGCTTGGGAGGCAGACGGCAGCCCCTCCTGGAAGTGTGGTTTTACCATGGGCCTCATGCGGAAAAATGACAAAGTCCCAGTTTTACCATGGGGCTCGAGTTGTACCATTTTTTTTAGACAGAGCGGACGGACCAGGGCATTCGCCCGCCTGGCCGTGCCCGAAGAGGAGTGAAGGTATCAATGCGCTGTCGAAGCGCGCAGAAGGTGTTAGTACGCCTGTCATTATAGTGCGGACTTTCCATAGCATAGAAAATCGCCATGTTTCAATTTGTGTAACTGAACTTTGTTTCATGTCACTGGTCATATAAACCTATGTAAACAGGAAAAATGTGGAAGAGTTTGGTCACATCTAACTACAGCCCCAAAAAATACCATTGGCCATGCTGAGCCTAGCTACATTGCTAACAGGAGTAACAGCGCGTCTGACTGACTGGGAGGTCGCACAAAGCTCTGAGAGGTACGGATCAGCTGGTCTCAATTCAGAGAAGAACATATTTCATTATGGAAGTACGGTGGACTGTTCCTTTAATTTCAGGTCTATGTGGGCTCTTCCATTTACGGAGAATAATTCTAGCCGCTACCAGAAAACCTGTCATCATTAATCTACCTTCAGCTTTTGAAAGACCCTCTGGCATAAATGACTTATCTCCTAACAGACAAAATTGTGCAGACTCTGGTAAAGGTTGACTAAGCCAGTCCTCAAATTTTTTCAAAACTGCCTTCCAAAAGGGCATTATCAATGGGCAATCCCATAGTGCATGAAGAAGTGTACCCACCTCTTTATTACACTTCCAACATTTATTATCCTTTATTAAACCCATTCGAAATAGCTTACTTGGTGTAAAATAATACCTATGCACAATTTTGTAATGAATAAATTTATTTCTAGCATCCCTTGTAGCCCTTCCCACATTTGAAATAATATTTTCCCACGCAACCTCATCAATGTCTGTATCAAGATCTTTCTGCCATATAATCCTTAAGTTTTCACACAGTTTTGTTTGGATTTTTGACATTTTGTTATAAAATACAGAGGCAGAGTGTACATGTGAGATAGGTGGAGCATTAAAAAACTCCTGCACCACATTGTCTTCTTTATTCTCTCTTTTCAAACCAAGACCAGACCCCACAGAACTTCTCAACTGTAGATACCTCCAAAAATCCCCTTTGTCAGTCAAGTTAAACTTTTGTTTAAGATCCTCAAAAGACACATTGCTTTTGAATAAATTAAGATCTTTTGCTTTAACTTCTTTTTGTACCTCCTGTGATTTGTCATGATTTTGAGCTGGTTGTGACAATAGCCCTATTCCACAACCGTAGTAATCCATATTATGTCAAGAACTGCTCAACTAGTTCTGGGCCCACTCCTTTTTACACTGTACATGTTACCGCTGGGTCATATTATAAATAGTTTTAATATCACTTATCATATGTATGCAGATGATTTACAACTTCATTTTAATTTTAAACCCAAGGAGGCGTCAAGGCTCTCTAGGCTCCTAGGCTGCCTACAGGTAGGTGCCATCAAGGAGTGGATGGCAGGAAATTTTTTGCAGCTGAACCCTGGTAAAACAGAGGTGTTAATATTTGCTCCTGATAATGTTACACCTGAGATTATACAGAATATTGGGCCTTATTCACCTTTTGTTCGGTCCAGTCTGAGAAATCTAGGGGTGACTTTTGATAAGTCCTTTTCTTTCGAAATACATATCAAACAGTTAACCAAATCATGTTTTTTTCATCTGCGTAATGTTATTAAATTGAGATTTATGGTGTCTTACACAGAATTAGAGATGCTTCTTCATGCTTTCATCTCTTCCTGCATTGATTATTGTAATGCTCTTTTCTTTTCCCTTAACAAATCTGTCCTCTTTCGCTTACAGTCAATTCAAAATGCTGCTGCTAGGCTACTTACTAAGTCAAGCAGATACTCCCACATTACTCCCATTCTCAGCTCCCTTCACTGGCTTCCTGTACAGTACAGGATTCAGTTTAAAATTCTCACTATCACCTATATAACACTACATGGCCAGGCCCCTGCCTATTTAGTAGACTTAATTCACCCCCATATACTGGCACGCTCTCTCAGGTCTGACAATCAAAACCTTCTGTCTGTCCCACGTACTCGTCTAAAAACCCGTGGTGACCGTGCGTTAAGACAGTTGCTCCTAAATTGTGGAATGCCCTACCTATTCATCTCAGGTTTGCTGTCTCTGTAGACTGTTTTAAAAGGCAGCTAAAGACACACATTTTAAACTAGCTTTTGGTTAACGTTGTATACCTATTGCCATGGGCGTCGCCACCATTGAATGTGAAGGGGATGTGTCCCCCTCACATTTCATAATTCTTCATTTGGACCCCCCCACACACACATTTAACATAAAATATGAGTTCACCCAGCGCCGTTTCTATTGCTTCGTGAAAGAATCCATTCCACTTGATCGATAAGAGAATACACATCCCACTGAAAATCCACTCCGGGTTTTCCGGGCATTACCTACAACAGCTCACCACGCGCGAGTGAATCTCAGCGCGAGCAGAGACATTTTTGGTGCAGCTGCTCGAAAGTGGAGGAGGTGACGTCAGCCCCATTGCCACCTCACAGTGTCTTGCTTTTGCTAAAACCTTATTCTTTTGTGATATGCCCTCAAAATTAACCCTAGGCCACGTTAAATTAATGTTCAACTAAACAATGAAATAAGCTTAGGCCCTGTCCACACGGCAACGGATTCAGGTGACTCCGATACAATTGCTTATCGTTTAGGCCTGGCGTCCACATGGCACCGGCGTTTTGGGTGCCCAAAACGCAATCTTTTTGAGAACGGGTTCCAGAGTGGAAAGATCTGGCAACGTTGCCATTGTGAAGTCGTCTGGATGAGTAGAACGGATTTGTTTACGATGACGTCACAACCACATGACTGTGAGTGCTTCACGCAGGGTAGAAGTGTAACGAACTCGATGCGAGTTGTCAACAAATCCTATAACTTGGTTCATGAAACGCGCTTACAAAATATTTTCACTGTGAATATTTATTGTGTAATGGTGCAAAGTGAGAGAGAGAGAGAGAGAGAGAGAGAGAGAGAAAGAGAGACTCTGCCCTTAGGGCAGAGTCAATCCCGCCAGCAAAAATAGGGAAAAAAAGGAGCGATCTCACCTCTTCAGATGTTGGTTTAAGTCCTACAATACATTCCTCAAAAAGGGTGTAGAAGAGCAAATTAATCCATCAACGTGTAGCATTCAATTTATTCCGGACCATTAAAGACGCCGTCTTCCGCGTAGAATCATACGTCATCCTCGCCGCCATATTGGATTGGTCAAAGCGGAGAATAAAGATTCATGTGCTGCGTTTAACTGTACCAACATGTTTACCGTCCAAACGAGATCACATGGGATTACCTTTCACAGGTGAGAAACAACAAATTAATCCATCAACGTGTAGCATTCAATTTATTCCGGACCATTAAAGACGCCGCCTTCCGCGTAGAATCATACGTCATCCTCGCCGCCATATTGGATAGGTCAAAGCGGAGAATAAAGATTAGCTGCGTTTAACTGTACCAACAGGTTTGCCGTCCAAACGAGATCACATGGGATTACCTTTCACAGGTGAGACTGGAAAAATACTTTTCATTGTATTTGGTCATTATAATGTAATTTTACGAACAGATTTTCCTGACTTTGTGGCTAATATGAAGTCTCGCGCATAATAGTTTATGCGCATGCGTCCTTACTTCTTCTATTGTTCTGGTGTCTCCGAAGGGACCATCTTACAGCGCCCCTAGAGGTGTGGCATGTGTATTGCATCGTTTTCAGCAAGCGTTGCGTTGCCATATGGACCTGATATTTTACTGATCGTTGCCCATTTGGACGCGATATATTTTTAAATAACATCTCGTTGCCGTTGTCGTGTGGATGTAGCCTTAGCCTAATGGGGTATTCTTGATTGATGATGAATTGTTTGCAGACACAATGGACATAAGGACATTCTTTACAAAGAAGTGGAAAGTAAGTAAAAATTTCCCCACAGGACAAAATTTCCCCACAATGGAAATGTTAGTTCAGTTAGCTGGTTAGTCAATGTTAGGAGATGTATCAGCTAGCTTATTGTTAGCTATCATTTAATTCAACCCCAGTATGCCTACCTCATTGTAATGCCAAGAATGAGGTCAAGTCTGCTCTGATGATATTTATTGATTTCCTGTTGTGATTTGAAGAACGCGGCACGGTGGTGTAGTGGTTAGCGCTGTCGCCTCACAGCAAGAAGGTCCTGGGTTCGAGCCCCGGGGCCGGCGAGGGCCTTTCTGTGTGGAGTTTGCATGTTCTCCCCGTGTCCGCGTGGGTTTCCTCCGGGTGCTCCGGTTTCCCCCACAGTCCAAAGACATGCAGGTTAGGTTAACTGGTGACTCTAAATTGACCGTAGGTGTGAATGTGAGTGTGAATGGTTGTCTGTGTCTATGTGTCAGCCCTGTGATGACCTGGCGACTTGTCCAGGGTGTACCCCGCCTTTCGCCCGTAGTCAGCTGGGATAGGCTCCAGCTTGCCTGCGACCCTGTAGAAGGATAAAGCGGCTAGAGATAATGTGATGTGTGTGTGATGTGATTTGAAGAACTTGTTTTGTCTGGTCTTTGCCAGTTTTCTGGAAAGTAACATGGGAAATCAGTGTATGGGGAAGGAATAGTAGAAAGGAAAGCAATGGAGAGAGATGGATGTTATTCCAGGTGGATTGTGAAGGAAAGGGGGATAAAAGTTATGAAGTGGTAGAAATTGTGGTGGCACCAATGTAAGGAGTTATATCTATAAATCTATTTGTTATACTAATCTGTAAATGTTACTGTAGTACCACCATTGCATGTAGGTTGACAAAACTGCACTTGTTCATTGTGTGAAGTTCTCTTTTATGTGTCATTGCTTGACAGTGTGATTTTGTGTGAAAAAAGTTAAATGCACCCACTAAAGTCACTGCTGGTGGTTAATAAAATTGCACCTGTTCATTGTGTGAAGTTGTTTTTTGTGTGTCACCGTTGCTTGACACAGTGTGATTTTGTGTTATGAAGTTTGCATGATGCTATGTCATGCCTGTTCACTGTGTGAAATTATGAATATTCTTATTTTTAAACATACAGTTGAGTGTCACTATTGCTTGGCACAGTGGCATGTTGTGTTACATCTAAAACTAAATAAAAAAGGAAACACAAAATAAAAAGTAAAATGCACCCATAAAGTCATTCTCTAGCCACTTTATCCTATTCTACAGGGTCGCAGGCAAGTCACTGTTGATGATAAATTGTGTCACATTCATCTCATTATCTTAGGCAGAGCAGTGGGTTTAAAAACAGGCTGATGAATATATGGACTAGTTGAATGAGGACTTATTGTTGAGTCTCGAAAATAGTCATTGAATTAAGTGACTTTTGAAGGTAAAATTACGTGTTTAACAACCTGTTAAAAATACACCAGAATGCAGGAAATGGCATCTAATTAATTAAAAATTTTCTGGGGGAGGACCCCTGCCAGTGTGTCCCCCCCACATTAAAAATGCTTCTGACGCCCCTGCCTATTGCTATATTATCTGTGACTGTGTCTCATTATGTTATTATGTTTTGTGTTTTAGCCTTTTAATTTTTCTGTTATTGTGAAGCACTTTGTGACTGTTTTGTCTGGGGAAAGCACTATATAAATAAATTTTACTTACTTTTACTTCAACTAAATAAAGAGAAACAACAGTCCATCATTACTTTAAGACATGAAGTGTCTTTTAATTAATATAAATAAAGAAAAAAAAACATTGAATTAGAAGGTGTGTCCAAACCTTTGACTGGTATTGAATATTGAAAAAGTCATCGAAGGGCTATCAACATACAAAATAGGAAAAAATTAAGGACACCATGTTTGTCTTTTCTGAGCAACAGGCTACCCCCAACTGTGATGAGTGAAGTCCTCCTCAAATAGTGATCTGTATAGTCAATGTTATAGATTTAACAAGTTAATAAGTTTGTATGTTGATTGATCTAAAGCAGTGTTTCTCGACCACTGGGCCGCGAAGCGCCATCTAGTGGGCCGCAAATTTTTTTCCCAAGTTGAAGCTAATTTTTACTCGTAGTAGGGTGCAATTGCTGGGTTGTATCTGACGTCACATCTGCCTCATTAAAGGGGAACTGAAGTCATTTTTAAACTTGCTTTATTTCTTAATTAACATGTTATTCAATTATGTTTTCGGTTTTATTAACCTTATATCATGACTCATCTCATTATCTCTAGCCGCTTTATCCTTCTACAGGGTCGCAGGCAAGCTGGAGCCTATCCCAGCTGACTATGGGCGAAAGGCGGGGTACACCCTGGACAAGTCGCCAGGTCATCACAGGGCTGACACATAGACACAGACAACCATTCACACCTACGGTCAATTTAGAGTCACCAGTTAACCTAACCTGCATGTCTTTGGACTGTGGGGGAAACCGGAGCACCCGGAGGAAACCCACGCGGACACGGGGAGAACATGCAAACTCCGCACAGAAAGGCCCTCGCTGGCCCCGGGGCTCGAACCCAGGACCTTCTTGCTGTGAGGCGACAGCGCTAACCACTACACCACTGTGCCGCCCCTATATCATGACTCGTATTGGCATATTATATTACACTTATCAGCCTTTTCAGTTTGTAGCCGTGTTGAATGTAGTTCATATGGTCCACAGCAGGCGTCGCTTATCCACTCGATCTTCATGAGACTTGTGCAAGACTTCAAACGTGAAGTGTCAGCACCGTCATTTTGAAAACTGTTTACACAGCAGCCAGATCGCCATATCATTCCAATTTAGATTAATTTCGAGATTTACCAGCTTCATCAGTGATGGAGATTATTCCATACGACTTCGAACCAACGTGGAGTAGAGAAGAGTTGGAAAGACGACAGGATAAGGACTAGTCCGTCGTGCTGGTATTTATGTCATTACTGTAGCACAATTAAAACGTGTCAGATCAGGCGGCTGGTGAGTTTTCAAAATAATAAATACGTGCATGTATTTTTGTGATAAATACCTATTATACTGAGCACATTTCCCACATAATCTTCAATAAGGTTTCGGACGGCACTACAAAATGGCGTCCCCACTATATAGTGCCCTAGCAGATGTTGGTCACTTTGATTTCTGCTGTACGTTTTACTTCCGTCCTACAAAGTCTCGCACAGGTCTCAGCGAATCTCGTTTATGGCCATTGCTTTGACATATGGACTGATATATTACATAGCATATTTCGAACACTCATAGCTTACTATAGCAGTGACAAAATAGCTGTCAGAAATGCATTCCTACATTTTATAAAATGAGATAAATAAAACTTTGATAATAAAAAATTGCCTTCAGTTCCCCGTTAAGCTACAGTCACACTACAGCTCGCAATGCTTTGCGATGGGTTATTATCAATGAAACTGAGGCATGCATGGCGATATACACGTGAGCTAAAACTTGTGGTCACATAGCAGGTCAACATTTGACTGTCACGTGTTTGTGCACTTGAGTCTGGTGCAGCTAGAGAGTGGAACACACGCTCACGGAGCGTATTGTGCGTGCTCTTGGGACCCAGTCATTATGGGAAACACCTGATACTGATTTGAGCACAATCAGCAGATACAGACAGATATGGATATGGATGCTGTTTTCACAAAGGCCTTGCAAAGTATTATCATTATCACTGTCATGCTTGTCTCTAACCATGTTTATAATGCTGTTTAAATATTCTGCTTTTGTTTGTGTTGGGTTTTTTTTGGTAAATATCACGCCTGCTAATAAACACTCTTACTGCACTTAGCTCCATCTACCGCTATCTATCTTGTAGTGTCCTGATCCCCAGATCTTTAACCCAGCCACATATAAAAAGGTGTTTGCCTCCATGCTTTTCCAGGTTTTCATCTGTGTGTCCGTGTAAAACGATGCCTGCAACACCAGGTAGTTTGAAACGTCAGGGAACTCAACAGATGGATAATTTTCCAACTCATTGGAAAATTCCTTCTTTGTTAGTGTGTAAGGATCTATCCCATTGAGTGGTTTCTACATCCACTTCTTTTGAATGTACTTTTTGGTTTTAATAACTTGCTTGTTTGCTGTACACAAACATGGCAATAAGTTCTTGTGTTAATGGACCAGACTCCACTTTTGGATCATTAATCCCTTTAGACTGAGAATGCCCTGCATGCATGGTTTGGCTTCTGGCACATCCATACAGTTTTAAATACAAGTTAAAAACAGTTTGTTTTTATTGCATTTATTTAATTCCTGGGCTCCCATCTGTAACAGGGAGTGATGTTGCATCCCATTAATACACTTTACAATAGATTATTAGATTCTAATAGAATAGATGAGCCAAAATAATTAGGGATTTTTTTTTAATAGGCCCTGACTCGTTACAAGTATGAATAGGTGGGCCTCGAAGCAGAAAAGTTTGAGAACCCCTGATCTAAAGCAAATATTTAGAATACAACATCTAATGGTAAGAAGCGCTACTTTAATTGTGTCTCAATGCACATACTGATACTTCCTATTTTGAGTGCATAAGTGTGTCCACACATAAATATGGCAACATGTAGTGCACTATGAGTACCCAGATGATGTACTCAAAACAGTCAAAATGTTGAGTGTGCAACACTGCACACTTCTCACCCTTAATAGTCGCCATCTTGGCTACATAATAGAAGAGGAGGGAACACCAAGCTATTTTCAGCCAATCGCAGGAAAGAGTGTCATTTACGACGATCTAATTTCCAAGTTGCACAAAATATCTATCCACACAAGCAAGGGAAATTAAAAATGTGTTAATTTTTAAGAGGTGAGCAAAAAAAAAAAAAAAGCAGACTTTTTTTTTGGTGGGTTATACAACAATCACAATCAAGTGTTGCGATCACTATTTCTGGTAAGTGCACAGCTTGCCGTGTTTGATTTGAGACAGTACTACCCTGTCAAAATTCATGCACTATGCAAGTAAGTACATAGTGTGCACACTGTACTACATGGGAGTTTACTAACAGAAGTACACCAGACAGAGCATTTGTTTTCTTCTGATGCTGTATGCAGCCATGTTGATTTGACATCGTAATTTCCATGTTGCATGAGATAGGCTAGCTATACACACAAGCGAGGAAAATTAAAAACGTGTTCACTTTTAAGAAGTGAGGGGGGAAAACAGCTGATTTTTTGGCGGGTTATGCAGCAATTTTATTTTATTTTATTTTATTTTATACAGCATCTCAGATGCCAGGGTGGCACGGTGGTGTAGTGGTTAGCGCTGTCGCCTCACAGCAAGAAGGTCCTGGGTTTGAGCCCCGGGGCCGGCGAGGGCCTTTCTGTGTGGAGTTTGCATGTTCTCCCCGTGTCCGCGTGGGTTTCCTCCGGGTGCTCCGGTTTCCCCCACAGTCCAAAGACATGCAGGTTAGGTTAACTGGTGACTCTAAATTGACCGTAGGTGTGAATGGTTGTCTGTGTCTATGTGTCAGCCCTGTGATGACCTGGCGACTTGTCCAGGGTGTACCCCGCCTTTCGCCCATAGTCAGCTGGGATAGGCTCCAGCTTGCCTGCGACCCTGTAGAAGGATAAAGCGGCTAGAGATAATGAGATGAGATCTCAGATGCCACTCATACAGGTGGTCATACTTTGGATCTTGTCTTTTCTCTGGGCTTAAATGTCAATTACATTTGATATGAGGATCTTCTGATCAGTGATCATAAATACATTCTTTGACACTGCTGTAAATTTTGACTCCTTGTGTGTAAATAAAACACTGCACTCGTGTATCATTACCCAGTACACGTGAGTTGTTTTCTGTGTATTTCTCGTATGATTTTAATATAAGTCTTAAAAATGTTGAGCTGTTAATGCAGACTTTTAATGAGCATTGCTCCACCTTACTGGATAAAATGTCTCACCTAAAGATCACAACTAAGGCCATCTGCAATATTTACTCCTGGATGACGGATGATGTCCGCCACTTGAGACAGAAATGCTGCAGGACAGAACATTTATGGAAAGCCAGTAGGCTTGAAATCTGTGGTTGGTTGAAGAGAGCAACTGGACTTGCTTGAAGATTCTTGAAAACGTTTCGCCTCTCATCCTAAAGGCATCCTCAGTTCTGTCTGACTAAAGGGAGTATCCAGTATTTATCCTCTCATGGATCATCATAGAATCTGAATCAGAATGCTGATGGCTGCATTGTAGGTGGCTGATAAAAGATGTCATAGACACCCACCTCTGTTCAATGATGGTCGTTCCAGGTTGACAAAAATGAACGATCCTCTCTGGCTAAGATGTCTGCCAGTTTTCTGGAAGTCCTCTCATACTCCCACACCAGTCGAAGGGATCTCATCCCAAAGTATGTAGAAACATATCTGTGGCGAATCTCAGTCATCCAGGTACATAGTAATCTGTGGTTGGTTGAAGAGAGCAACTGGACTTGCTTGAAGAATCTTGAAAACGTTTCGCCTCTCATCCTAAAGGCATCCTCAGTTCTGTCTGACTAAAGAGAGTATCCAGTATTTATCCTCTCATGGATCATCATAGAATCCGAATCAGAATGCTGATGGCTGCATTGTAGGTGGCTGATAAACGATGTCATAGACACCCACCTCTGTTCAATGATGGTCGTTCCAGGTTGACAAAAACCTTTGACTGGTGCGGGAGTATGAGAGGACTTCCAGAAAACTGGCAGACATCTTAGCCACCTACAATGCAGCCATCAGCATTCTGATTGGGATTCTATGATGATCCATGAGAGGATAAATACTGGATACTCCCTTTAGTCAGACAGAACTGAGGATGCCTTTAGGATGAGAGGCGAAACGTTTTCAAGAATCTTCAAGCAAGTCCAGTTGCTCTCTTCAACCAACCACAGATTACTATGTACCTGGATGACTGAGATTCGTCACAGATACAGTAGGCTTGAAGTGCATCATCTTTATTTTAGAGATCTCTGAAAGGATTTTAATACATTAGTAAATGAAACCCATACTGCCTACTTTGCTAATTTAATTTCTTCTTCCCAGAAAAACCCTAAGGTATTATTTGATATTGTTAACAACATTGTGTCACTGCCTTCTCCTGCAGTACCATATTATTCTGTCAGTGGCTATAATAAGTTTATGACCTTTTTTGTAGACAAGGGAATGGCCATTAGGTCCACCTTTCACCCTGGGACTTTCCCACACACCTCATTGTACTGGACTCTTTTCAACCCATCAGCCGAGATGATTTAATAGATTTGATGAAGAAAATGAAGCCATCCTCTAGTCTATTGGATGTAATCCCATTTCCATTACTTCTAAAAGTTTTTCCCCACTATATTAGCCATTGTTAATTCCTCACTGTCCTCAGGGTGTGTTCCCTCTTACTTTAAGCAGGGTACTCTTCAGCCCATTATAAAGAAACCTAACTTAGATCCCGCTGTCCTCAAGAATTATAGGACTATATCTAAACTACCTCTTCTGTCTAAAGTCTTAGAGAAGGTTGTGACCAATCAACTCATTGCAGTTCTTGAGAGGCACAGTGTCTATGATAAGTTTCAATCCAGGTTTCAGAAATGATACTGTACCAAAACTGTTCTTCTGAGGGCATCAAATGTCATTCTAATGTCCTTTGATTCAGGTGACTGCTCTTTGCTGGTACTACTCGGCCTCAGTTCTACATTTGACACAGAAGATAATCATATCCTGATAAAGAGACTACATCACTGGGTGAGCATATCAGGCACAGCTTTAGACTTGTTTAAATCTTACCTCACTGACCAAAGTTTCACGGTCTCCACTGGTGATTTTGTGTCCGACTTCTCCCCACTATCTTGTGGTGTCCCCCAGGGCTCAGTCCTGGGACCCTTACTTTTTCTGATTTATATGCTGCTACTAGGATGGATTGACCGTGAGTTGGCCTAGTGGTTAGCGTGTCCGCCTTTCGATCGGGAGATCGCGAGTTCCACTTGCGGTCGGGTCATACCAAAGACCAGCATAAAAATGGTACCTACTACCATCTGGCAAGGCACGCTGCAATACAGATGTGAGTGGGGAAGTCAAACTCTTGCGGTTACTAGAGGGCCAGCCCTCCACTGTAACCCTAGCTGTATAAGCTAGAGGCCAAGGAATATCGAAACGGAGATTGGCACCACACCCATACGCCTTAAAGAGTTGGTTACTACTGGGACAGGAGACTGCCTGGGAAGATCAGATTCTGGCGTGAGAGGGACTTGACTTGACTGGGACGGATTATTAACAGCTTCAACAGTTCATATCATTTGTTTGCCAATGGCATCCAACTCCACCTTACGTTTAAGCCCTGTGAGACTGATAAATTATCTCTGCTTGTTGATTGTCTTAGTGCCATCAGGGATTGAGCAGAAGGAAACTTTTTACAGCTAAATCCAGGTAAGACAGAGGTTCTGATTGTTGCTCCTGAAAGTCATATCCCCACTATCCATCAAATAATGGGATTTCTTTCTTTTGCTGCCCAACCAAGCCTGTGAAACCTAGAGGTTATATTTGACCAGTCATTATCATTTGATACCTATGTAAAGCAACTGACTAGGTCATTCATTCAAAGGAACATCAGTAAATTGAGAGCGGTAGTTTCATATACTGAGTATATGAAATATGCTCAGTATACTAGAGTTCCTATATACATGCTTTCATCTCCTTCTGTATAGACTACTGTAATTTACTGTTTTCATCACTGAATAAGTCTGCTCTAGATCATCTACAGGCTATTCAAAATGCTGCCGCAAGACTGCTCACCCCGACGGTCCCACATCACCCCTCTACTCATGTCTCTTCACTGGCTTCCAGTTGCTTTCAGGATCCAATTTAAAATTCTCACTCTCACATACAGAGTACTCCGTAGTCAGGCCCCTGGTTATCTGACTGATATCCTCCACCTCTACTCAGCAGCTCACTCCTTAAGGTTAAACAACCTAAACCTACTTCTTGTCCCCGTACACATCTAAAAAGCCATGGTGATCGGGCATTCGAGTCTGTTGCTCCAAGGATGTGGAATGCTCTACCTCTATCCGTCAGGCTTCCTGACTCTTTTAAGACACTACTGAAAATGCATTTGTTCAATATGGCATTTGGGTAACTGTTACATTTTTGTCTTTTATATATTGTTGTATTTCTGTGTATTGTGCTTCGTAGCTTTTATACATTGTCTGTATGTACTGTTTCTTGTATTTTATGTTTCTGTTTTCTTGTCTCTTGTATATTGTGACTCCTGTCCTATGTTTCCCCTTATTTATTCCCTGTACAGCACTTTGTGACACTTGTCTGTGAAAAGTGCTTTAGAAATAAACTTTACTTATTTACTTACTTACTTTATTACAATCACTCATAGTTAAGAGGATTACCCCAAGTTGCTGAGTAGGAATTTCAAGGTGAGGGAGACATTTCTTTGGCTTTTCTTGGTTGGAGCTTGGAAATAATAAGTTGTGACTTCAGATCAAATAAAGTGTTTGTTCTGGTGTTGGAGCCTATTTAAGGGCCAGAAAAATGTACAGGACATATAAAGAAATTAGCCAGCTCTGTTGAATGCCAATATTGAAATAGTTAACAGTTAATGATAGTTTTTGTTAGGTTTATTTTAAACTATATAATAATTAGAAATATTTTAGGACTTTACAAACTGCACCTTTAATGTTAAATTAAGTGAGTCAATATACAGCACTGTGGAAAAATCTTAGACATTCTACATTATCAAGTAGACTTCTACATTATTGAGTCAGTGACAAAAATGTTTTAGATTTCCAAAACATTAGCTTCCCAGCAAAAAAAAATTAATGTGACAGAAAACTGTTTGTATTTCAGTAACGAAAGCAGCGTATTACACAAGAGGCCACTTTTCAGACTAATAATAATAATAATAAAGCCTGTCAGCCCTGCGATAACCTGGCGACTTGTCCAGGGTGTACCTCGCCTCTCGCCCATAGTCAGCTGGGATAGGCTCCAGCTTGCCTGTGACCCTGTAGAACAGGATAAGCGGCTACAGATAATGGATGGATGGATGGATGGATGGATGGATGGATAATAAAGCCTGATGGGTTTTCCTGCAAAAATAAGAAGCAAGTGTGACAAAGTTTCCAGAAGAACTGTAGCTGGTTCTGCAAGATGCTCAGTGAAACTTGTTAAAATGACTAAAACTAGCCAATTTACATATAAAACTGCACAAATTATCCTTGAGACTACCACTTTTTTTAAGCAAAGGGTCATCAGGTCATCACACCAACTATTGACTGTTTCATTTATTACTGTTTACTGCTCTTTATAGTATTTTTAAATGTAGAATTAATTAATCAATCAATCAATTAATGAATTTCATTATTTTCAAAGCAATCTTGGCTATATGGCATTGCTTTGCATGTGCCTAAGACTTTTACACAGTACTGTATATTGTAGCTTTAATTTTTAAGGTGTAAATATGACAGGTTGACTACAAGTTAAAAACATATGTATTTTCTTTATTTGTTTTACATGAAACAAACATACTATATTATAAACAAACTGAATACAATATAAGCCCAATACATCGATCACCATTCTCACGAGTACCTTTCTTACATATTCTGATGATTCGTACTACAGGTGTGTACTCTACAGTGTGACTTTCACCCCGTTTAAACAGTCTCACTGAAATGCACGCACACATGTGCACGCACACACATACACACGTATACATACATGCACACAGTAGGAAAACTCACATGTACTGCTGTCCTGGCACCTTATAATTCAGTGTCACGCCCTTTATGCATGATCATGTTAATTACATGCAGACAGAAAGAGCCTGATGAAGGTATTTACAGTCACATTTTTTTTAGTTTCGCTCCTGTAGAGTTGCTGTTGCCAAAATCCACAGAATGTAGAATATTTCTGCTCATACAAAAGCATTGCTGCAAAATACTATATTTGGTTTTAAAGAAAAAAAATAAAGTATGCTGGTTAGCACAGATTGCTGCTGGTCTTTCAGACGCTTCTATAGGACCGCACATCACATGGGGTAGAACTGTGAGGCGGCCTCGGACGACTGGATCTCAACCTGAGCCATTTTAAACTGAGTACACTGCAGCCATTTGCGCAAAGCAAAGGGAAAAGTGCTGGAAGCAGGACCCTGGAGACACTGGTTATTCACTCGGTTCTGGATGGCTTGGAGACGCAGCTGGAGACCCGCAGATAAATGCTGCAAATCAACACAGCAAGTTAATTGGCTCTGAGGGAAACAGATGCTATCTGGGTTAGGCATGAACTATTGGCATAACACTGTATGACAGATACTTACATTTAGACTGGACTGAATCATTGGCAGCCACATAGGAATTAACTGAAGCAATGGGCAAAACAGAAGATAACAGTGTAAGCATCAGAGATGGGAATCTTGACCATTTGGTTCTGCTCAGTCAACATGAACAATTTCTTCATGAGGATTTATATTTAAGAAATCCAAACTTACTTTCACAAAAATGGTTGAATTACATTCTTGTAAAGCTTCCATCAGACTAATGACATGCAAACACACCATCTCTACCATCTAAAAGGGAAAAAAACTGACAGTCTCAGAACAGCTGTCT
This sequence comes from Neoarius graeffei, assembly GCF_027579695.1. Lineage (NCBI taxonomy): Eukaryota > Metazoa > Chordata > Actinopteri > Siluriformes > Ariidae > Neoarius > Neoarius graeffei. The sequence continues at coordinate 67,148,734 of NC_083579.1, forward strand.
TGAGGAATTGCAAAATAGCATTATGCTTCGTATCATGCAATCACAAGCATAACTCTTCTGGAGAGTATCCTGTTCAAATGGTGTAAATTTAAAATTATATCATGTAGTAAAAATCAGATTACAAATGCAATCTTTTGTCCAGGTCATTTTTCTCAGGTGTTCTTTTAGTGTCTACAAACCAAATCAGCCAAATCATTTGTCCGACGACTCAGGCTCAACCTTCACTGATGCTAAAGATACTAATCACTCTCAAAATATAATATAAATCTATATTAATTAATAAAAAGCTAAAAACATGCTGTGTACAGTGTCTTGCAAAAGTATTCATCCCCCTTGGTGTTTGTCCTGTTTTGTCACATTACAAGCTGGAATTAAAATGGATTTTTTTTTTTTTTTTTTGGGGGGGGAAGCACCATTTGATTTACACAACATGCCTACCACTTTAAAGGTGCAAGTTCCTTTTTTTATTATGACACAAAGAATAATTAAGATGAAAAAACAGAAATCTGGAATGTGCATAGGTATTCACCCCCCAAAGTCAATACTTTGTAGAGCCACCTTTTGCTACAATTACAGCTGCAAGTCTCTTGGGATATGTCTCGATTATCTTAGCACATCTAGCCACTGGAATTTTTGCCCATTCCTCGAGGCAAAACTGCTCCAACTCCTTCAAGTTAAATGGGTTGCATTGATATACAGCAATCTTCAAGTTATGCCACAGATTCTCAATTGGATTGAGGTCTGGGCTTTGACTAGGCCATTCCAAGACATTTAAATGTTTCCCTTTAAACCATTCCAGTGTAGCTTTATTAGTATGTCATTGGTACATTGTCATTGGACAGTAGCAGGTCATTGCCCTGCTAGAACGTGAACCTTTGTCCAAGTCTCAAGCCTCTGGCTGACTCAAACAGGGTTTCCTCCAGAATTGCTCTGTATTTAGTGCCATCCATCTTTCCTTCAATCCTGACCAGCTTTCCTGTCCTTGCAGATGAAAAATATCCCCACAGCATGATGCTGCCACCACTGTAGGGATGGTGTTCTCAGGGTGTTGGGTTTGCACCACACATGGCATTTCCCATGATGACCAAAAAGTTCCATTTTAGTCTCATCTGACCAGAGAATCTTCTTCCATGTGGTTGGGGAATCTGCCACATGCTGTTGGGCAAACTCCAAACATGATTTCTTATTTTTTTTCCTTAAGCAATGACTTTTTTCTGGCCACTCTTCCATAATGGCCCGCTCTGTGGAGTGTACAGCTTAGAGTGGTCCTATGGACAGATACTCCCATCTCTGCTGTGGATCTTTGCAGCTCCTTCAGTGTTATATTTGATGTCTTCGTTGCATCTCTGATTAATGCCCTCCTTGCCCAGTCTGTGAGTTTTGGTGGGCGGCCTTTTCTTGTCAGGTTTGTAGTGGTGCCATATTCTTTCCATTTTGCTATACTGGATTTCATAGTGCTCTGTGGGATATTCAAAGTTTGGGATATTTTTTTATAACCCAGCCCTGATTTATACTTCTCCACAACTTTGTCTCTGATCTGTTTGGTTCTCATGTTGCTTGCTTAGTAGTGTTGCAGAGTCAGGGTCCTTCCAGAACAGGTTGATTTATACAGACATCATGTGACAGATCATGTGACACTTTGATTGCACACAGGTGGATCTTAATCAACTAATTATGTGACTTATGAAGTGAATTGGTTGGACCAGCTCTTATTTAGGGGTTTCATACGTATGAAAGCAGGTGAATACCTATGCACACTCTAGATTTCCAGTTTTCATCTTAATTATTGTTTGTGTCACAATAAAAAAAAAAAAAAAACATTTGCACCTTTAAAGTGGTAGGCATATTGTGTAAATCAAATGGCGCTAACCATCCAAAAATCCATTTTAATTCCAGCTTGTAATGTGAGAAAACAGGACAAACACCAAGGGGGATGAATACTTTTGCAAGACACTGTATGGCAATAAAGAAAATTTAGCTTTAATGATACATATGGCATATCAGTGGAATGTAAATTATCTTACCACTTTGTTGTGGGCCATGAGCTGGAGGATGCTGGGTGTGACTCGGCTCCAGAACTCCAGGCCTGTAAGAATAGCACTTGAGGAGAACTCGTTCTGGTTTTGGTTCTGCCCAGCTGGCGCTGCAGCTGCTTGCTCACAGTAGATGGTCCACAACTGAGCAAACATGAAGGCATGGAACAGGGAGCACATGTGGAGCACGGACGTCTGGTGAAAGAAGAGCAGAAATATCAATGCTGGATTCTCTTGCTTCAGGCTGCAGATAGATGAACAAATCCAGACTGAGCTGATCTGCTGCTGTACCTTGGATTGCTCTGGAAAACCAATGAGGATTACAATAAGGTGGTCTGCAATGTGAGAGCCAGCATCCAATGGAATGGGCATACAAGACGTGGAACCCTGATGCAAAGCACAATGGGTAAGCGAGCCCAGGAGAAGCCAGGAAAGCTGGCGAATGTGGGAAACACACTCAATGAACTCTTTGGGCCTGAAGAAAGAAGAACACAGCAATTCGCAACCTGTTAAAAAAAAGTCACTCATGTACTGTCATAGCATTATGAGCTGAGAACACTTACCCCTGTTGCATAGCAGAGGGTGGATGGTAGAGCCATGGCAGGTAACGAATCACAGCCTTGTTATCACGGTGGTTACCTTTACTGATTTCCATGGCAGCTACCTGAGCCAAACCCACTTTTAGATTCCCGCCAAAAGTATCCTCATGAAGGGGCTGACAGCAAGCTTTCATATGACTCTAAAGGAAGGATATATGGTCCAATTCCAATTACAGTGAATATTTGGCACAGTTTCAGAATTTGCTCTCGTTTCCAACAAATGTAAACAACAGGTAATAAATTTTATGCCGACTTATGTCTTCCTGTTTAATGTATACTGAACCTTTAATTTGGTCAAAGTGTGCATGTCTGCAATAAAATCCAGGAGCTCACTGAGATACTGCCTCAAACACTCCATGGCAACTGTTGTGCACTGGAAGAAAGGCCCAGAGATATATGATTTTTATCAACATTGGACATTGTTGTTAAATAGGACATCAAATAATTATATATAGTGTGCTGCTCACCCCAGGTAACGATGATATCATGTGTTTTTGGAGTATGGTAGACTCAGATAGACGTGTTCCAATGTCAACACATACAAACTTGTTGAAAACAGGGAAAAAAAAGAGTGATAGGTTTAGTAGGTTGAGTATATTTCTACTTCTCAGTGTCACCTCTTAAATAGAGTCGAGAACAAACTACCTGGACCAGTAGTAGTAGATTAGTATCAGGAATTGGAGACTTGAACTTCAGTGCTTGTAGCAACTCCAGAACTACTACACGGGACATGTAGAACTTATCCCTTTCCTGCATAAATAAAAAAAGAATAGAAAGAAGAGCTGAAATGTCGAAAAAAGTCCTCTTTATTTTTATCTTTGTCTCTGCATTTTGTCTTCTGCATTTCCCAGTTCTAGTTTGGGACTACACAACTTTTTTTTTTAAACCTATCTCTGCTTCTTCATGCAATATGACTATGTCTCCTATTAACGATTAATGATTAATCCCACGACTGCACACCAACATCCAGCTCAAATCTCTTCATTAAGTTTGCGGATGACACAACTGTGGTGGGTCTCATCAGCAACGGCGATGAGACAATCTACAGGAGTGAGGTGAGCCGCTTGGCCATGTGGTGCAAGGACAACAATCTCCGTCTGAACGTGGAGAAGACGAAGGAGATTGTTGTGGACTTCAGTAGAGAGCACACCCAGCATGCTCCACTATCTATCGACGGTGCTGCAGTGGAGAGGGTGAGCAGCACCAAGTTTCTGGGTGTGCACATCTCTGAAGACCTGTCCTGGAGCAACAACACTGCATCACTGGCCAAAAAAGCCCAACAGCATCTGTACTTCCTTCGCAAACTGAGGAGAGCAAGAGCCCCGGCCCCCATCATGCACACTTTCTACAGAGGCACCATCAAGAACATTCTGAGCAGCTGCATCACCGTGTGGTATGGCGCCTGCACCGTGTCCTGCTGCAAGTCTCTGCAGCGCATCGTGAGACCAGCTGAGAGGATCATTGGTGTCTCTCTCCCTTCTCTAATGGATATTTATAACTCCCGCCTCACCCACAAAGCCATCAGGATTGCAGGTGACCCCACCCACCCATCTCACAGCTTCTTCAGCCTGCTGCCGTCGAGGAGGAGACTGTGGAGTCTCCGGGCCAAAACCAGCAGGCTCAAGAACAGTTTCTTTCACCAGGCAGTCAGGAGGCTCAACTCCCTCCCTGTTCTGCCCCTCCTCCCCCCTCTGCCCCCTGCCACAGATTCTGCTCGCACACCTCCCTTCAGCATCTGACATGTTATTCTCACAGTTCCCCCCCCCCCCCCCCAACACACACACACACACACATACATCTCATCGTTCATTAACGCACTGAACTCAGGGACCGCACATCTCATTTTACCTCACTCATTTGCACTATTCCGCACTACCTCATCTTAACAGCTGCTAGTTTGTTTATACTGCTTATTTCATGTTTACCTGCTATACCTCAAGTGCCCTTGACTGTTAGTTTATTTGAACCAATTTGTGTGTGTGTGTGTGTGTGTGTGTGTGTGTGTGTGTGTCAGTGGCGTCTGGTAGTCTTTCAAACAGGGGAGGCTGGTCGGTTACGATATTTCCAGATTTTAAAAGAAAAAACACATCAATTTTGCCCATACTCTTGCCTCTGATCTGGCTGATTGTTGGCAGGGTCACAAACTGTGAAATAACAGGTTCTTTTGGCCCATTAGCCTACTGTCCAATATACATGATGGTGGTGTTGGGGGTGGTATATTTTAACATTTTATATTTTAAAATTGTGGCATGTGGCATGTTGTTTAAAAATTGATCATTATTGAAAGCAGCTGTTTGTCAGGAACCTCGGCAGTAACAGCAGAGTGTTCTGGAATAGGCACAAGCACTGACCTTGGGGAGCCAAACATAGAGCTGGGTGCCACACATTTCATTCAATGACACTTTCCCTATATTTTACTTATTTTGACTGAGAAATGTTTTATTGACAATTTTGATAACCCTTCACTTTTAATCCAGGTCTGTAGTGTGAAATGTTCTCGGCTGTGTTTTTGTTTAAAAATGTTTTCCAAATTGTAGCTGTGTTTAATTCATATCCAGAGAAATATATATTCCAATATAATATACTCAGCATAAACATTTTAAATAGATTCTATATTTTTGGTCCATCCATGACATATTACTAAAGTAGCCTATTTACTGTTGTTGATGTGGGTCACTTGCTGTTAGCCAATTCACTTTCTCGTACCAGGAGAGCTGAAAGGAACGAGTATTATTCCCTACCTTTTTCACCAAGTCAATTTGAGGCGTTGGTCTACCCTGCTCTTTAATTTTAATTTTTTCCTCGAAAGGAAGACTGGCAAATGGCTTCGCCAAAATTAAATCAGCAATGCTTGGCATCCGTGCGCAGCTTTCTTGTTAGCTGACTAGCCCCCTCAAGTTCAAGTTCAGTCACTCAAACGAAATTTCTGGAACTAAGATAGCAAACTTGACAACACTATATTTACACTTTATTTACAATGAAAATATATACAAACTATAAAAAAGCTGGCACGGTGGTGTAGTGGTTAGCGCTGTCACCTCACAGCAAGAAGGTCCGGGTTCGAGCCCCGGGGCCGGTGAGGGCCTTTCTGTGTGGAGTTTGCATGTTCTCCCCGTGTCCGCGTGGGTTTCCTCCGGGTGCTCCGGTTTCCCCCACAGTCCAAAGACATGCAGGTTAGGTTAACTGGTGACTCTAAATTGACCGTAGGTGTGAATGGGAGTGTGAATGGTTGTCTGTCTATGTGTCAGCCCTGTGATGACCTGGCGACTTATCCAGGGTGTACCCCGCCTTTCGCCCGTAGTCAGCTGGGATAGGCTCCAGCTTGCCTGCGACCCTGTAGAAGGATAAAGCGGCTAGAGATAATGAGATGAGATGAGATAAAAAAGCTGGTAGAAACCGTATGTAATGAATGAAATCGAAATGTAAGCTGATCTCTTACAATACACCACAGCACTTGCGAATCCGCATGGGACTGAACTGAAATTCACCGCTGCCTGTCTATATTTGAAACGAGCTGTCAATCAAAGAAAATATCCGGCCGCTTTCACCAATCACCAGTCTCCTTGCGGAAAGCTTTGCCATGTCCCTCCCACTGTGAGGCTGGGAGTCCGTGGGGCGGGCGTTTTCGCAGTATTTGTCCAATAACCGTCTTGCATTTTGAGATTGAAAAGCGCAGAGCTCCCAAATGCCATTGAAGTCCACTGAGGCTGGGAGTCCGTGGGAGTCCGTGGGCAGGCGTTTTCGCAGTATTTGTCCAATAATCGTCTTGCATTTTGAGATTGAAAAGCGCATAGCTCCCAAATGCCATTGAAGTCCACTGAGGCTGGGCTGCATCGCGCTGTCACGAGGGGGAAAAACTCACGCGCACATTAGGCGAACTGGGGAAAGTTATAACGGAATGATTTCGCACTGTAGTTGGGTTGAGCACATATATTTCTATGATTCTGGATCTGAAATAGCAATGTTATAAGGTCGGCTATAACATAAGCCTAGCGCAATTCATCCTACACGATGTTCGTCATTTTTAGAGGAGGCTGAGCCTCCCTCGTTGTCTTGGAGCAATCGCCCGTGGTGTGTGTGTGTGTGTATATATATATATATATATATATATATATATATATATATATATATATATGTATGTATATATGAGTGTTTAGTCTACGTCTAGTTCATATCTAGAGTGTTTATACTGTTTATATTGTCTGTTTGAGTGTTTAGTCTTTGTCTAGTTCTTATCTAGTGTTTACACTGTTCATATTGTCTGAGTGTTTAGTCTATGTCTAGTTCTTATCTAGTGTTTCTAGTGTTTATACTGTTTATTTATACTGTTCATATTGTTTGTCTGAGTGTTTAGTCTATGTCTAGTTCCTATCTAGAGTGTTTATACTGTTTATATTGTTTGTTTGTTTTTTCAATTATTCTATTTTTATTTACTGCATTGCCTGTTTGCACCGTGGGTCAGAGAGGACTGAAATTTCATCTGTGCTGTATGTCGAGCATGTATAGCATATTTGACAATAAAGTTGACTTGACTTGACTTAATCAATGAAATCTATCAATGATTCTACATCATGCTGACCTTTGACACTGCCCACAAAATGGCAATACGACTGCGCCCTTAAGTGAGTGAACTTAAGTGAGCAGGAATACAAAATAATTTTAAAGCACTGCTTCATGCGACACAGTGTGACAATACAGGGTAGTTAAAATGCATTTGTGCAAAATGTGTCATATTTCTAGCCTATGGGTTTGGGGGGTTTTTTCCACTGCAGGTCGCCCTTTAATGATATTTTCAGTATAATGTTCTCAATGCATATTCCATACTGAAGACCAGCAGATTAAAATAGCAGTCAGCCCAGCTTTACTTATACAGCCCCAGCCCAGATAGAAAGCCGTTTTAACCGCTCCCTCTCTCTTTCTTTCTTTCAGCAGCAAGATCTGTGTCAGCATATTTAATCTTTCTGGGTACAAGGAGAAGCACAGACAACACAGCTGCAATAGTGTAACTATTTCTGTCATGTTTACTGAGGTCATTTTAGGATACGACTTTGCAAAGCCGAATTATTCAGATTTATTCAAATGGTTTACAGTGGTGCTTGAAAGTTTGTGAACCCTTTAGAATTTTCTATATTTCTGCATAAATATGACCTAAAACATCATCAGATTTTCACACAAGTCCTAAAAGTAGATAAAGAGAACCCAGTTAAAAAAATGAGACAAAAATATTATACTTCGTCATTTATTTATTGGGGAAAATAATCCAATATTACATATCTGTGAGTGGCAAAAGTATGTGAACCTTTGCTTTCAGTATCTGGTGTGACCCCCTTGTGCAGCAATAACTGCAACTAAACATTTCCGGTAACTGGTGATCAGTCCTGCACACCGGCTTGGAGGAATTTTAGCCCATTCCTCCGTAGAGAACAGCTTCAACTCTGGGATGTTGGTGGGTTTCCTCACATGAACTGCTCGCTTCAGGTCCTTCCACAACATTTCGATTAGATTAATATCAGGACTTTGACTTGGCCATTCCAAAACATTAACTTTATTCTTCTTTAACCATTCTTTGGTAGAACGACTTGTGTGCTTAGGGTCGTTGTCTTGCTGCATGACCCACCTTCTCTTGAGATTCAGTTCATGGACAGATGTCCTGACATTTTCCTTTAGAAGTCACTGGTATAATTCAGAATTCGTTGTTCCATCGATGATGGCATGCCGTCCTGGCCCAGATGCAGCAAGACAGGCTCATTTAAGCCAAAAAGTTCTATTTTGGTCTCATCCGTGCACAAAACATTTTTCCAACAGCCTTCTGGCTTGTCCATGTGATCTTTAGCAAACTGCAGATGAGCAGCAATGTTCTTTTTGGAGAGCAGTGGCTTTCTCCTTGCAACCCTGCCATGCACACCATTGTTGTTCAGTGTTCTCCTGATGGTGGACTCATGAACATTAACATTAGCCAATGTGAGAGAGGCCTTCAGTTGCTTAGAAGTTACCCTGGGGTCCTTTGTGACCTCGCCGACTATTACACGCCTTGCTCTTGGAGTGTTCTTTGTTGGTTCGACCACTCCTGGGGAGGGTAACAATGATCTTGAATTTCCTCCATTTGTACACAGTCTGTCTGACTGTGGATTGGTGGAGTCCAAACTCTTTAGAAGTGGTTTTGTAACCTTTTCCAGCCTGATGAGCATCAACAACACTTTTTCTGAGGTCCTCAGAAATCTCCTTTGTTCGTGCCATGATACACTTCCACAAGCATGTGTTGTGAAGATCAGACTTTGATAGATCCCTGTTCTTTAAATAAAACAGGGTGCCCAGTCACACCTGATTCTCATCCCATTGATTGAAAACACCTGACTCTAATTTCACCTTCAAATTAACTGCTAATCCTAGAGGTTCACATACTTTTGCCACTGACAGATATGTAATATTGGATCATTTTCCTTAATAAATAAATGACCAAGTCTAATATTTTTGTCTCATTTGCTTAACTGGGTTCTCTTTCACTACTTTTAAGACTTGTGTGAAAATCTGATGATGTTTTAGGTCATATTTATGCAGAAATATAGAAAATTCTAAAGGGTTCATAAACTTTCAAGCACCACTGTAGTCAAATCAGTATCTTCAATACTGTCCATTAAAGTATATTATTAAAAATATATACAGTGGGATACTGAGAGAACCTGCCTAAGAAAAATCGATATAACCATGAGCATAAGACACAACTCTGATGGATGGGATGTTATGGAGATCCATGTGAAGGACAATTCCCCATACTGAGTTAAAAAAAAAAAAAAAGATCTGCAGGGATTCACTTATGTTATTATCAGCAGACCTCTGGAGTGGATTTATATCCTCCTCCTCTGGACCAGCTTTCTAAAATCTGAAAATCAATAGACACTGATGGAATTCTTCAAGTGGTAGGTAGGAAACAAGAATGTGAGAGAGACAGACCATATTTCACAACAAATGAAGGGTGCATAATATTCAGTGTGCTCAGCAGAGGTACACAGCATTTTTATCATTGTTAATGATATGTACATTTTGCAGAGAATTGTTTCCATAATCTAAGCACTGTTCAGTAGTCCTTGAGTTAGCGCTCCTTTGAAAACGTAGTGACTGCTTGACAATCACTTGTAAAATATTTAACAGTTATTCCATGAAATCGAGCCGTACATGAGCTGATAGCATATGAGGCACGTAGCGCTGAGTCGGCTATAAGCCATGTATGACGAGATTGAGTGGAATAACTGTTTTATTTTATCCACATTCACTGGATTTTGAGAAACAGAGCATTTTTATTTTTTGTAAATTTGATAAATAAAAACTTTGTACAAAACGTCTGACAAAATCATTTCTGCTTAGAAGATAAACAAACCGACAAAATGACAATAGCAATTTGTGAAAAATGCTAAAATAATAATTCTTCAAAAATAAAAAAGGTAGGTTCTTACCATGGCGGCACGGTGGTGTAGTGGTTAGCGCTGTCGCCTCACAGCAAGAAGGTCCTGGGTTCGAGCCCCGGGGCCGGCGAGGGCCTTTCTGTGTGGAGTTTGCATGTTCTCCCCGTGTCCGCGTGGGTTTCCTCCGGGTGCTCCGGTTTCCCCCACAGTCCAAAGACATGCAGGTTAGGTTAACTGGTGACTCTAAATTGACCGTAGGTGTGAATGTGAGTGTGAATGGTTGTCTGTGTCTATGTGTCAGCCCTGTGATGACCTGGCGACTTGTCCAGGGTGTACCCCGCCTTTCGCCCGTAGTCAGCTGGGATAGGCTCCAGCTTGCCTGCGACCCTGTAGAAGGATAAAGCGGCTAGAGATAATGAGATGAGATGAGGTTCTTACCATCAAATACTTTCATTCCATACTTTGTTGCTTTTTTTGTATTTTTTGTAGTTTTGTTTTCGAATAGAGTTTTTATTTTGTCCTGGCTTAGTTCAGCAACACGTGCCACCATTTTCTTTTTCTTTAGGGTTTTTTGGCGGTTTTTAAATGGGGGAACGACTATATTCTTTATAGAGTCCCTATATATATATATGGACTATATTCTAGCTATTTCTGGTTTTTTTAAATATTTGATAACAAAAGTGATACATCTGACGATGTGCACCACCATTTTGTTTTTCTCTACTCACAGTATATGATCTGATAGCCTAGTAGTAGAGTACCCAATCAGAGCACGCAATTGCTCATATCCAGTGAATGTGGAGAGACTAAGGTTCTATATTCAGCACACTAAGTACTAATCAGGCAGCACGGTGGTGCGATGGTTAGGACTGTCGCCTCACAGCAAGAAGGTTTCTGGTTTGAACCTCACGGCCAATGAGGGGCCTTCCTGTGTGGAGTTTGCATGTTGTTCCTGTATCTGTATGGGTTTCCTCTGGGTGCTCTGGTTTTCCCCTGTAGTCCAAAGACATGCAATTAGGCTAACTGCCTACTCTAAATTGTCCATTGATCAAGCTTATGGCCCTTTTTCAGCTCATTTCAGCCCGACACGGCTCGCGTTTCGACTACCTCAGAGCAGCACGACTCAGCCCGCTTCAGCCCTACTCAGCACCCAAAACTCGCACGGTTTTGGAGTGGGGCTGAAGCGAGCCAAACCGAGCCGAGTGGGGCTAGGGGCGTGAGGAGACACTCCCCTGTGCACTGATTGGTGAGGAGGGGTGTCCTCACATGCCCACACACGCCCCGCGAGCATGCTGGGGTCTGTAAACCCGGAAGAAGAAGAATTACGAATTACGAGAATTTCTGAAGTCTTATGCGCCTTGCCTCATCTATACGCTCTTGCCAGTATCTGTTGGCGTTGTCGGTGACAACAAGCCACAGCACCAAGACCAGCAACACTAACGACTCCATGTTTATTGTTTACTATCCGGGTCGTGAGACTACCGCTTAAAAGGTCACTGATGTCACTGTTTGCGCCGCATAACGACATCACGTGACGTCCACCCGCTTTCGCTAACTCCACCCAATGTGTCCACCCACTTCCAGCCAGCACGGTTCAGCGCGGTTGTAGTCGAAATGCAACCCCAACAGCCCCACTCAACTCGACTCAGCCCAACTCAGCACGGCACGGCTCAGCCCAACTCAGCCGCGTTGGTAGTGGAAAAGCGGCATTAGAGAGAGATGGGCTCTGCCAAGTTGAAATGCCCTAGACACATCCAATGATGGACTGTTAAAATGTCATCAGTGGTGCCCTTACAGCCTTTGCTGGCTATGGGGAAGAAGTAGTACTAATCATGGATATAACAGGGCATGAAATGCTTCTAAGCTGTCCATTACAACATCCTTCATAAATGAATATTTCCATTTTCCACAGTACTGTAGGAAACCCATACAGTGTAAGCCTATTGATTGTACACTTACCTTACTGAAGGTTTTGTAGCAAAGGCCACAGAGTTCAACAAGGTACGAGAGGCTGAAGACACCATACTGAATAACAAAGCTCAGCAGTTTAGAGGACGGCTCCAACAAACTCTGGCAGAAAAATGCAGACAAAACTCTTACCCGAAGAGAACCCCAAGCCTCCAGCACTCACTTTAAATGTCATTTACATCATATTGATTTTAAAAATTATTCTCAAATAGTGTGAATTATCTGTTTTTCAAGTGCACATTCAAAGTGCACGTTCAAATGAGCTTACCCTGGTTGCACTAGTAGTAGGAATCTTCAGTAAGCAGATGATGATTCTCAAGCTGGAGTCCAGTGGATACTTAAAATAAGAATCAGATTAGGAAGGAAAAGAAAATAAGTTGTCTGACAGTTCTTCAGTACAGACAGATCAAAACCAATCGCCATGCACCGTGAATTCAAATCTAAATGATAAATAGGCAAAAAGCTTTAATACGGTACCTTTAGAGGCACAACAACAGGAAGTTTGGTCAGAAAGGTTTGGAATTGGTTACAGATGGTTGTCCAAAGGTTACTAGGGGAGTCCATAGGAAGAGCCTCCATGAAGGTGGCAATGTTGTCCAAGCAGTGGAGCATTGTGCCCCCTGCAGGCAAACTCTTCTTATTGTTCAAACCCTACAAGCAAGGTACGTGTCATTGCATTATTTCAAGCAATTCTGAAATCAAATGAGGAATATTCATGTGTTATATAAGACACTGCTCTGTTTATCAAACAAGCAAACAATGGTCGCATAACATTTTAAAATAGAAACAGATTAGCCTCAAGTGCAAGACTGTTGAGTGTCTATTGAAGAGAATAGTTAAAGACATTTAAAGGCATGTTATCTTATTACGAGAAAACTTCACATTAAAGATAAATGCTGTGCAAATCTCATTTTCACAGACTGCCCTGAAAGCAGATGATGAAAAAGAAATGATTTGACTCTTTGACAACAGTGCCATCTGCTGGTAAATTGTATGTAATTTTATTGTCAGAGAACCAAGCGTGCATGGCTTTGTGTCAAAATCTTCTCATCTCATCTCATTATCTCTAGCCGCTTTATCCTGTTCTACAGGGTCGCAGGCAAGCTGGAGCCTATCCCAGCTGACTACGGGCGAAAGGCGGGGTACACCCTGGACAAGTTGCCAGGTCATCACAGGGCTGACACATAGACACAGACAACCATTCACACCCACGGTCAATTTAGAGTCACCAGTTAACCTAACCTGCATGTCTTTGGACTGTGGGGGAAACCGGAGCACCCGGAGGAAACCCACGCGGACACGGGGAGAACATGCAAACTCCGCACAGAAAGGCCCTCGCCGGCCCCAGGGCTCGAACCCAGGACCTTCTTGCTGTGAGGCGACAGCGCTAACCACTACACCACCGTGCCGCCCCGTGTCAAAATCTTACACATCAACATTTCCAGTGTTAACACCTACAGTGTTGTAATTAACTCCTACAGTGTGTGTTTGAGTCCATCTGGACTTCATATGTGCCAGCGTAGATTAGTGGCATAACGCTGCTGTATTACTAATTTTTTTGGACATAAGCCATTTTGCCTTCTTCTCTCCTGAATATTTTCATGGCCAGAAATGAGTGAGCTTATGCTAGGGTGGGAGTGAAGCAATAGGAGGTGTGACATTAGAAATTTGTTGCTGCAGGGGTATTTTCAAATTCACTTCTGTTAAAATTACACACTGCAAACAAAGGCTCAGAAGCCCTGTCCCATTTCTTACAACCTGGTTTTATGGACGTACCCTATAAGTGTCACGTATCTGCCAAAGCTGTAGTCTTGCGCCCTATTTTTCTGCTTGTAAAATAATTATAACACAATTATTTTAGGACCTACCTCAAGAAGCTGACTTAATGCTGCCACAGAACTCAATTCATTAAAATCAATGAGAGATGTGGCCAGAGTGCGGAGGAAGCTTCCATCTGAAAACCAAAAACAAGTGCTTTCTCAGTGTTTATTCGTGTTTTGTGTGTAGAATGAGTGTGTTTATGAGTATGCATGAGCAGATGTTTGGTTACCTTTAATGTTGCTCTGGAATAGCTGTGGCAGGATGCCATTAGGGGCGAGCTGATGGAGCACACAGCGCAGGAACTGCTTAGCTACACCGGCAGCATTACCAGGGATCAACATGCTTGAATGACCAACACACACATATAAGTTGCGGAGTACACAGGCATAATAACGTACACACTGAAGACATACAGCCTAGACACATACACACAAAGACAAATACACAAACCTTTCAGCCTGGCCTGAGTAACTGGCACTCGATGCCAACCTATAACACAAAACAAATCTGAAGAACATACTGAAATGGCTGATTTATTTCACAGCCATGCACTATGTTTTTATCAACCAGTATTTTAATTTCACACTATCTGATTTTATGTCCTTTCCTATTCCAAAAAAAAAAAAAAAGGAAATTGTTGTAGTGTGTGCTATGAGCTGTGCAGTGTATGCTGTGGGTTGATTTGTGCTGTTGAACTTTACCTGCCCACTGACTGCATGATGTCGAGAAGCAGTGGAGCGGCCAGGTCTGGACTCAGATGGGTAAACATTGAGAGAACGACTACAGCCAAAGCCAGGGTTTCTTCATCATACTCTTCTAATACATCACCACAGTCTCGACACCTATCGCACACATAAATGAAATGGATATTAACTTGATAAGATAAGCCTTTATTGTCATTGTAACATGTACAATGAAACTGTAGGTGCTCCTACTGATTAGTGCATATTAAGACTATTAGTAAACACACATTTCAAACACAATCCATCAACCCATCCATTATCTGTAGCCGCTTATCCTGTTCTACAGGGTTGCAGGCAAGCTGGAGCCTATCCCAGCTGACTATGGGCAAGAGGCGGGGTACACCCTGGACAAGTCGCCAGGTCATTGCAGGGCCGACACAGAGACAAACAACCCTTCACGCTCACATTCACACCTACGGTCAATTTAGAGCCACCAATTAGCCTAACCTGCATGCCTTTGGACTGTGGAGGAAACCCAGGCAGACACAGGGAGAACATGCAAACTCCACACAGAAAGGCCCTCGCCGGCCGCTGGGCTCAAACCCAGGACCTTCTTGTTATGAGGCGACAGTGCTAACCACTACACCACCCTGCCACCCCCCAAACACAATCACTTATTTCATGTATTAAAAAAAAACTTTAAAAACAAACACAATCAGTACTAAAATAGCAACAAATTATAGTGTCATTGGAAGTAAATATTGCACAGTAATTATATTGCACTGGATATATATTGCACCGTCAGTATATTGCACAGATTAATTGATGTTCAGAGGCCTAATGGCCCACGAGAAAAAAAACTGTCTTTTAGTCTGCTTGTACTGCAATATAAATTGTAGTTCTATTGTGACTTTTTGCATTTTTTAAACATTTAATTACGGATATATTGATATCATTCCTGATACTGATACGTAAATGACTAACATACTTACAACCCCGATTCCAAAAAAGCTGGGACAAAGTACAAATTGTAAATAAAAACGGAATGCAATAATTTACAAATCTCAAAAACTGATATTGTATTCACACTAGAACATAGACAACATATCAAATGTTGAAAGTGAGACATTTTGAAATTTCATGCCAAATATTGGCTCATTTGAAATTTCATGACAGCAACACATCTCAAAAAAGTTGGGACAGGGACAATAAGAGGCTGGAAAAGTTAAAGGTACAAAAAAGGAACAGCTGGAGGACCAAAATAATTGCAAGTCATTAGGTCAATTGGCAATAGGTCATTAACATGACTGGGTATAAAAAGAGCATCTTGGAGTAGCAGCAGCTCTCAGAAGTAAAGATGGGAAGAGGATCACCAATCCCCCTAATTCTGTGCCGACAAATAGTGGAGCAATCTCAGAAAGGAGTTCGACAGTGTAAAATTGCAAAGAGTTTGAACATATCATCATCTACAGTGCATAATATCATCAAAAGATTCAGAGAATCTGGAAGAATCTTTGTGCATAAGGGTCGAGGCCGGAAAACCATACTGGGTGCCCGTGATCTTCGGGCCCTTAGACGGCACTGCATCACATACAGGCATGCTTCTGTATTGGAAATCACAAAATGGGCTCAGGAATATTTCCAGAGAACATTATCTGTGAACACAATTCACTGTGCCATCTGCTGTTGCCAGCTAAAACGCTATAGTTCAAAGAAGAAGCCGTATCTAAACATGATCCAGAAGCGCAGACGTCTTCTCTGGGCCAAGGCTCATTTAAAATGGACTGTGGCAAAGTGGAAAACTGTTCTGTGGTCAGCCGAATCAAAATGTGAAGTTCTTTATGGAAATCAGGGACGCCGTGTCATTCGGACTAAAGAGGAGAAGGACGACCCAAGTTGTTATCAGCACTCAGTTCAGAAGCCTGCATCTCTGATGGTATGGGGTTGCATTAGTGCGTGTGGCATGGGCAGCTTACACATCTGGAAAGACACCATCAATGCTGAAAGGTATATCCAGGTTCTAGAGCAACATATGCTCCCATCCAGACGACGTCTCTTTCAGGGAAGACCTTGCATTTTCCAACATGACAATGCCAAACCACATACTGCATCAATTACAGCATCATGGCTGTGTAGAAGAAGGGTCCGGGTACTGAACTGGCCAGCCTGCAGTCCAGATCTTTCACCCATAGAAAACATTTGGCGCATCATAAAACGGAAGATACGACAAAAAAGACCTAAGACAGTTGAGCAACTTGTCTCCTCAGTCCCCAGACATTTACAGACTGTTGTAAAGAGAAAAGGGGATGTCTCACAGTGGTAAACATGGCCTTGTCCCAACTTTTTTGAGATGTGTTGTTGTCATGAAATTTAAAATCACCTAATTTTTCTCTTTAAATGATACATTTTCTCAGTTTAAACATTTGATATGTCATCTATGTTCTATTCTGAATAAAATATGGAATTTTGAAACTTCCACATCATTGCATTCCGTTTTTATTTACAATTTGTACTTTGTCCCAGCTTTTTTGGAATCGGGGTTGTAATATTAAGTGATCAATAGTGTTCTGGAACATTTATTTAGCTCTGTTTATGCTGGTTGTTGCCATGTGCTGCTAGCAATGAACACATCGAGTTGAGATAGTTTGGCATTTGGGCAGCACAGTGGTGCAGTGGTTGGCACTGTTGCCTCACAGCAAGAAGGTTCCGGGTTCAAGCCTCCGGGTGCTCCGGTTTCCCCCCATTGTCTAAAGACATGTGGTTAGGTTAACTGGCTACTCTAAATTGTCCATAGGTGTGAATCTAGTAGAAGGCAACAGGAAACCACTAGAAACTTTGCTGCCTGGAGCTGTCAGAGTGACCATGTCACTGCAGTGATATGCCAGAGAGAGTTTGGCATTTGAGTAGTATCTGTAAAAGAGAGTATGAGGGCAGCTGGCCTGAGCTTGTAGAGCTGTATCAGTAAGCGTGGTTATTAAAAATGACCACAAGGTGCCATGAATTGCACCTGGACTCATGAGCAAAGTGTACACGCTGGCAAGTGATGGAAAAGTGTCTCAGTACTTACAAAGCTGAAATGCTCTCGCACACAACAGTGCACACTCACTTGAAGGTATTCATGTGTATACAATTCACAGCATGAGCTCATTTTTAATAACCATGCGTATTTATACTGATTAACATGCTCAAGTTGCCTGTTCTTTTGCACATGGTATTAGATGTTGGCAATTTTTAGACATAAAATTAAATCACAGTATCGGACCTACTGTATGCCTCTTACCACTAATGGTATCAATGTACGCCAACATTTAAAGGTAGACTGACTTTCAGATTTTTCAGGTTTAGGTCATAAAAATAATTTTCCCTGACACTCAATTATTTTTGTTTAGTGGACCAAAACCTACTGAATTCAAATCACAAACTTCCAATTTTATTAGGTTTATTTTTGAATAGAACAATTAATTAATTTAGGGCCACGTGGCCCTAAATTCTCCGTTATTATTTCTTGCTTCACTGTGACGCAATACAAGAGACTATACCATGCATCACGTGGTGGGCTTTCCCTGTTCGCACAAGGCATTGTGGGATACACATTTGAAAACAGGAGAGGAAGATGGAGGACGCAAATGAAATGTGGAAGACTGACAACAGTAACAGAAAGCGAGAAGAAAAGACGCTACGTTGTATGCAAAGGAAAGGAAACGCAGGACCAAACTAATAAATATTGGCGATCAGCGAGCACCTCAGTGTGATCAGCTGTTCATTTAGCAGCAGAATGATGTA
Source organism: Neoarius graeffei (assembly GCF_027579695.1). Taxonomy (NCBI): domain Eukaryota; kingdom Metazoa; phylum Chordata; class Actinopteri; order Siluriformes; family Ariidae; genus Neoarius; species Neoarius graeffei. The sequence goes on from NC_083579.1 coordinate 67,167,021, forward strand.
ACTGTCAGTGCACAGTCAAGGTAAACCTGTAGATGCCAGTAAATCAACACTGGATGCCAGCTGCCGTAAAATCCAAGAGAAGAAGAAGAAGACGCCGAAAGGTAAACATGTTTTCAAGTTTCAAGTTTCAGATTTATTATCCTTTAAGAAAGGAAATTTGGTGTGCAGCAGGTATTCAGAGAACATGAGTTAAGAAGACATGGACATGGACCACACAGACACATTCATAAATATATTTACACACAAGCACATTACTCAAATGGATATACCCACCAGCCCCCCCCACCCAGACCCATGACTGTCACTGTTAGTTATTGCCACTAAACAATGACAATAATGCCGCTTTTCCACTACCAACGCGGCTGAGTTGGGCTGAGCCGTGCCGTGCTGAGTTGGGCTGAGTCGAGCTGAGTGGGGCTGTTGGAGTTGCATTTCGACTACAACCACGCTGAACCGTGCTGGCTGGAAGTGGGTGGACACATTGGGTGGAGTTAGCGAAAGTGGGTGGACGTCACGTGATGTCGTTAGGCGGCACAAACAGTGACATCAGTGACCTTTTAAGCGGTAGTCTCACGACCCGGATAGTAAACAATAAACATGGAGGACATGGAGTCGTTAGTGTTGCTGGTCTTGGTGCTGTGGCTTGTAGTCACCGACAACGCCAACAGATACTGGCAAGAGCGTATAGATGAGGCGAGGCGCATAAGGCTTCAGAAATTCTCCTAATTCGTAATTCTTCTTCTTCCGGGTTTACGGTGTTTACAGATCCCAGCGTGCTCGCGGGGCGTGTGTGGGCGTGTGAGGACACTCCTCCTCACCAATCAGTGCACAGGGGAGTGTCTGCTCACGCCCCTAGCCCCACTCGGCTCGGTTTGGCTCGCTTCAGCCCCACTCCAAAACCGTGCGAGTTTTGGGTGCTGAGTAGGGCTGAAGCGAGCTGAGTCGTGCTGCTCTGAGGTAGTCGAAACGCGAGCCGTGTCGGGCTGAAGTGAGCTGAAAAAGGGTAGTGGAAAAGGGCCATAACAGTAACTACAGAAAAATAGGGGGAAAAAAAACCTAGGTATCCCTTAATGAATTAAGGGTCCTAATGGCCACTAAAATAAAAGAATCTCTGGCACGCCTTGTCCTTACAGCAGGAATTCTAAAATGGCGGCCTGAGGGGAGCAGACTAAATTCCCCAAAAAGTGGGTGGTCGGGGTATTTTAGAATTTGCTGTGCCTTACTCATGACCCATTTTACATACACATCTTGCAGCTGGGTAAGATGAACCCCAACCACCTTTGCTGCCACATTAACTAGCTTTGATAACCTGCCCTTACTGGTCAGTGGCAGACCACCATACCACACAACAATACAAAAGGACAAAACAGATTCAATAAAACTTTGATAAAATAAAGTCATCAAGGCCCTGCACACATTGAAAGACTTCATCTTCCTTAAAAAGAAAAGCCGCTGTTGGGCCTTTTTACACATAGCATCAGTGTTACTTTCAAATGACAATTTGTTGTCAATAATGGTTCCCAAGTATCTGTATTCTGTGACATCAACATTTTCGTTTTGAATACCAGTATGTGTAAAAGATTTCTGAGACCTGTGGAAATCAATTATCATATCTTTGGTCTTGGCTACATTAATAGATAAATAAAACTCTTTACACCAAGCAATAAAATCATCAACAACAGAACCATGCACATGCGCACACGGACTTCCTCTGTCTGCTTGACTGCGCAAAGTGAATGATTTCATGCACATTGTTTGCTAGGGAATCCCCTCAAATTAAATAACTTCCCAGCCACAGAATGGCCTGTTTTTTTAAGATATTACAGAAATAAACGTATATTACTAAATTTCACCGGTTTTATGAAATCGAAAGGCCGTCTCCTTTTAATGTTAGAACTGTCATACACCCTGATACTCTGAGTGACCATTTTGTACCTTATTCTCTTTCTGAGACATCACAGAAGTTTCACAAAAAAAGACTGAATTGATTTTATGAAATGCTTATTAATAATTACAGTTAATCATAATATGAATTACACAAAAATATATTTATAGCCATAAATAAACACGCATGCATACACATATGAAATAAATCCACCTGTCAGCCATATTGGTTGGTTGCTCATCACTGAAGTCCTCTGGTGCAGGCACAAACATGCTGACTGTGCTAGGAGCTGACAGCAGGCTTGTCTTAGTGAGACCTGATGGCACAAATTTATGAAAGTTCATCATTAGGACTTCCTAAAACTTTGTCTGTCTGGTTCGTGGACAGTATCAACAAGTGTTGTGTGCTGAATGTGAACAATTCTTTTGAAATGTTTTTTTTTTCCTACAGTGCGGGTAAGAACCTGTTTCCCAAGTGCTGATATTGTGTGGCGCACTGGACTGATGTTCCAGCTGTCTCTTCATCAGCTGACTCATTGTCACAGCTCCCAGAGAGCCTCGCTTCACCTGACGGTACTGAGCTGTCAGACATAAACCGAGACGCAGAAAGATGTGTAAGGAAAGCTCAACTAATATTTAAACACATTTACATTCTCCATAGAAATGAGACAGCACAATGGACTTATTAATGAATACAAACAATTAATTAATTTAATAGAGCTGAACCACATTTTTCCATTTCTCTCAGTAAAAACACCATGGCATTTATTATGTGTATAGGTATACCAGAGGGTTTTATTGTTTTTGTATTGTGAAAAAAAATTAATAATAATGGAAAAAAATCACATTCTATACAGGGTGTCCCAAAAAAAATGTACTCACATTTTGACTCCTCATAACTCATTGGATTTTTCATTTCTTTTCAGATCAAATTAACCCTAATAATGGCCAAAGTACGACTAAGTTTTGAAGAAAGAACATTTATCATGAAGTGCTACTGGAAGCACGAAAACATCATGGAAGTGCAAAGACAATTTAGAAGACATTTTCACAAAGATCCACCAACGCGACGCACCATTGCTCGCATCCTAGATAAGTTTGAATCAGATGGAACTGTGCATGACGTCCATAAGGAGCGTTCAGGAAGACCACGGTCATCAACCAGCCCAGCAAAGGAAAATCAGTTGCTGGAAACCCTCAACCGATCCGCACAGAAATCTGTAATGGCTTGTGAGACAGGAATCCCAAAATCAAGCGCCCATCGCATTTTGAAGCGAGTTCATTGGAAATGTTACATTCCAACATTAATCCACGCTCTAAATGAAGACGATCCTGAGTGAGTACATTTTTTTGGGGACACCCTGTATTTTGATTTAACACATAATTAACGCTTGACCATCCCTTCTGCTGACATCAACAGATGTTTTGAAATGGTTCTTAGTTTCAGTATGTTGTCACTATTTTGAAAATCATTTAATCCCCATTATATAGCTTTGCTATGTGTAAATGTATATACATCTTATAAAATCACTGTGTAAGGCCTCACTCTAGTGAGTACAGGTTTAGCAAATGCATTAATGAAGGCTGGTAAACATCATTATGTTTATATGTAAGGATGAGTGGATCCAGTTAGATATATAGTATATGGCTGGCTTAATGGCTCAAAGACAGCTTTATGAGCCAGAAGTACCATGTAATGGATATGTAATGGATGAAAAGATATTTAGCTCCTACTTGTTACTGAGGAGCGGTTGCTTGTTTCTGGGATTGTGGCTTCGAGTGCTGGGGCTGAGGCTGACTCTCGGGGCTTTTCCAGTTTGGACAGAACCTTGTGATCTGCAAGGCAATTTAGGAGGTTGATAGGAAAGATTTATTGCTCACTAATATGTTGAGCTCATATTATATTACTGACTGTATTACAATTAAATAATATTGGCTGGCATTGAGTGGTATATCAGATATATTCCATTCAGCCAGCATGATACTGAATGAGTTAAAGATAAGTTCAATATCATGCTAGCTGAATGGAATATATCTGATATACCATGAAAAAAAAAACATTATTATTATTATTATTATTATTATACAGTCCTTCTGGGTGTTCAACACATCTTTCTCTTCCAAAATTCTCTCAAAATCTTTTGTATTTAACAAAGCAAACCTGGCAGCCATGTTTGTTTACAAATTGTCGCAGTCGCTTGCTACCACGGAAGTTTTACGTCTCCGACGTGTGACGTTATGTTGTCTTGATAACCATGCAATATCATAAATCATATTCAACACTCATTCTTTATTGGGTAGAGTGGCGTAATACACGTAGGATAAGTGATATGCTAACGATATTGCATGCTATCAAACCAAATGAATGAAGCCCACTAGAAGGAAATAGAACACGTTTTTATTCCATAGAAATAGTGTCCTGTATGTATAATATTTATTCTATTCACTGATTATGAGCAATCATGCGCTCTGGTTGGCTACTCTACTACAAGAATATCAACTCATATACTGTGAGTAGAGAAAAACAAAATGGCGGAGTGCATCAAGTCAGATTATATCACTTTGTTATCAAGTATTTTAAAGAAACAGAAATAGCCAAATAAAAGAATATAGATTCCCCCCCCCCATTATCTTCTGTTCCACACTCCAGCCCAGTCGATGGCAGTAATGCACCTGGTTTGTCAATCGCCAAAAAAAGAAGAAAACAAAATGGCGGCGCATGTTACTGAACCAACCGAGGATGGAATTAAAAACTCTACTCGAAAACAAAAAAAACAACAAAATATGGAATAAAGGTATTTGATGGTAAGAACGTATCCTTTTTATTTTTCAAGAATTATTATTATAGCATTTTTCACAAATTGCTCCGGTCATGTCGCCGGTTTGTTTACATTCTAAGCAGAAATTATTTTGTCAGACGTTTTGTATAAAGTTTTTATTTATTTGCAAATTTGCAAAAAATAAAAATGCTCTGTTTCTCAATATCCAGTGAATGTGGATAAAATAAAGCAGGTATTCCACTCAATTTTATCGTACATGGCTTATAGCTGACTCGGTGCACTATCAACGCATATCCCACTCAATTTCGTGGAATAAGTGTTAAATATTATTGACTGGTAATATTATATATTGCATGTGCTGTACCAAACTGTCAATACTTAATTGCTAATTCATTTATGTGGGATCTCTAATTATGTGAGTCATAACTAACAAATGTATGGCATCTGAAAATCAAAGAGTTCATAGTTCAAAGGGTGACAATAAGGAAAGTCCAGCTTTTGACGCTTTGTTAGAATTAGACATATAGCACTGACACTCTCTTACAAATGGTGTTTTATTGTCATTTATGAGATTTAATTTATAAATAAAGTGCTTGTTTTGTTTCGCATTTTGAAGTATTCTGTATGAAGCCATCAGGCTGAAATAAAATTAATTATCTCCTTTCTCTGACTAGCAGTTATATTGCTGGAAGTAACATGCTAGGATGATTTATATACATAAAAAGATGGACACAAAGACAAAGTGTACTTCTGTACTCACATATAAATGAAAACATGCAGATCAAATAATTGTTTACCAGAGTCTGTGGTCTCCTCTCCCATCTTGTCCATCGTGTTGAAGGAAATGTCCAGGTATTCCCTCTGAATAGCACTGACTGCAATCTTCCTCTGTTTACGCTGACGGGGTACAATCTGGATCTTAAACTCGGCCTCGTCGCTTTCATCTTCTGGTTTTGGCTCGCTCTCTCTCTCATCACCAGTATCCTCATCATCTTCAGCGTCATTCTCATCCTCATTGTGAGCTTCTCCTTCCTCCTCTTTCTTGGCTTTCAGTGGGTCCAGGTTTTCCAGGGTATCCTCAGGAATGTTGAGGTACACAGATTTACCTGAAGGGCTTCCTTCAGCTTTGTCTTCAGACTGCAGATATTCATAATCTACAGATGTGTCCGGAACATGTGGCGACTTTCTTAACAGGTCTCTTTTCTGCTTCAGAGTCATGGGACTCTCTAAACCAGGATGATGTATGGGATCTGGGAGGTCCAGCGAGGCAGTAGGGGTTATAGAAGAACTTCTACTCTTAGATGCCTGCACAGGACTCCCTTTGGCAGGACTGGTAGGTTTGCTTGTCCTTTCTTTCGAACAGTCCTCAACACTCACTTGGACATGAGGAGATAGACGCAGGATAGTGCTGGCAGATGATGGTGATGGATGCTCAGATTTAATCTGCATTCCGGTTGGAGGTTTTGAAAGTGCCTCAAACAAATCTTCATCACTTTCGACGATGCGCAGTGGTGGAAGGGGTTCAAAGACCAGTGAGTCACTGTCAGATAGTGATAGAATAGAGCGCTTCTCTGGTATAGAAGTGCAGTCTGAGGAGAGATCAATCAGGTCACCATCTTCTTTGCCATGAGCAGACTCAGATGAAATGACCAGGGGAGAGTCGAGGCCTGCGGATTTATCCTCAAAAGTCTCCATACAGCTCAGGCGCACTTCTGGAATAACAGGTTTGATGTTATCAAAATGGAGGTTGGATCCTTCGGAGGATTCCTTGGCACGTGCCCTGCGTGACTGTCTAGTCACTGAGCTAGAACATGAGGGTGGTGGAGGAGGAGGCCCTTGCAAGTCACATCGGTCAATGCAGGATTTACGCCGATGTTCATCAAGGTTGAAGAGAATGGAGTCTGTGTTGACAATGTCAAGAGACTTCTGTTTGTGCATGGCCTGTAGTCGTTTCTTCTTGCTGCTGGTCTCCTCTCGTGCCGGGTGCTGCAGACTGTCCTGTAGGGTTCCTGCCTCCCTGTACTCTGCCAACTCAATCTCACCTGGAACAGATTGCAAAGATTGGCTTTAAGACTGCACTGGAAGTATGGCTTACTCTAAAATTTCAGAAACAATTCAAAGAAATATTGACCAACATGGTTATGTTATTCATCCATGTGAATGTGTGTAGCACTGTCTACAAGAACATCTCCATAATGTTTGAGTGTAGAAAGCCACAGGCTTCATTGCATATTATGCAGGCACCTACTTCTTTGAGCACTGAGGTCCACAGGCTGATACTTAACGGTCTTGCTGCCTCCAATCCTCTTCAGCCGAGCAAAGAAGGTCTGTGATTCCTTGTTGCCTGCACCAGTGGGAGTGTCATGGATGTCTGATTCATCAAACACACTATCCTCCTCTGCAAAACAAGCCATGACAACAAATCATGATCATTTCAAACCAAGAGCGACTGCTCCTTATACTGCACTGTGTGCTTTGTAATGCTCACACTACTAATTATAATTTTACCTTTTTCTTTCTCGCTATAGCGGCTAATGTTAGAGGTGTCACTGTAGAGTGGGCCGGCTGAGGCATGAGGTCTACAGCTGTGGTACTGTGCATTTAGGGTGTTGATGGTGATGTGGATCAGGTGCAGCACAACCTCTTTACTTACATCCATGTCTCTGTATGGGTACTGCAAGAGACAAATATTCAGAGAAGTTGAAGCTCAATATTAAAATGGGACAGTTGTTTCAGTCACAGCACTGTTTGCCTATTTTTTTTCTTTTGGATTTAACCCTTTAAATTCCCAGGACCAGTTGCTGGTTCTAGATCTGCATTCCTCACTCCCATAACTGTATGCTATCTATCCATCTATTATCCGTAGCCACTTATCCTGTGCAGGGTCGCGGGCAAGCTGGAGCCTATCCCAGCTGACCATGGACAAAAGGCGGGGTACACCCTGGATAAGTCGCCAAGTCATTGCAGGGCTGACACATAGAGACAAACAACCATTCACACTCACATTCACAGCTATGGTCAATTTAGAGCCACCAATTAGCCTAGCCTGCATGTCTTTGGACTGTGGGGGGGAAACCGGAGCACCTGGAGGAAACCCACACAGACACAGGGAGAACATGCAAACTCCACACAGAAAGGCCCCCGTCGGCCCCTGGGCTCGAACCCAGACCCTTCTTGCTGTGAGGTGATAGTGCTAACCACTACACCACCATGCCACCCAACTGTATGCCAGGGGTGGACAAAAACAATCAGTATCACAGAAACACATAATATATTAATATCAAGGATCTAATAAGGAGTAGGGCAGCCTTTTGCCAGCAGAACATCTTTATTATTTCTCGGAATGCTATCATACAAGTTCTGAATGGTTTGTAGTGGAATATTGGACTATTTTTCAAGAAAAAAATCTTCCAATTCCAATTCTTCCAAATGGATGTCTACTTTATGGGCTACTCTCCAGGACTCCCCATTAATGGCATTTAAATCTGGCGTTTGGGTAGGCCGTAGAAGATACTTGACTGCAGCCTGGTGTTCACTAAATACTCCTGAATAATTTTAGCAGCATGTATAATGTCATTATCATCCTCAAATATGGGAATATAATCTGAAAAAAAGTGTGTTTGCACCATAGGATGCACCTGATCCTGTAAATTTGCTGCAGATTAGGTGACTGCTCTATTTAACAGTTATTCCATGAAACTGAGTCGTACATGAGCTGATAACCAACAAGTTGTGAAGGGCCGAGTTGGCTTTAAGTCATGTACACCGAAATTGAGTGAAATAACTGTTTTATTCTATCCACATTCACTGGATTTTGAGAAACAGAGCATGTTTATTTTTATCTTTTGCAAATTCGATAAATAAAAAGTTTATACAAAACGTCCGACAAAATTATTTCCACTTAGAATGTAAACAAACCGGCGAAATGACAGTAGCAGTTTGTGGAAAATGCTAGAATAATAATTATTTAAAATATATATATATATATATATATATATATATATATATATATATATATATATATATATACACAGTTGTGCTCATAAGTTTACATACCCTGGCAGAATTTTTGCTTTCTTGGCCTTTTTTCAGAGAATATGAATGATAACACAAAAACTTTTTTCCCCACTCATGGTTAGTGGTTGGGTGAAGCCATTTATTGATAAACAACTGTGTTTTCTATTTTTAAATCATAATGGCAACAAAAAACATCCAAATGACCCTGATCAAAAGTTTATATACCCCAGTTCTTAATACCGTGTATTGCCCCCTCTAACATCAATGACAGCCTGAAGTCTTTTGTGGTAGTTGTGGATGAGGCTCTTTATTTTCTCAGATGGTAAAGCTACCCATTCTTCTTGGCAAAAAGCCTCCAGTTCCTGTAAATTCCTGGGCTGTCTTGCATGAACTGCGCGCTTGAGATCTCTCCAGAGAGGCTCAATAATATTGAGGTCAGGAGACTGAGATGGCCACTCCAGAACCTTCACTTTGTTCTGCTGTAGCCAATGACAGGTCGACTTGGCCTTGTGTTTTGGATCGTTGTCATGTTGGAACGTCCAAGTACGTCCCATGCGCAGCTTCCGGGCTGATGAGTGCAAATTTGTCTGCAGTATTTGCTGATAACATGCTGCATTCATGTTTCCTTCAACTTTGACCAAGTTTCCTGTGCCTTTGTAGCTCATACTTCCCCAAAACATCAGCGATCCACCTCCGTGCTTTACAGTAGGAATGGTGTTCCTTTCATCATAGGCCTTGTTGACACCTCTCCAAATGTAACGTTTATGGTTATGGCCAAAAAGTTCAATTTTGGTCTCATCACTCCAAATTACCTTGTTCCAGAAGTTTTGAGGCTTGTCTCTGTGCTGTTTGGTGTAAATTTTTGTTGGTCAACCTGACCGTGGTTTGGTTTTAACAGAGCCCCTGATTTTCCATTTGTTAATCACAGTTTGAACACTGCTGACTGGCATTATCAATTCCTTGGATATCTTTTTGTATCCCTTTCCTGTTTTATACAGTTCAACTACCTTTTCCCGTAGATCCGTTGACAATTCTTTTGCTTTCCCCATGACTCAGAATCCAGAAACGTCAGTGGCTGGATGAAAGATGCAAGAGTCTGTTTGGATCCCAGAAACTCACTCAGCTTTTATGCGCACACACTGATTACAAGCAAACAGATCACAGGTGAGGACGTTACCTTTAGTAGCCATTCAAACCCATTTGTGTCAACTTCTGTGCATGTTATCAGGCCAAAATCACCAGGGTATGTGAACTTTTGATCAGGGTCATTTGGGTAGTTTCTGTTGTCATTATGACTTAAAAAGAGAAAACACAGCCATTTGACAATAAATGGTGTCAACCAACCACTAAGCATGAGTGGAAAAGATGTTTTTGTGTTATCATTCATATTCTCTGAAAAATGGTCAGAGAATCATAGATTCTGCCAGGGTATGTAAACTTATGAGCACAACTGTGTATATATATCATCAAATAGTTTTATTCCACATTTCATTGCTTTTTTTGTATTTTGGGGGGTTTTGTTTTCAAATAGTTTTTATTTCGTCCTTGGTTGGTTCAGCAACATGCTCCACCATTTTGTTTTTCTCTACTCATGGTATACGAGTTGATAGCATAGTAGTAGAGTAGCCAATCAGAGCATGTGATTGCTCATACCCAGTGAATATGGATAGAATAAAACCATTTATAGCAATCATTTGGACCTAATGATTTCCACAAACTATTATGAATCCTCTATTGTACTTAACAGTTGGCAACAGACTTAAAAATGTCTTGAAGGCATGATTCTATTTCCTCCAAACATAAATCCTTACAGATGTCGGAAATGTTGGGAATTACTGCTTTTCCATTGCTCAGGCCCAGGGTTTGTGCTCCTTACACCACATTGTGTCTTTGTGCACTGGCCTTTGAGGAAATGTCTTTGGAACAGCGACCCTGCCATGAATTTCAGCTTTGTGAAGCTGACAATGTGTTTTTGTTGAGACTAGGTCATGGAGGTTCTCATTCATTGGTTGTTTTGGTAGCTGTAATGTGAGGCATTTAGCAACTATCCTGTAAAGTGTCTGTTTATCCCGGTCAGTGAGGTTGGTGTTTTCTTTACTGTCCCATTGCAGCACACTGCCATGACTTTAGAGACTGTTGAGACATTAAAATATTTTTTAATGATGCACCTGCAATTGAGACAGCCACTACTAGGTCATTTTGTTAGGTGTCTCTTGAAATCTCTAATCGTCTCACCTCTTTTACAGCTGATACATGCTGCTATTTGGCAATGAGCTTCATATAACTTTCTTGTGCATCTTTGTGTGTGACTCAGTCACTTCAAAGTCAAGGTAATTTTTCATGGACTGTTTCAGTTTTTGTTTTGTTTTTTTGCCATGCCCTGTAACTTATCTATTACTTTCACCGTCATTGCTGATTAATTCAAAGTAGTTACTGAATAATATAAGATATATACTATAATAATTTGATGTGGGATAAGTTTATATGTGTGACATAAAATATGGATTAAGCTTGTTTGTTTAAAGGAGTTGAAAAATCTGAACTAGTTTCTCAAATTTATCATAATAGCTTTTGCAAAAATCATACACATTATGATTTTGTAGGCATTCCATAATTATTTATATTATATGGACATGAGTGTTTTACTGGGAAATACACCGTATTTTTCATACAAGCTACATCCAGGACATGGAGATCCAAAACTGTAACATAAATCTTTATACGTCACTTGTGAGGAAATTGATTAATTGTTTTGATAAATTTGGGTACTTTTGTTTGTGAATGTGTCTATATAATAAAAATCACACGTTGGCTTGAAGATATGAAGTTTATCTTCTCGTGTTGAAAAATTTGCATTTTTCATATAAAATACATCATGGATCTGAGGGAAATATTTAAATAGCATTGGCTGGTGTTGGGGCGGCACGGTGGTGTAATGGTTAGCACTGTCGCCTCACAGCAAGAAGGTCCTGGGCTCGAGCCCAGTGGCCGATGAGGGCCTTTCTGTGTGGAGTTTGCATGTTCTCTCCGTGTCTGTGTGGGTTTTCTCCAGATGCTCCGGTTTCCCCCACAGTCCAAAGGCATGCAGGTTAGGCTAATTGGTGGCTCTAAATTGACCGTAGGTGTGAATGTGAATGGTTGTCTGTGTCTATGTGTTGGCCCTGCAATGGCCTGGCGACTTGTCCAGGGTGCACCCTGCCTTTCGCCCATAGTCAGCTGGGATAGGCTCCAGCTTGCCTGCGACCCTGTAGGACAGGATAAGCAGCTACAGATAATGGATGGATGGCTGGTGTTGAGTGGTATATCAGATATATTCCATTCAGCTAGCATGATATTGAACGAGACAAAGACGAGTAGCTGAATGGAATATATCTGGTAGACCACGAAAAAAGCCAGCCAATATTATTTTTATTATTATACATGCACACTCTTCATATCAGCATTCTTGAAGGCCAGTGCTAGCTTACCCGTGACTCGGTGCTGTTAGCGCGGCAGTCCAGTTAGCTTCCACCCGGTGTAGCAGTAGCATTAGCGAAGGCTGACACTAGCTTACCCGCGACTCAATGCTGTTAGACCGACAGTCCAGTTAGCTTCCACCCAGCATAGCAGTAGCATTAGCGAAGGCTGACACTAGCTTACCTGCGACTTGGTGCTGTTAGACAAGCAGTCCAGTTAGCTTCCAGCAAGCGTAGCAATAACGTTAGCGAAGGCCAATGCTGGCTTACCCGTGACTTGGTGCTATTAGCGCGGCAGTCTAATTACTTTCTAGCCAGTGTAGTGTTAGCGAAGGCCAACACTAGCGCAGTCAAGCTGAATATTATTATTATTATTTTCCCTGTGTAATTTACTTACTTACAACCCCGATTCCAAAAAAGTTGGGACAAAGTACAAATTGTAAATAAAAACGGAATGCAATGATGTGGAAGTTTCAAAATTCCATATTTTATTCAGAATAGAACATAGATGACATATCAAATGTTTAAACTGAGAAAATGTATCATTTAAAGAGAAAAATTAGGTGATTTTAAATTTCATGACAACACATCATCTCAAAAAAGTTGGGACAAGGCCATGTTTCCCACTGTGAGACATCCCCTTTTCTCTTTACAACAGTCTGTAAACGTCTGGGGACTGAGGAGACAAGTTGCTCAAGTTTAGGGATAGGAATGTTAACCCATTCTTGTCTAATGTAGGATTCTAGTTGCTCAACTGTCTTAGGTCTTTTTTGTCGTATCTTCCGTTTTATGATGCGCCAAATGTTTTCTATGGGTGAAAGATCTGGACTGCAGGCTGGCCAGTTCAGTACCCGGACCCTTCTTCTACGCAGCCATGATGCTGTAATTGATGCAGTATGTGGTTTGGCATTGTCATGTTGGAAAATGCAAGGTCTTTCCTGAAAGAGACGTCGTCTGGATGGGAGCATATGTTGCTCTAGAACCTGGATGTACCTTTCAGCATTGATGGTGTCTTTCCAGATGTGTAAGCTGCCCATGCCACATGCACCCCCATACCATCAGAGATGCAGGCTTCTGAACTGAGCGCTGATAACAACTTGGGTCGTCCTTCTCCTCTTTAGTCCGAATGACACGGCGTCCCTGATTTCCATAAAGAACTTCAAATTTTGATTCGTCTGACCACAGAACAGTTTTCCACTTTGCCACAGTCCATTTTAAATGAGCCTTGGCCCAGAGAAGACGTCTGCGCTTCTGGATCATGTTTAGATACGGCTTCTTCTTTGAACTATAGAGTTTTAGCTGGCAACGGTGGATGGCATGGTGAATTGTGTTCACAGATAATGTTCTCTGGAAATATTCCTGAACCCATTTTGTGATTTCCAATACAGAAGCATGCCTGTATGTGATGCAGTGCCGTCTAAGGGCCCAAAGATCACGGGCACCCAGTATGGTTTTCCGGCCTTGACCCTTACGCACAGAGATTCTTCCAGATTCTCTGAATCTTCTGATGATATTATGCACTGTAGATGATGATATGTTCAAACTCTTTGCAATTTTACACTGTCGAACTCCTTCCTGATATTGCTCCGCTATTTGTCAGCACAGAATTCGGGGGATTGGTGATCCTCTTCCCATCTTTACTTCTGAGAGCCGCCGCCACTCCAAGATGCTCTTTTTATACCCAGTCATGTTAATGACCTATTGCCAGTTGACCTAATGAGTTGCAATTTGGTCCTCCAGCTGTTCCTTTTTTGTACCTTTAACTTTTCCAGCCTCTTATTGCCCCTGTCCCAACTTTTTTGAGATGTGTTGCTGTCATGAAATTTCAAATGAGCCAATATTTGGCATGAAATTTCAAAATGTCTCACTTTCGACATTTGATATGTTGTCTATGTTCTATTGTGAATACAATATCAGTTTTTGAGATTTGTAAATTATTGCATTCCATTTTTATTTACAATTTGTACTTTGTCCCAACTTTTTTGGAATCGGGGTTGTACTTTTAAAATCAATATCGACAGCTACACACAACGGAGCAACCTGGCAGCCAAAATTCTCTCAAAATCTTCTGTTTTTAACGAAGCAAACCTGGCAGCCATGTTTGTTTACAAATTGTCACTGTCACTCACTAACACAGAAGTTTTACGTCTCTGATGTGTGACGTTGTGTTGTCTTGACAACGTGCAATATTATAACAATATTGCACACTCTCCATTGGGAGAGTGGCATAATACATGTAGGATAAGCGATATGATAACAATATTGCATGCCATCAATAAACCCACTAGAAGGGAACAGGATACATGTTTTTATACCATGGAAAAATTGGCCTGTATATATAATAATTTCCGATATTTCACTCCGATGATGTCACTCCCAGTGTTTTCCTGCTGACTAGATAGATGTGCATTGTCAAAATGGTGAACCGGTTCAAAATTAAAATTCTTTTGATTAACTTGTGTATGTTTTTTGTGGATGTGTCCATATAATATAAAGAACATTACACTGTGGTGCGAAGATATGAAGTTTATCTTCTCATGTTGAAAATATTTCACTCATTTGCTTCACTCATTTGTGAATATATTCACCATTCGAAGACAAAGTTCATATCTTCGCATGACCGTGTAATATCCTCTATATAATTATAATAAATGTAATAGGCTTTATATGTCATTCAGTATGAAACATTCCTGTAAATGAGGGGAAGGGCTTAAGAGCACAATTCTAAACACATTCTCTCGTTTGTTTCATTCATTGAAAATATACATTCCTCTGTCAGCATATCTGTACATCATAATAAACAATAAATAGCACTGTGTAAAAGGTACATGCAAAGAAATGCTGTAAAGCAAAGATACCTTCAAAAAAGGCATTAAATATTTTTATGTTAAAAAAATCTACTATAAAGAGCATTAAACAGTAATAAACTAAACAAAGTCAACATTTGGTGTGGAAACCCTTTGCTTTTTAAAAATGCATCAGTAGTTTCAGGTACAGTTTATGCACTTTTATATGGAAATTCACTGGTAGGTTGAACTGAGCATCGTGGAGACTCTGAGTTTTATATTATAATATTCCTTTCTTTACTGGCAAACATTATTCTGTAACATTTAAATTTTTGGTTGGAAAAGTAATGTTTGGGAATTTAAAAGGCTTTTGTACTGACTCAATAATGAAGTAATAATAAATATAGATTTAGGCACTGCCGAAAAGCGGAGCTCCCATCTCTTTCTGGCTTGTAGAATTTTCTTATATCAGAGCCAGCCTCTTTTGTTTTATTTCTTTACTGTTATATGGAATTTTATCCAAAAAGTAGAATGAAGAAGAATGAGTCTGATTTTTTATCGAGAATCGCCAAAAAAATTAAAAGTAAAAATTAAGGCATGACGCGCGCGGGTCGTGCATGGAGATTTTCCCGCCATGACTGGGTTTCCTGTGGTGGCAGGCACGCACAGGACTGAAACCATCAGAAAACAACTCAATGGGTTTCTTTATGTATCCACACTCTATGCCTATGGGGTTCCACTTGCTCTGCAATAAACATCCATCCATCCATTATCTGTAGCCACTTATCCTGTTCTACAGGGTCGCAGGCAAGCTGGAGCCTATCCCAGCTGACTATGGGTGAGAGGCGGGGTACACCCTGGACAAGTCACCAGGTTATCGCAGGGCTGACACAGAGACAAACAACCATTCACATTCAGACCTACGGTCAATTTAGAGCCACCAATTAGCCTAACCTGCATGCCTTTGGACTGTGGGGGAAACCGGAGCACCCGGAGGAAACCCACGCAGACACTGGGAGGACATGCAAACTCCACACAGAAAGGCCCTCGTCGGCCGCTGGGCTCAAACCCAGGACCTTCTTGCTGTGAGGTGACAGTGCTAACCACTACACCACCGTGCCGCCCCTTAATATAAACATCTATAACAAAATGTATATTTGGAAAAAAAGTAGCACGATTAAAATGTAAATAAGGACCAGTAAACTGTATACCTTGTAGAGAATTACAAGTAAGGCTTTGAGCCACATCTGCCTGATGTGTGGCCTCAGAGCCCAAAGTGAGCAGCGTGGTGCCTCCTGGAAGTTGGGTCTAAGCTGAGGGCATGTGCAGTACTTCAGCACCTGGACCACAAGGGGCAGCATCTGCTTCCCCAAACTGATGTTGTAATCCATCACCTTAATAACAGCATTAACACAAATATATATGAGTATTGAACATTTGCATTTATTTAAATATATTTTATATTATTTTGCTGATTTGTGAACATGACTTGATATGACTAAATGCCATTTGTTTCATTTCCTTTCAAGGGAATGAATAAATTAATTAAAGTTAATAAATCAACATATCCATTTCAAATCTCACCTGTGCAATACCCGCAATAAATGCATTGAAGCAGGTGGAGGAACGCATCTTCTGTGGTGCGATCATAAAACACCCAATCTGCTGATCATAGCCTAGCAGCACATACAGGTGCCTCTTGACCGTATTAAAGGCTTTGGCACTGCCAATATCAGTCTCTGCACTGCTCTTATCCTTTGCCATGAACTTCATCAGCACCATGATAAGCTGGTGAACAGTCTGGTGGTCTATGCCAGTGTCCTCTGGGAGGAGGTCCTTGATGACTGAGTCATTCTCAGGAGGAGAGCTTTGACCTGGCAGATGGGCTGCAGAAAGTGGAGATTTCCATATTCAGTATCTGATTGGAGGGCTTCAGGATATTAACGGAGTCATAAGACATGAGTGCTAAACTTAGCCCAGTGATTCATCTAAAGATTGAGGTAGATGAAAGAACTGGTTCATTTCATTTTAAGGCTATCACTATAAAGGTCTCGGAAATCTTCAACATAACAGGTGGTATGTGGGCAAGCAAAGCAAAATTAATGAAAAGCAAACCTACAGTACATCAATACAGTGATGATCTGATTAGCTGTTTAACAAATAAACTGTGAATGATTTGGCTCATATTACTGCATCATTAAAAAGGGTTTTAATTTATTCATGTCAACCAATATTAGTTGCCAAAATGAATTACCTGGCAAGACTTTCTCAAGCATATCACCAAGTGTGGGTGCAGAGTGCTCTTGCCTTGTAAGCCTTAGAGCTAAGAAATCACACATGGAAAAATAATTACACATAATAAAAAAGTTAGAACACTGTCCAACCACAATACCACCAATGATTCAGACATTTACATCAAAATACTGCCTGTCACTGAAAGTCTGTGGATGAAAAAAAACAACGTACAACTTAAAGATAACGTTACAGTACATTACAGGCATTTAGCAGACGCTCTCATCCAAAGCGATGTACAACGGGACCCTGACAGATCTACAGCAGTGGGCAGCCTGGGGAGCAGTTAGGGATTAGGTGCCTTGCTCAAGGGCGCTTCAGTCATTCTTGCTGGTCTAGGGAATCAAACCAGTGGCCTTTTGGTCCCAAAGCTGCTTCTCTAATCTTTAGGCCATGACTTCTCACAGTAAAACAGTTACTTATACTGTACAATGGTTTATGGCTTAACGTCTGTGAGCTTTTTCTTTTTTTTCTGGAACTCGAAATGTTGTGTGTAGTGACTATAGTGTTGAAAGACACAAAGTAGAGCCTTGCACTCCCACGGGAGTCCCGCGGGACCCGCGGGACCCGCCGCAAAGCAGTGCGGCGCGGGACAAATTTTGAAAGCTCATTGCAGGCGCGGGCAGGAGGGGGAGTGCACAATGCGGGCGCGGGCGGGAGAGGTGATAAGCTGCAGTCCCGCTAACTAAAAACGTGTTTAAAATAAAATTTATAAATTATAAATTTATGTCTATCATATATAATTTGTCCTGGATATTTTATTTGGCATTAATAAAAACATTTTAAGATGCCTATGGTCTAATCTCGCGTACGTTTCCGATTCCTTTCCGCTCTTCCGTGTTTGAGATCTCCGATCATGGCAGAAGAGCAGAGCTCCTCTAGTGAAGCTCACAGTGCTTCAGAAGTAAGTGCTGCTTTAAAAAGAGGTACATTTACCGTTAAAAAGTCAAGAGTATTAGTCCTAAGTATTAAAAAGTATTAAAAAAGTATTAAAAAGTATTAACTAGTATTAAAAAGGACTGTGTATCGCACAGATTGTTCAATTTAAAGCTAGAAATAGACAGTGTATAATCTGAGGAGCTGGTTGTGGTTGCGCAGCACTTCATATGAGAGGAGAATGAAATCGCGGTTGGAATCGTAACGCCACAGACTCGGAAGTGGGAGTGCGAGTGCGCAAAGCGAGAGCTGTCAATCAAAGCGAGAGCTGTCAATCATGAGCGCATGCAGCGCTCAACTTGGAATGTGTCAGCAGAATGTCAGAGTCTAAACAATAAACTTACAATAAATGAAGGATCGGTCAGTGGAGAGCTCAGCTAAGCTCAGCATGTTTAATTCCCCAAGCCAATGACAAGAACTTTCGTGAGAAATAACGCGAACGTCTGCATCATGCGGGATTTGCAGGCGGGAGCGGGACAAAATATGGCAGGCGCGGGCGGGAGCGGGACTGAAAATCATAATTCTTGGTGGGAGCGGGCGGGAGCGGGACTGCACAATGCGGGAGCGGGCGGGAGCGGGACTAAAAATTCCGTCCCGCGCAGACGTCTAACACAAAGTGACACTAATAAATTATTAACACATTCTAACACTGTGGTGAGTGAGGCAGCAGAAAGATGAAGGCAGAAGAGAAAGAGACAGGTACAAAAGAAGGGACAGATAAGTTCAGAAACTCACACAGCTTGGAACAAAACGTCTCAGGCAGGGAAAAGGCACGTTTAGAGTTGGATGTCCCCTTTACGCTGTCTCTGAGCGAGCGGACACTCTTCTGTTGATTCCGTGCAAAACGAGCACGTCTGATCTTCCACATAGCTGCATCGCTTAGATTGGCTGTATTAGTCCGCACTGCAGTGATGGCTTAGATTATGAACGAGGAAAACAGGCAGTTACTAAAACACCACAATATGACAATTCTAACTGCATTAGAAAATTTAATTAGACAGGACACGGGTATCAAACAGCTTGCGAGACTGCACAAGCAAATATCATGAAGCTGTGATTTTATATACATATATATATATATATGCATGCTTACTGGTAGGGAAAGGAAATTCCTTGTTGCAGTCTAGGTGTAGCTGAGCCTCAAGGGACAGTGTTTCAAAACGATTTACAAAGAATTCCCAGCTCAGTGCAGGGATATCCTGCTTTAGAGAGTGTAGCAAAAGCAGTTTGCTCAGGATTATGGGACGGTCTCTCAAAACCGTGTCAAACTGGAAGTCCAAGCACAGACACAGGGCCTGATGGGAATTAAACATACACTCAAAAACAATATCACAGAGCATAGCATAGATAATATTTAACATGACTTCATGTTTGCTATAACTCCGTTCACTATTTCAGTAATGGTGATAGTTATATGGCTTCAGGTACCGTATATCGTTATTTGTGTGTGTGTGTGTGTGTGTGTGTGTGTGTGTGTGTGTGTGTGTACGCACCTGCAGTGATGGCCGTTTAATGGTGTCTAGCAGTAGCCTGGCTCTGGTGGCCACAGCAGGGTTCACATCCTCAATACTGGCCAGAAAGCAGCAGAAAGCATGAGCCAGTGAGTACTTCAGCAGGTGGCTCTTAGTTACCGAGCCAATGTCCAGAAAGCGACACAGCACTGCCACTCGCTCCACTGTAAACACATACACTTACAGTTCAGTTTCCAGTTTAATAAAAAGTAATTTCCTGTAATTATTCTAACATATCACCGTATAGTAGAATGCTAACATGTTGTTGAGGCTACAGCTACGAGGATAAAGAAAACCCCCAGTTATTAATTCAATACATGAAATACATGTGATCTAATGCATCAATAGATGGCGCACTATAGTCAGCCATATTTGACTGGCTTCTGAAGCCAGTCACCAGAGGACATTCCTTTCCAGTTCTTATTATAATGTGGAGTAGAATATACACTATATGCACTGAAAGATATTACAGCTTTTTTTTTCAATCTAAGATTTTCATTTTTGGATGTTCATCAATATTTACATCAGTAAAGTTGCTACTGTTTAAAGAATAAGCTGACCAAGCACTAATCTGCTATGCTTCGAGTTAATTCATCATTTAAGACAAGCAATATCTCTGGAAAAAAATATTGGACTTTAAAGGGAAGACACTATTAATGAATTAATAGTGATATATTTAGTCTTGGCTTCAATGGCATGCCATTGTTTTTTAGTGCATTTACAGTTCAAAACATACAATTAATTGTGAAATACTGTGCTTACATCAATCTGTCAGACAGTGGTGCTTGACTGCTGAGGTCTGAATACTGATGTACTGATATATGGTTTTGGTATTATCTCATCACTAGGAATGTGTAACCCAATTCTGAATACTGCCTGCATAAGAAAAGTATCTAATAGAATACCCTGCTTCCTATTCCTTCAAACTACAAAGTGCATTATGCGGGTTCTGTTGTCCCTAAGATATATATATTATATATGGTTCTAACCAATCCAACCTAAACTAGTGAATAGGGTGTGGTATCAGACAAACAGGAGTCTTATTCACACCTGAGTAACATCCATCTATCCATTCTCCATAACCACGTATCCTGTGCAGGGTCACAGGCAAGCTGGAGCAGATCTCAGCTGACTATTGGCAAGAGGCAGGGTACACCCTGGACAAGTCGCCGGGTCATCACAGTGCCGACACACAGAGACAAACAACCATTCACATCTACAGTCAATTTAGAGCCACCAATTAGTCTAACCTGCATGTCTTTGGGGGAAACCGGAGTACCCAGAGGAAACCCACATAGAAAGGCCCTCGTCAGCCACTGGAATCAAACCCAGAACCTTCTTACTGTGAGGCAACAGTGCTAACCACTACACTACCATGCCGTCCACCTGAGTAACATACATGATTAAATTCATCAAGCAGCCTTTAATCAGTCCTTCACTTACTTTTCTCAGCTAGGATACCATGGGGCTAAAGGCCCTCATCAACCAAACAAGAGAAAACAATATGATGTCCTGCAGAAATGTTACCTCCGCATACAGTATGTATTAAAATGTCATCAAATATTTTTACAAGCCTTAGTTTCTTCATTTAAAAATCAAAGCCTTTAGCATTGTAGTACTCTACATCAGCCTTTCTCAACCGGAGTGCCGCGGCACCCTGGGGTGCCATCTGGCTTCGTTAGGGGTGCTGCCAAAAAATTATATATTCTAACATTGAAATAAATAAAATGAATTAAAATTCCAAAAAACGATAGTTACACTAATGCAGATCATCGCCACCTCATGCATCATCAAAATTTGTTTCACGGCCCCCTTTCCCACGTCACAACGTCACTGCCGGGGTCAGCGTATGGTCAGCGTGACTGCGTATATTTTATATGGGGGCGCCTTGAGAATTTGCATACTTCTGAAGGGTGCCGTGACTGAAAAAAGGTTGAGAAACGCTGCACTACATCTCTGATTGGCTTGAATGAAAAATTTGACTTGTACAACCCCCGAAGATAAAAGTGAGGAGATTTCATATTGGTGTAGATTGTATACTCTGTTTCAACTTCATTAAATCTATCGAAAACATATTCTCATTCTGTAATGATCGAGTCGAACATCCTCTCACTTCCCCTACAAGGTCACAGCTTCTCTCTGCAAATCATCATAAGAGGCCCCTTTAATCCCACAGTTCCTCAATGCTCTTGGAGACAGCCTGGTAACCATAGCAACCAATAGAGAATATGCTCACACAAACTCTCTCACACACACACACACACATGCATGCACGTACACACACACACACACATGCACGTACGCATGCACACAAGTGCGCACACAGTCATAGATTAGTAAGATGAAGATCTGTGAGGCAGTGTGCAAAAAGGAACATCAAAACATGGTTTTACGAAAAAAAGCACACCTATGTCTTGTATACTGACATATTGATCTCATTTTTTCATACTAGGATCAGTGCCACAATACCACAGTTTCAAGTCAGCCAACATGAAAAGAGCAAGACCAGACATGCAAATGCATCTGACCTGCTTCAAAGCGAATCTTCCAGTCCTTGTTGTTGAAACTGTTGTCCACCAATTTCCAGAAAATATCAGCACCAAGGGACAGCGAGAGAGCATGGAGCAGCTGAGGCACTGCTAGAGAGGCCAGCTGGCAGAACTCAGACTTCAGCATGGACCACAGGCTGGGCACCAGAGCAGATATTGCATCACACACATACACAATGACTGGAACACATCTTTGTTTTCTATCATGGTCCATTTTCCTATTTTTCATAGTGCAGATTTATGGTTATAGTTGTTATATCAAACCATTTTCTTAAAAATAGGGTAAATATAATACCCATTACACACAAGGTAAAATATTGCTTAGGCTATTACTACCTGGGAATAAGCATCTTCTCTTGGATGTAGGACAGAAACTGAGGGTGGTCTTTGCGGGCGAGATACAGACACTCCCCATGCAGACACAGGATCCTTACACAGTTCAACATGTTGTAGAGGATGTCTGGCTCCTCAGACTTAGCCATCTCCTACAGTACAGTGGGAAAGCAATACTTATCTGAATTCAGAAAGTAAACAAAATGCCTCATGTGCAGTGTGTAATACAGCAGAATGTGATGTTTACCTGAAGTATGGTATAAATAAGCCTGAGAGAAGCTGGAAGCTGCTGATATGAGAATTTCCTTTCAGTGTTATTCTTTAAAGCTGTGGTAAAGAGGAAAAAAATGAATACAACATGGAATCATAATATGGGCGGCACGGTGGTGTAGTGGTTAGCGCTGTCGCCTCACAGCAAGAAGGTTCTGGGTTCGAGCCCCGGGGCCGGCGAGGGCCTTTCTGTGTGGAGTTTGCATGTTCTCCCCGTGTCCGCGTGGGTTTCCTCCGGGTGCTCCGGTTTCCCCCACAGTCCAAAGACATGCAGGTTAGGTTAACTGGTGACTCTAAATTGACCGTAGGTGTGAATGTGAGTGTGAATGGTTGTCTGTGTCAGCCCTGTGATGACCTGGTGACTTGTCCAGGGTGTACCCCGCCTTTCGCCCGTAGTCAGCTGGGATAGGCTCCAGCTTGCCTGCGACCCTGTAGAAGGATAAAGCGGCTAGAGAGAATGAGATGAGATGAGATGAGATGAGATGAGATGAGATGGAATCATAATGAGCTTCTCAAAATGACGAAGAATCAAATGACGTGAGTCTCAGGGTACACGGCAGGGTTGCTGTCTGTATAAAGCATCACATCAGATGTGATCTAATATTGCTGACTGCTCCATTTTGTGTAATTTTTTCTGATAGCCGTCATGTACACGTACGTTGATTATCAGCAGAATCGCTCTGGTTGTCAGGGTTGTCCTGGTTGGTCCCTTCTTCTGTGCCATTCTCTGGCTTAAGGCAAGGTTCAGATGTGGGAAAGACCAGACTTTCCTCAAGACTGTCTGTACTCTCCTGTTAGAAAAAGCACAAATTACTACTTTATTACTATTTACTGCTTTCAGGCTTTCTCCTATGATGCTTATTGATGTGTGTCTGTGTAAGTGTGTATGTCTCTGAGTATGCTATCACACCACCAGGCGTATCTCCTCAGGAGGTGTGAGTCTCTGGAGGAGCTCACAGCCCAGTTGGTAGCAGAGGATGCTGGACTGGCACAGGCTGCACTCCATAGCCTTCTCGTCCTTCTGGCAGGTGTGTAAGCCACCCCAGGGAGCCTGGAACACACTGTTAATGATCCCTACAATGTCTCTTCCCAGGCTACCTTCCAATCCCAGAGTCACTCCATCATCCTGAAGCTCCATCTGCACAAACGTGGAAACATTGAAATAATCTAGATTTCTTTAGAAAACAGACTTTGTGAAAAACAGTGACGTTTGTGGTCCTGTTATATTGATCACCTGTTTGAGAATGAGGTCAAACATGAGGATGAAGCAGCCCAGGTTCATATCATCATCATCACAGTCCAAGTCTAGAGCACAGTTACCGGTGGCATGGCCCAGGTTCTTAAAGGGACTGCAGCGCAAGGGGCTACGGAATGGGCTTCGGAACGGACTGGGAAAAGGACTTAGGGTGTTGTTATGCCCCCTTCTACCAGGGTCTGACACCACACTCACCTACATACAAACAAGCACATCAAAATCACTGAAAAAAAAAAAGAGTTTTCATGCATCTAAGCTGAGCTTCAAGTTGTCTTTCAAAATACACTAGTAAAATATTTTCTGAAAACATTATTTTCCCTGGGGCGGCACGGTGGTGTAGTGGTTAGCGCTGTCGCCTCACAGCAAGAAGGTCCTGGGTTCGAGCCCCGGGGCCGGCGAGGGCCTTTCTGTGCGGAGTTTGCATGTTGTCCGCGTGGGTTTCCTCCGGGTGCTCCGGTTTCCCCCACAGTCCAAAGACATGCAGGTTAGGTTAACTGGTGACTCTAAATTGACCGTAGGTGTGAATGTGAGTGTGAATGGTTGTCTGTGTCTATGTGTCAGCCCTGTGATGACCTGGCGATTTGTCCAGGGTGTACCCCGCCTTTCGCCCGTAGTCAGCTGGGATAGGCTCCAGCTTGCCTGCGACCCTGTAGAAGGATAAAGCGGCTACAGATAATGAGATGAGATGAGACTATTTTCCCTTTTCCATCCAGTAATCCAGTGGTGTTTGGATGTATCACTTTTTTGCCAATAATCAAGCCTCTTTAAAGAGACTATATTTAGTCTTCGCCTTGTTGTCATGACAACCAGCCTCCCTTTAATACTGCACCCAATAATTGAGCAGGCTCTGCATATTGCACAAGAACCTGCACACTGCTAGTGTTGATTATTACTTAATGTATTATTTAGATTATACAGAAGCCAATCAAGTTGACAAATGTCAGTCATACCCTTCTGGCCCCAGTATTTCCTGTCAGATCTGTGCCGCGAGTCTTCCTTTGATTGGCTAGCTCCTTTACAGAGTTCACACCATCTGAGAACATTCCAATCAAGAGGTGCAGGGGCACAACAATGTCCAGCTCGGATAGCACCTGCACACATTGGGTCATAAAATATTTACTATAACAACATAATCTGAGGGACATAGTTCAACCATCACAAATATAGCATGCACAAATGGATTTGTATAAAAAATTACTGCAAGTGTTATGATGCAACACCTTTTAAAAGCTATGTCAATGAATGTCAGCGTAATGTTCTAGGTTTAGAGATGACATCATTGCAATTTCTGACACGGATGTCCGCAAATGTAGAAATGTTCATACTTCTTAAATGAAATGACCGTGAAGTTTCATGGATGTAAAGATAAGGCTCTTTGCTGACACCAATTAGGATGCACCAGGAACAGTCACTAGCTAAAAATGTGACATCAAAGACTCAAATCTGCGAGCTCTGGCTCACTGTGTTTGTCTCACGATACCACTGACCCAGATCCATACTCGGCATGTGCCATGCCTTTATATTTTTTTTCCCATAATCCTCCCAAAATAGACACATTGGCATGCAAAAACTTAGTTCTTAAAGTTGACAAGAAAAGAGAATCAAGGTCAAGGCATTGTTACTGTGCCTATCTCAGGGACTATGTATGATTGTTCTGGGTCTATGTAGTATTCTCACATCCATGTATATATACTATATACTCACATGTAGCCATAGTAAGGCTTGTTCTTGTACAGATGCAGGATATCCAGTAAATCTGCAACTTATGAAACCGAACATCTCCTCCATGGAGAACGGCAGTGGACATAATTCTATATCAAACATCTTGCTGTAGGAAGAAGGAGAGACAAAGAGGTGAGAGGGAACAATATGACCACACTTGCTTCACAATAAAAGCCAAAGCAATACAAGAAACATTTAGTCTTATTAGGTCAAATGAAGAGACTTAATTAATCCAGAACGTAAACTCATAGAGGATTTTTCATACAGGAGACAAACGAGGACAGGAGACTTAGCTAAAGGCACACAAACTGCTGTCTTCTCATTAATAGTGACCTCTATAAGGCTGTTCAGTACAGAAATAATTCCACACAGCCAAAGGGGGTTCCATGTTTGACCTTATTTGTGATGAAGATCATGGCACCTAGTTGGTGAGTGTGTTGCCATGGTTACCAAGACAAGCTAGGTGAGGGTACCTCTGGGGTTTCTTGAAGCCATGCATCACAACACCTGAGTTTTAATCACAATTGAAAATAGATGACTTTATACATATATAATGCAGAAATTTTCCCCTTTTTATCATATATTCTATCCTATCAAGTGTTTTCAGATTGTTCCTGAGCCCACCACAGAAGTCACTCAGCTCCTAACAACCCTGAACAAGAGCTTCAGGCCTCTGGGTCCAAGTGTATTTGGAGCGAAAAGAAAGTGTAAAATACAGTGCGGCTGACTTGTTTTTATGTCATTTAATTTATGCTGTTAAGTTTTTTTTCAGAAAATATGGTTGTCATTATTATTATTATTATTATTATCAAAAACAAAAATGTGCAGTGGTAGCTTTGTTGCTGAAACAGATCCAAAACCATGTGTTCAGTGTTATTTTTACCAAATGTCAGTAAAGTTTAGCTGTCATCATCATCTCCTCCAGCACTGTTGCTAGGTCAAGGTCCATGTGGACCCTATTGAGCCACGTCATATTAATTGGAACATAGTTTTACACCGGATGCTCTTCCTGCTGCAACCCTCCCAATTCTGGGCTTGGGAAACAACCATTCACACCTATGGACAATTTAGAGTAGCCAGTTAACCGACTGGCCAGTTCCCCTGGACATTCACTTTGGATGGTGGGGGAAACCGGAGCACCCGGAGGAAACCCACACAAAACATGCAAACTCCACACAGAAAGGCCCCCGTCGGCCACTGGGCTCAAACCCAGAACCTTCTTGTTGTGAGGCGACAGTGCTAACCACTACACCACCGTGCCGCCCCAGTAAAGGTTAACTGTAATTGCAAAAATGTTATAATATCAAGTGTTCTATTATGAATAAACCAAAGAATCCATATTGGTAGTCATCGCTATACCTAAGGACTTCACGGAACTCCTTCAGTTGGTTGTCAGGCACTTCAGTTCGTATGGCCTCCAGCCATTCAGGCATAAAACATTCCCAAAGTGGCTGGCTGATCACGTTATAGGGGATTAAGCACAGGATACGGTTCAAGCCCTCCTTCAGCTGTGAAACCATACTGCATGATTTATCCCAGTAGCCGCCCACCTGTAAACACACACATACGCACACACAGTCTGAAAGGAGCCTAAATCCATATAAGCAACTTAGAGAGGCAAATTTCAGAACCTCTTCTTACCCTGGCAAACTCCACTGGCTTGGGCAATAGGCACATAACCATGACATCGAAACGCACATCACAGACAGTCTTAAGCCACTTTGTTACAAACTGTGGCTTGAGCTTCTCCACTAGACTGCCCACTTCATCGTCCATCATGTAGGCAGTGGAGTGGAACCACTGGAAGACCATGCTAACCAGACGGGCAATGCTCTCTGTGGGTGTGTTCTCACTGGGGGTACACAGGCTCACCTGGAGCAGAGTTAAGGGAATGGAAGGATGGAGAGTTGGATGGAAATGGAAGTTAAAAGGATGAGCTTGTAATTTGTTAGTACAGCCGTAGTAGTGCATTAGCTGTATGAATATGGTATTTGTCACGTGACTGCTTTAGGAAAGGAAATAGTGATAATATGGTTGTGAAATGTACAAGTTTGGTATTTTGGTAATCAGTAGTTATTGCCTTAGTGAAGTATTACTGGTAATGATGGTATTATTATACAACAAAAATAAGTTTTCAGTCTGACACCTATTTCAAATATAATTTTTTCCACATAGAATCCAACAGAAAAAAAAAAAACACAGATGCGTACTCACACACACACACACACACACACATCAACGTGGATATACCCCTTACCAAGAGCCAGATGCCAAACTGACTGAGCAGCCTCTGATCATGCTGGTCATCTTCTTTGTTGTCAAATTCCAGGTTGTCCAGAGAATGGTGGGAGGTGGAGAGGCCCATCTGACGCCGACGGTTCATCTCAAACTCCCGCTGTTCTGCATGGATCTCTGCCTCTTTCAGCAGGCTAACACATTGTGAGACAAATGACAGACAAGACCTAATGATGCAATGAAGGATACAACAGCAAAATGCTGTCAAAATGTCTGTTTTCACTGTCCAATAATAAGAAATGCTCTACTTCAAAAACCGGGGGTATGAAGTCTCAGTGTTGTGCTTGAACTGATAAATAAATTGATAAACTGCAGAAATATTTTATAACTCTTTATATGCTATTGATTTGGCGAAGTACTATATATCAGAAATGAAAACTATCTGTGATTTATTCCATTACCCAGCAATAATGTAGCCAGTATTAGAAATCCAGGACTGTGTAAATGTTTAAATAGAAGTACTTCAAACTGTAGTATTGCTGGATCACGTGAAAGTGTGTTATTGTGTAAGTCCTATATGCGTCATAGAGTTTCAGGCTCAGTGCTGGTCAGTGCAGGCAGTGTGGGTACCTGATGACAGACTCCACAGTACAGACGAGCTCCTCGGCTCCGCACTCACGCGTGTTGATGGGAGGGGGAGATGTCTGGTACAGATGAGTCTCTGCTGAAGCACCCACCTCACTGCTGTGATGGTTGACATGGCAACGCTTGCAGTAGCGCACAGGCCGGTTGCCATGCCGACCACAGCAGCCGGCCGAGAAGCAGGTGACAACAGCCCGTCTCACATGAGAGCTGCAGTTCTGTTGGACAGAAACAGGGAATGAGCGAGAGAGAGAGAGAGAGAGTACGTAAATCAAAGGCAGGCAGAGACAGAGTGACAGAAGGAAGTGGCAAGAGGAAGAGAAATCAATAACATCCATCCATGTCACATAACAGAAACGCAGTTATTACAAGCCGTGCATATGCAGGGACCCAAGGAATATAGGGAGATGTATTCCCACAGTGTTTCATTTGGCTAAAAATAAAAAGCATGGTGAAGGACAGGATAGGTTTATTCTGATCATTCCCTAACAGGCACATGCCTGATATACAATGTTATTATGTGATATTAACATTAAGTATGATAAGTATTATTAGTATTAAGTATTATATTACTGATATTCTCGTTTACTGGTTCCATCTGTTACAGCAAAACAGCAATGGCAGTACAAATAGTAAAAGCAAGTGACTGCAGCAAACTGCTTTGCAGACACCCTTAATAATAAGGTTTTGGCACAACTGCTTGGGGATCGAATTGATTAACCGTATGTGAGACGTTCGTATTGTAAGGACACATGAAATCCTACTTCTCCAGGATAGGCAGAACTCAAATCCAGCATTATAGTATAGTAGTGCCAGGGATGCTTATTAATTAAATTGTTTATGATTATTTGTACTGATATAAATGCTATTTTTTAATTAACCAAATGTACAATAGTAAATAATATCTCATCTCATTATCTGTAGCCGCTTTATCCTGTTCTACAGGGTCGCAGGCAGGCTGGAGCCTATCCCAGCTGACTACGGGCGAAAGGCAGGGTACACCCTGGACAAGTCGCCAGGTCATCACAGGGCTGACACATAGACACAGACAACCATTCACACTCACATTCACACCTACGGTCAATTTAGAGTCACCAGTTAACCTAACCTGCATGTCTTTGGACTGTGGGGGAAACCGGAGCACCCGGAGGAAACCCACGCGGACACGGGGAGAACATGCAAACTCCGCACAGAAAGGCCCTCGCCGGCCACGGGGCTCGAACCCGGACCTTCTTGCTGTGAGGTGACAGCGCTAACCACTACACCACCGTGCCACCAGTAAATAATATCAATGATCAAAATAAAAAGTATAATCTAATGTCTACAAAGCTATTGTTCATTTGGCCAATGCTCTTTCCCTAAAAAAAAGGGGGGGGGGATAATTAGGGAAAGGCCAATGGCTAGCAAGATTTGGTAGCCATGTACAAAACTCAAATATTTTCACCTGATCAGGCTGGATGTCATCTTTCTAATTATCGTTTCACTTTCCCATATTACTGTCTTTTGTATTTCATTGCAGTTTTTCTATGACATCATCTTCATGAACCAGTTCTTTAATATCATCTTTCAGTTGTTTTATTCCTCCTCCTAAACACCCTATTATCACAGGGATTATCTCATCTCATCTCATTATCTCTAGCCGCTTTATCCTTCTACAGGGTCGCAGGCAAGCTGGAGCCTATCCCAGCTGACTACGGGCGAAAGGCGGGGTACACCCTGGACAAGTCGCCAAGTCATCACAGGGCTGACACATAGACACAGACAACCATTCACACTCACATTCTATCACAGGGATTACTGTATCTTTAAATTGTTCTCGTCTTTCTTATAATTCAAAACATAGCTGTTGGTATTTTCTTATCTTTTCGTTTTTCGTTCTTGTTGAATTCATTCGGACATGCCATCTCCATGATATAGCCATCCATCCATTATCTGTAGCCACTTATCCTGTTCTACAGGGTCACAGGCAAGCTGGAGCCTATCCCAGCTGACTATGGGCGAGAGGCGGGGTACACCCTGGACAAGTCGCCAGGTTATCGCAGGGCTGACACAGAGAGACAAACAACCATTCACACTCACATTCACACCTACGGTCAATTTAGAGCCACCAGTTAACCTAACCTGCATGTCTTTGGACTGTGGAGGAAACCGGAGCACCCGGAGGAAACCCACGCAGACACGGGGAGAACATGCAAACTCCACACAGAAAGGCCCTCGCTGGCTGCTGGGCTCGAACCCAGGACCTTCTTGCTGTGAGGCGAAAGTGCTAACCACTACACCACTGTGCTGCCATTATTATTATTATTACAGCTGGTTCTTAAAAGGTGTACATGGAAACAAGTTACATGCTGTTTGCACTGTTATTGGAGATGCTTTAATCTCATTGTACATGTGTATAGTGATAATAAAGGCATTCTATTCTATTCTATTCTATTCTATTCTATAAATGAGATGCATTCTAAGCAACACACTAATCTAAATGAGAAACTTGGCCCAGTACATGTAATAGTCAAAAAGAACACTTTGCATTATACAATGACAAAGCCTATTTAAAAGATTGTGGATTAAAAATGAGCAAAGCACTGTAAGCTTCAGGACAGCTGTCTCATATGAAAATGCTATGTGACTATTTCAGGCAGTGTACCTGAGATTATCACCCACTGCTTGCTGGTTCACTGTGAAAACACAACATGGAGTTTTTCCAGGACACATACCATCATGGCCTTCTTGTTCGCATAGGAACAAGTCGAGTATGTTGTATGTAAACAGGGACAGTTTTGAAAAGACTATGAATGAATTGTTCAAGGGCTTATTGTGTTGAAACATAAATTTTTAATCAACAGAATCTGACACTGACAGGTTCGAAAGTTTGTGAAGCTTTTAGAATTTTCTTTATGACCTAAAACATCATCAGATTTTCACATGAGTCCTAAGAGTAGATAAAGAGAACCTAATTAAACAACTGAGACAAAAATATTATACTTGGTCATTTATTTATTGAGGAAAATGATCCAATAGTGCATATCAGTAAGTGGCAAAAGTATGCCAACCTTTGCTTTCAGTATTTGGTGTGACCCCCTTGTGCAGCAATAACTGCAAAATGTTTCCTGTAACTGGCGGCACGGTGGTGCAGTGGTTAGCGCTGTCGCCTCACAGCAAGAAGGTCCTGGGTTCGAGCCCCGGGGTCGGCGAGGGCCTTTCTGTGCGGAGTTTGCATGTTCTCCCCGTGTCCGCGTGGGTTTCCTCCGGGTGCTCCGGTTTCCCCCACAGTCCAAAGACATGCAGGTTAGGTTAACTGGTGACTCTAAATTGACCGTAGGTGTGAATGTGAGTGTGAATGGTTGTCTGTGTCTATGTGTCAGCCCTGTGATGACCTGGCGACTTGTCCAGGGTGTACCCCGCCTTTCGCCCGTAGTCAGCTGGGATAGGCTCCAGCTTGCCTGCGACCCTGTAGAGGGATAAAGCGGCTAGAGATAATGAGATGAGATGAGATGTTTCCTGTAACTGTTGATCAGCTCTGCACATCAGCTTGGAGGAATTTTTGCCCATTCCTCTGAACAGAAGCTTTAACTCTAGGATGTTGTTGGTTTTAGTCACATGAACTGCTCGTACAACATTTCTATTGGATTATGGTCGGAACTTTGACTTGGCTGTTCCAAAACATTAACTGCATTCTTCTTTAACTGTTCTTTGGTAGCACTATTTGCGTGCTTAGGGTCATTGTCCGCATGACCCACTTTATCTTGAGATTCAGTTCACAGACATATGTCCTGACATTTTCCTTTAGAATTTACTGGTATAGGGCGGTATAGTGGTGTAGTGTTTAGCACTGTTGCCTCACAGCAAGAAGGTTCTGGGTTTGAGCCCAGTGGCCGACAGGGGCCTTTCTGTGTGGAGTTTGCATGTTCTCCCCGTGTCTGTGTGGGTTTCCTCCAGGTGCTCCAGTTTCCCCCACAGTCCAAAGACATGCAGTTAGGTTAACTGGCCACTCTAAACTGCTCATAGGTGTAAATGTGCAGAAAGGAACTGGCCACCCTACTGCTGCAGTTCTGGCCAAGTACACCCTGGACCAGTCGCCAGGTCATCACAGGGCTGACACATAGGCCAAGTTTACATTAGACCGTATCTGTGTCGTTTTCTTCGCGGATGCACTGTCCGTTTACATTAAAACGCCGGGAAACGCCGGGAAACAGGAATCCGCCAGCGTCCACGTATTCAATCCAGATCGTGTCTGGTCCGGTGCTGTGTAAACATTGAGAATACGCGGATACGCGGATACGCTGTGCTGAGCTCTAGCTGGCATCGTCATTGGACAACGTCACTGTGACATCCACCTTCCTGATTCGCTGGCGTTGGTCATGTGACGCGACTGCTGAAAAACGGCGCAGACTTCCGCCTTGTATCACCTTTCATTAAAGAGTATAAAAGTATGAAAATACTGCAAATACTGATGCAAATACTGCCCATTGTGTAGTTATGATTGTCTTTAGGCTTGCCATCCTTCCACTTGCAAGTGGTAAGTGACGCGCATGCCCAATATGCACTGGGATCACACACACAGCGGCTCAGTCCCGAATCACTGCTCGTGCGCTTCACTCACGCGCTCTGTGAGCTGCGCAGGGCCGGAGTGCGCACCCTCCAGAGGGCACTCGCTGTTCAGGGCGGAGTGATTTGGAGCGCAGGATGCCTGCGGAGCCGAGCGTATCCGTGTATTGGCGTTGCTGTGTGCACACTAATCGTGTATTGGCGTTGCTGTGTGCACGCTAATCGTTTTAAAAACGTTAATCTGATGATCCGCTGATACGGTCTAATATAAACCCCACCATAGTTCGCCTCACGCCCGGATCGGGTTCGGCAGTGACGATGATGACAACTTTTGGAGAGGATAACAATGGTCTTGACTTTCCTCCATCTGTCTGATTGTGGATTGGTGGAGTCCAAACTATTTGGAGATGGTCTTGTAACCTTTTCCAGCCTGATGAGCATCAACAACTCTTGCTGAACAACCTTCAGAAATCACCTTTGTTTATGCAAATATCCACTTCCATAAACATGTGATGTGAAGATCAGATTTTGATAGATCCCTGTTCTTTAAATAAAACAGAACGCCAACTCACACCTGATTGACCCCATTGATTTAAAACACCGGACTCTAATTTTACCTTCAAATTAACTGCTAATCCTAGAGCTTCACATACTTTTGCCATTCATAGATATGTAATATTGGATCATTTTCCTCAAATAACCAACAATAATATTTTTATCTCGGTTGTTTAATTGGGTTTCTTTATCTACTTTTAGGACTGTTTTAGGTCATATTTATCCAGAAATACAGAAACTTCTGCACAAGTTTTCAAGCACCACTGTATACTTTCATACAATTCCATCATGATTTGATAAATGTACTGTAAAATCAGGGCGGCACGGTGGTGTAGTGGTTAGCACTGTCGCCTCACAGCAAGAAGGTCCAGGTTCGAGCCCCGTGGCCGGCGAGGGCCTTTCTGTGCGGAGTTTGCATGTTCTCCCCGTGCCCACGTGGGTTTCCTCCGGGTGCTCCGGTTTCCCCCACAGTCCAAAGACATGCAGGTTAGGTTAACTGGTGACTCTAAATTGACCGTAGGTGTGAATGTGAGTGTGAATGGTTGTCTGTGTCTATGTGTCAGCCCTGTGATGACCTGGCGACTTGTCCAGGGTGTACCCCGCCTTTCGCCCGTAGTCAGCTGGGATAGGCTCCAGCTTGCCTGCGACCCTGTAGAACAGGATACAGCGGCTACAGATAATGAGATGAGATGAGATTGTAAAATCACCATATTGAATAAGCATTAATATATTTGAGCCTCAAGGACTTGTCGGTTGATCCAGACTTATATTCATCACTCTTGTACCTACATTTCTTTTCCTAATACTTTCATTGGACTTACTGAATAATTCATAAAAGTTACCAAATAGTAGACTTTAAAATGAATAAATGAATAATAAGAAAAATAATGATGCGTTTAAAGGATTCAATTCACAATGGGAGGGTATATTCAATTCTAATGATTTTACTATCTAAAATGATTGAAGAGTAACATTTAGACATTAATTTTCAACCATTTCTATGTAACATTGCTACATATCTACAGGCTGATAGAGCATGTTAGACTTCACATGAGGCAACAACATGCATGCAGATGTACGAACGTGAGCTGATTATATCTATTACAGATGAGATCCTGACTACCATGGCAACCACCATGCAGACACAAGAATAGTCACAGATGCAATGAGAGCCAGTCTAAATACAGCATGTGTAACCTGAAGAAAACTGTCAGGGTGCATTCTGTATAAAAAATACATAAGTGAAAAGGAAAATATAAGACAAAATATTGTAATTCTATTTGGAATAACATACATCTGCATAATGAAAGGGCTATTCCCATGCTGAAAGACATGATGTCCCAGTGACATGGCTACATTCCTCCAAGCACAACACAACAAGAGACATCAAATAATATTTATGAAGAACTTACCTTCTTCTGACATATAGCAGATATTTCAGCTGTTTGAGTGAAACACAGAATATTGTTATTAATGTCACCTAACATTCACTATCTGGTGCAATATTTCTATTTCTATTTCTATTACCAGTATTTTATTAGTGCAATATTGCTACTTCAGGTGAAGTACTACTCTTATTTAAAGCTAGACTGCCTTTCAGATTTTTCAAGTTTAGGTCATAAAAATAATTTTCACCGACACCCAATTATTTTTGTTTAGTGGACCAAAAGCTACTGAATTCGAATCACAGACTTCCAATTTTATTAGTTTTTTAAAAATAGAACAATTTATGAATTTAGGGCTATGTGGCCCTAAATTCTCCATTATTTTTTTCTGCTTCACCATGACACAATTCAAGATACTACATCATGCATCACATGGTGGGCTTTCCCCGTTTGTGCAAGGTATTGTGGGATACAAATTTGAAGCAGGAGAGAACAATGGCGGGCGTGAGTGTGCGAATGAAACGTGAACGACCGACTACAGTAAAGGAAAGCGAGAAGAAAAGACGTTATGTTGAGAAGGAAAGGAAATGCAGGACCAAACTAATAAATATCGGCGGTCGGCGAGCACCTCGGTGTGATCAGCTGTTCGTTTAGCGACAGAATGATGGAACTGTCAGTGCACGGTCAAGGTAAACCTGTAGATGGCAGTAATGCAACACTGTGGATGCCAGCTGCTGTAAAACCAAAAGAAGAAGAAGATAAACCTGCACATGTGCACACAGACTTCCTCTGTCTGCTTGACTGCGCGAAGCAAACGATTTCATGCATGTTATTTGCTAGGGAATCCCCTCAAATTAAATAACTTCCCAGCCACAGAATGGCCTGATATTTTGTGAGATATTACAGAAATATACATATATCACAATGACCACATTTCAGAGGGAACTAAGAGGTCGTTCACATTAACAAATATATGCGACTTGTATGTGATCCTCAGTATGAACGAAAAGCGACCTAAAAGTGTTCCCCATGCGCATTGCAGGATACGACGACGTCACACGCAGTGAGCATGGCCAGTGTTTACGGAAGTAAAACCGCCCGGTTGCGGTATGACCCATCCAATCTAGCTTGAATAGCTGTATCCCCCCAAATGGAAATCAGCTCCCTAACCTCTGCGTCCTTCCATTGAGAAGATTCAGAACCTTCACAGCCCGAAGCGTCCCTCGCATTGATGTCATGCGCAGGGGCGCAGATACGTTTTTTGAACTGGGAGGGACAAAAACTGGGGGGGGGGACAAAGCTGCCAGCAAACCAACCCCAACCCCGATATGCCTGTCAAACTTGTTGTTAGTAACCATAGCAACCAAGCTCGAGCTCGCAACCTGTGCAGTCTGCGCAGCTCAACCAACCGAATATCAGTCTTTGTTTTATGTGAGTTGTTGCAACTATGTATACACTGCTGTGCACCTCAATAAACCGAATGGTAATTAGTCTTTTGATTTTTCCGTGAGGTTTGCCTTATACAAAGAAAGACAGCATAGATGTTTTTTCCTCCCTATAAGTGGGGGGGGGGGGGGGGGGGGACCGAACGAGGTGAATTTAAATCTGGGTGGGACGAGTCCCCCCCTCTATCTGCGCCCGTGATTATGCGCCATGTTGTTGTAACTTTTTTTGAGAGACCCGCCGCCTACTTCAGCGCAGAATAGTGACGTTTGTGGCTTGTTGATGACGTGTAAGTCAGATGAATGCGACCTGGCGGTTCAGACTGAAGTCGCATATGAAAAGAGCGGATAGGGATCGGAATTAGGACCACATATCCAAACGGCCTGGGTCGGATTTGAAAAAATCGGATCTGTGTCGTTCATATTGTCAATAAAAGATCGGATACAGGTCACATATGGGCGAAAAGATCGGATTTGAGTCACTTCAGCCTGCAGTATGAACGTAGCCATAATGTCACCGATTTTATGAAATCGAAAGGCAGTCTAGCTTTAAGTTCCATTCTTATTTTGTTGTGTACATTACATACATGGCCCGTGTTTTTACTTTTTACTTTTTTATTTATTTATTTTTTTACACTTTTATTGCACTCTTTTTTTGTTACTGTCTATTCCTGACTCTTTCCATCTGTGAGCTGCTGGAACATGTAAATTTCCCCACCGAGGGATGAATAAAGTTTATCTTATCTTATCTTATCTTATCTTTGCCAGAAATAGAAATTTGAGTGAGCACATCCTGACTATCTGGAATGTTATACTGTATTGTACTGTAGGTCCATCATAGCTCAATCCAGATGTGTAACATCCTTGAATGTCTGGTGAAAGCTTTATATTTGGATTATTTATATAATCCAAAATGAGCAGGAGGTTCATAAATTAATTTATTTTATAGTCTATCATCTCACTTACAAGGCTAGAATTATTCATGTGTAACCAGAATCTCTATGTGTGGTTTGACTATGTGTCTATGACTGTGTCCATGTATTGGTGTGTTATTATTCAACATGAAATATCTACAAAATAAATAATAATGCTGACCTTGAGGTAAGAGCACATCAACCAGCCACTCTGCATGGTCTCTGCAGATGCAAATAATAAGGAAAAGCATCAGAACACACATGAAACATTTATACCTCATACAAAATTGGCTAAAAAAAACAATATTGGCAACTGGTAGCACTCTACCAACCCTGCTTACTCTGACTCAATGTTTTTTTCTCTTTTAGCATCTCTTTACATAATGCTACAGGTCATTTATAAGATGAGGTCACATGGAAGGCAAGATTAATGAACAAGATAAAACCCACAACTGTTTAATTAACAATGATAATGTTACTGTCTCTCGGCAAAGAGGGGATAATATAACCATGGTAACTACTCATGTGAGCAAACACCACGGCTGGTCAAACACTCATTCACAGACTGCTGTGTATCTAGAGTATACCTAATAAATAAAGCCTACCCTGCAATCCTCTGACTGCATTCTTCACAGATATACAGAGGAGGAGGTTTGTCTCCCAGAGCAACCGAAAGAGTCGGGTCAATGCACATCTGAGTGGAAAAATACAACAGGCATTTTACTGGACTCTAGACCCACATTATCACAATAACTGTCAGACAAATTAGACAATCTTAGCTATAGGAAAAGACCATCAGTATGATGCGCACTTGTCTACCATAGAGCTTATTTTCAGATATGCACTTAAAAGTATGATTTGTTGATGTTATCTAAATCATTTGAGATGCACATAAGCACATACACCCTGCAATATTTTGGATTAAATTCATTGCCATATTGAAGCCCTGAAGTACTTGTTCTGTTTAATGACAAGGGTCAGTAGTTGGGCTGCAGCTCTAAATACAGTGGCCAGTAATTTACAGAGCTCTTCTACTCATGCGATCACCTCATCCTCCGGCAGCACCGGGTCATCTCTTCCAATTAAGCTCTCCCACCTCCAGCCCAGGATGCACTGCCCCCTCTGAGTAATTGAAATGCGGGGCATGTCTATTCCTGTTTCATTCTCACTTCAGTGTGCAAGCAGAGTCAATAGTGACGGAGAAGAACAAATGGCTACAGATATTATCAGGGACGTGTGCGTGTAGGTGCGTGTGTGTGTGTGTGTGTGTGTGTGCACATGCTTGATGGCCTTATAGTAGTGGAACATCTATACTATACTAAAGGAAAGCCGGCTGTCTCTCTGTCTGTTCAGCTATGCAAATCGACAGGGCTGGACGCACATATTCCATACTTTGCACATGGATTGGTGACTCCCCAGAGGGGCCCAAGACAACATTTTCGATTTTCCAAAACATGGGATTAGTGCTAATCCAACACACTATTCATTTCCCATAGGCTACATGCTCGCGCTAATACACTGCGCGCAGCCTCAGCAGGGAATCCCCCTCCCCATCTCGCCTGAGAGTTTTGATTGTATGGGACTTCGCAATCAGTGCTCCTCACCGGGGCCGAATCTACGTCACTGAGGAGACGCAAGGAGCAATTTTTGTCATTTTGACAGAACACAGTGAAAACATATATAATCACGTGTCCACTCAACTCTCCATCACGTTCACAGGCAATAACTATTAGTGCAAACTGCAAGAAAATAGATACATATAACTGCATGCAAAGTCAAATGAGATCAACTTTAGTAAACCAGTTCCTTCTGTACCTTTACTGCAGGCTTATTAATGGAATTCTGACACTCAATATGTTGGCAGTGAATGGGGTTCCAGGCTGCAGAAGTGAAGGAGAGGAGCAAAGGAAAAAAGAAAGGAACCTTTTAATGCAGTGATTTTAAAAAATACTGTAAATAATAAAAAAAGAATAAGAAAAACAGCATGAAATCAGGAATTCTGGTGATTAAAAATCTTAGCGTGACAGTCAAATGTTTGGGCTCACCTACTCATAGAAAGGTTTTCTCTGTTTTTACTATTTGGCACATTTTAGAAACACACTGATGACATCAAAGCTATGAAATAACACTTCACAGAAGTATGCCATGACCAAAATGTGTTAAACAAATTGAAACTAATTATATTTTAAATACCTTCATGACAGCTTCACAAAAGTTCTCTTAGCTAGGTCTATGAGAGAGGCTTTATCCAGTAGTCCTGTTTTACTTCTTAAAGATGGGCTATTTTACTTTTTTAACATTCCTTAATAAATTAGAATTAAAAATATCACGTGACATTTACTTCATTATTTATTTTGTCTGAGAAACAAAGTTTAGCACAAGTCACTAGATCCAAATGCCTTAAGATCATGAGTGTGAGTGGATATAGTATATAAGCAGAACTCATGCCCCTTTTCCACCAAACCAGTTCCAGGGCTGGTTCGGGGCCAGTGCTTAGTTTGGAACCAGGTTTTCTGTTTCCACTGACAAAGAACTGGCTCTGGGGCCAGAAAAACCGGTTCCAGGCTAGCACCAACTCTCTGCTGGGCCAGAGGAAAGAACCGCTTATGTCAGCGTTTGCTTCGATATTCGCGCCAAGGTTTATGCGACGTAACTGACGTATACAGTGACGTAATGACGTATACAATGACGTAACTGATGTATACAGCGACGTAATGACATATACAACGACGTAACTGACGTATACAGCGACGTAATGACGTGGCTCCGCTTAGCACCGCGAGCTATGGAAAAGCAAGCTGGTTCTCAGCTGGCTCACAAGTTGAACGAGTTGTGAACCAGCACCAGCACTGGCTCTGAACCAGCCCTGGAACTGATTTGGTGGAAAAGGGGTAACAGTGGACCAATAACACTGACTTACCTGTGTACTGGAGGCCCCTGTACTCACTAATTGCACCTGGAGGCTTGAGATTAGGCCAGTAATGGAAAAGCATTTGAACAGCAGGAGGCTTTACTTGGGATGGTCCATAAGATATTACATACAGAAGGTCCTAAAACAGTAAAACAATCATTTTGAGAGGCAATACCCAATATGGAAATATTCCCAAAAGAAAATAGGATCTAAAAACACTACCTTCCACACTTCCTGCTTATACTTCATCAAGCACTCCAGAAGCTGACAGTGGTACACTAACATAAAAAAAAGAAGAAAAAAAAACAGCTCATCAGCTAATGTTTATTTTCTTGTCATTATTCATTAAACAAATCAGAAAATGTATCTACCTGGGTTTGAGGTATACTGCATAGCAATCATTAGCATAGAGGAAGCAGACAGATTGACATACGCAGGGACCCCTCCTTCTCTCCGAGTTGAACCCACTTTAAAAATCAAAAAGCATCAGTTTAAAGAAATCAATGTTAATGTTTTCATTAAGGTTCCCTTATCTAACAATATTTACTGCATGAGTTAACATTAAGAAGCCATGAGCTTCATCAAATAAGAAAATAAGTAACAATATAAGTAACAAAGTAATTGAATTGATATTTAATTGTTGACAAAATACAGTGGCGCTTGAAAGTTTGTGAAGCCTTTAAAATTTTCTGTATTTCTGCATAAATATGACCAAAAACATCAGATTTTCACACAAGTCCTAAAGGTAGATAAAGAGAACCCAGTTAAACAAATGAGACAAAAATATTATACTTGGTCATTTATTTATTAAGGAAAATGACCCAATATTACATATCTGTGAGTGGCAAAAGTATGTGAAACTCTAGGATTAGCAGTTAATTTGAAGGTGAAATTAGAGTCAGGTGTTTTCAATCATTGGGATGACAATCAGGTGTGAGTGGGCACCCTGTTTTATTTAAAGAACAGGGATCTATCAAAGTCTGATCGTCACAACACATGTTTGTGGAAGTGTATCATGGCATGAACAAAGGAGATTTCTGAGGACCTCAGAAAAACTGTTGTTGATGCTCATCAGGCTGGAAAAGATTACAAAACCATCTCTAAAGAGTTTGGACTCCACCAATTCACAGGCAGACAGATTGTGTACAAATGGAGGAAATTCAAGACCATTGTTACCCTCCCCAGGAGTGGGCGACCAACAAAGATCACTCCAAGAGCAAGGCGTGCAATAGTCAGACCCCAGGGTAACTTCTAAGCAACTGAAGGCCTCTCTCACATTGGCTAATGTTAATGTTCATGAGTCCACCATCAGGAGAACACTGAACAACA
Source organism: Neoarius graeffei (assembly GCF_027579695.1). Classification (NCBI taxonomy): domain Eukaryota; kingdom Metazoa; phylum Chordata; class Actinopteri; order Siluriformes; family Ariidae; genus Neoarius; species Neoarius graeffei. Next base: position 67,208,769 of record NC_083579.1, read on the forward strand.
ATGGTGTGCATGGCAAGTTTGCAAGGAGAAAGCCACTGCTCTCCAAAAAGAACATTGCTGATCATCTGCAGTTTGCTAAAGATCATGTGGACAAGCCAGAAGGCTATTGGAAAAATGTTTTGTGGACGGATGAGACCAAAATAGAACTTTTTGGTTTAAATGAGAAGCGTTATGTTTGGAGAAAGGAAAACACTGCATTCCAGCATAAGAACCTTATCCCATCTGGGAAACATGGTGATGGTAGTATCATGGTTTGAGCCTGTTTTGATGCATCTGGGCCAGGACGGCTTGCCATCATTGATGGAACAATGAATTCTGAATTATACCAGTGAATTCTAAAGGAAAATGTCAGGACATCTGTCCATAAACTGAATCTCAAGAGAAGGTGGGTCATACAGCAAGACAACGACCCTAAGCACACAAGTCATTCTCCCAAAGAATGGTTAAAGAAGAATAAAGTTAATGTTCTGGAATGGCCAAGTCAAAGTCCTGACCTTAATCCAATCGAAATGTTGTGAAAGGACCTGAAGCGAGCAGTTCATGTGAGGAAACTCACCAACATCCCAGAGCTGAAGCTGTTCTGTACAGAGGAATGGGCTAAAATTCCTCCAAGCCGGTGTGCAGCACTGATCAACAGTTACTGGAAACGTTTAGTTGGAGTTATTGCTGCACAAAGGGGTCACACCAGATACCGAAAGCAAAGGTTCACATACTTTTGCCACTCACAGATATGATTGTGGATCATTTTCCTCAATAAATAAATGACCAAGTATAATATTTTTGTCTCATTTGTTTAACTGGGTTCTATTTTCTACTTTTAGGACTTGTGTGAAAATCTGATGATGTTTTTGGTCATATTTATGCAGAAATACAGAAAATTCTAAAGGGTTCACAAACTTTCAATCACCACTGTATGTCATTCGCTAATGTTTATGCAGTCCAGGATTAAAAGTAAGTCCACATAAATTAGCAAAAATGAATATAAGTGGTAGTTATTTAACTGCTAATGTCACTTAAGGTCCAATAATGCTGAAGTAAATGGTTTACTCATTCTAATGAATTAAATAGTACCACTCAGTGGAACCTTAATGTAAAGCATTTCTGGGGGAAAATGAAAAAGGACTGCAAGACTGAATAACACGAATGTTTATAGCCTGTTGTTACCTCCCATTAAAATGATTTCGGATAACAAACAGATGTGTACAGTTTGACTCTCAATGTCACAGTATCCTGGGAATTCAGGCTGTGGGAACATCATGTTGATCTTTGGGAAAGAATGTTCCATTTTACTTGATTCTACATGCAAAATATGCACTACTGATGGCCCTACAATTAAATTAATAATAATAATAATAATAATAATAATAATAATAATAATAATAATAATAATAAAATTTTATTTAAAGGTTGATAGCAGTGCCCTTTATATAAATAATAACAGCATAATACTCACATATGGCCATAGGCAAGAAGGATGTGCTCAGGTATTCTATGATGTCTTTGTGCAGGAAGGGAGGAAAGGTGGCTAAGGTAGAGATCATAGTATAGGGCAAAGTGCTGAGAATATCATCGCTGAGAAAGGGTAGAAGGCAAGTTGTCGTGTAAAATATTGCCTGCCCCAGATCTGATGAGGGGAAGAGGAGAAAAGTAAAAAGACAAAAAGAGAGACTAATGTAACAGGCTCCTGCTCGACATGTCGATTTAGATTCACACAATTTCAGGTCATGTTCAAGGTAATATGAAATTATTCGCATTGATTATATCAAACAATACTGGAAGAAAGAATATTGTGGGTGTGTATATATGTGGGTGTACATGTGGGTATGACACCAGACATTCAGCAAATCTCTGAAATTCAATCTATAAAGAAAAAGAAACTTTACAGCTATTTTAATAAAAGACATAGAAAGTGTGGATCATTCTTTGCTTCAGTAAAAGCCACCAGAGCGAGACAGTTAATGTTCAGTGGGGTGTAGAGCACGTGAGTAGTAACATGGGCTCTAAAGTTTGATAAACTATTCATGCCATACAAAAACCTAATCTGCTCGCAAAGACACTAAAACAGATCGCGATCTTTTAAAATAGCTACCTCTGAATATTGAAGGGATGAATTAAGTTCAGTAAGTCATAGCTATCGGTCAGTGATTCTTTAAATGTTGTGAATCAATAACATGAAGAGATTTTCAATATATAGATTGATCAGACTATAATACAATTCTGATATACTGTATATGTTTATGCATGTATATCAGAAGTGTACAACTACGGTCCTTTACTTATTTTTGTTTCACTGGACTGAATGACGTGTTAGAGTGTTGAGCACCCTGATTACGGATCACTCACCGTGCTGACCGTGCTGCAGCAGGGGCACCAGGTCAAGCAAGGTGACGAGGGTGGCATAAAGCCCCTGATAGTCCAGAGAGGGGTACTCTGAGAGCTGAGCGTCCCGACTCTGCTGGGCGGCCCCCCCCCGGTCGGCCGGGGCGTCCCGCAGAACGCTGTAAAGGAGGGAGCGAGTAACTGTAGGGTTGATGGAACTGACTTGTGGTCTTAGAGATGGGGTGAGTGGGAATGGCACAGGAAAAAGACACATGGTCATGGGCACGGCCAAATTGGAAGCTTCCTGGCTCTCCTTCCTGCCTGTACGGGACAGGATGCTGCTCCGGGGGAGAGGGGAACAGGGGAAAAAAAGAGACAACAAAGACACAAAGAAACAGCACATTACATTGAAATGGCTCTACAGAGACAGTGTAAGTAGAAAAGAACCAAACCCAGATAAACCCCACATAGGATGCAGTGTCTCCACTCTTACATCACTGAGCATATGTTTTTTTATTCTTTTAGATTTTTTAAAATTATTTTTGACTTATGAAAGTGGCATTACTTCCTTTTTTTAATTTTATTGAAAAACAAAAAGGTGCCAACAGAAGCTTGCAAAGAACTGCAATGATCACTGCATCTCATGCGTATCTGGTGACAAGGAGCAAAAATATAAAAAAAAGGCATGTTTTCAGTGGCAGCCCCGTACTTCTCCAGAGGAAGAGCGTTAAAGAAACACTGACCCCTCTGATTAAATCAATTGCAGGGTAGCCGTGCAGGTCAAATCAGTTAGGAGGCCAAATAACCATGCTTTGTTCAAGAAACAAAAAAGAAAGAATGGCAGGGGCTGTCAAAGATGAGAGCAATTCCAAATTGGTTCGGGCACAATACAGAGATGACACTTTTGAAACATGCTTCAGCCAGTAATAAACATGTATGTGAGGTTAGACTAAACGTTCCCTGGTCACAACACATGTTTATTGCATCATAAAAAATAATGTCAGTATGTAAGTACATTATGATACTTGCTCAGTATCATTTGGGAAGAGAACTAATGAGATCCAACAGGCATATGGATTTCAGTTCTAAAATAAATGTAGCTAGTCTACGGTTAGGGAAGAAACTGTAATGGAAAAGGAATAAGGTTGCTTCAAACGGGATGGCTGGTAGCATTATGCTTGTGGACTAATGGGGGATGGACGTTTGTGTTTGCTGTCTCCTGGGAGTATTTTTCCCTAATTCTCTGAAGGAAAATGGCAGCAAAATTTCATTGGTCTATGATGGGCTTGAGAGCATTGGGAAGAGAACAAATTTTGTCTTTTGATGCACATTACATAAAAACAGTGTGATGTGTCATTGGTCAAACTGCAAACTCTATAAACATTTATCGATAAACATATGCATGTCACTGATAGAATTCAGTCCAACATTTCGATTACTTGTTAACAGTGATGCTAATATATAAACAGAATAGCATAAAATTATACTCTGTAAGATTTCAATCCTGCAGTTTTTACATCAATCCATTTCTGCAAATGTATAATGGACAATACACGTGTTAATTACAACAGAATAAAGTGAATCCTAAAGAGTATAATTTTAAGTCCTGACTACGATTTGAACTAATCATTTATGTTCATCGTCAGTATATTTTCCTCAAACAGTAAACACACAAAACACAATCAGTCTCACACACATACACACACATACACACTGATGCTATTCTGCATGTCCAAACATGTGTAATTCAAGACACCACAGACAAGCAAGCAATTAAAGAATTCTGTCTTATGTAAACAGTGAAGCAATGCATAATTAGGAACATGTTTTAATTGATATAATATAATATAATATAATATAATATAATATAATATAATATAATATAATATAATATAATATAATATAATATATAATTCAGCCCTATTACCTAAATAATTAATATGACAGTTAAGTGTATATTTGTCTCCCTCAGTCGAAGAGCCTGATCTCGACTGCTTCTTATGTGCCAGATCAAATGCAATTTTACTAGCTTTAATGACCCCTTACTCAGACAACATAAACTTTCCCACAAGACTTCTTGCCCTTTTCAGTTACATGTCATTAGCCCCCTGCAGCAGTCCTGCTGAAACACTACTGTGGCCGTGCATCAAATATCCATTTGGCTGCTCGATCCTCTGGCTGATTTTCTCTAAGACTGTGACATATGCTGTATCCCTGCCATACTGCTCTCAAGCTTCGCTGCTCATCTTTTTTACCCTGGGCTCTCTGTAAAACAGGTGTCTGAAAAAATATAAGCATACAAGATCTTTGAAACTGGTTACTTTTTTTTTCTTTTTGGAAAATGATTTATGGTCCTTGCATATACAGGTTGTCATCACTGTTGCCCTTTCTGTAACCTACATTTATATTAGACATTTCTGCAAAAAAAAAGTAAAAATAAATAAAATAACATTTTGATAGAATTATGAAAAAACCTTTATCTTATGTGCGAGGTTACAAGATCATGTCCTATTAAATAACTAATAAAACACAATAGGGTATGCTGTTATAGGAAAATAACCTATGACAGGGTGGTGTCATGAATGACCACCCTGAAGTTGATTATTTTCAAATAACAGCAAATCCTGAACCGTTTTATTCCTCTTGTACAACAGAAATTTGCCAGTGATTGTCTCATTCATCTCTAGCCGCTTTATCCTTCTACAGGGTCGCAGGCAAGCTGGAGCCTATCCCAGCTGACTACGGGCGAAAGGCGGGGTACACCCTGGACAAGTCGCCAGGTCATCACAGGGCTGACACACAGACACAGACAACCATTCACACCTACGGTCAATTTAGAGTCACCAGTTAGCCTAACCTGCATGTCTTTGGACTGTGGGGGAAACCGGAGCACCCGGAGGAAACCCACGCGGAGAACATGCAAACTCCACACAGAAAGGCCCTCGCCGGCCCCGGGGCTCGAACCCAGGACTTTCTTGCTGTGAGGTGACAGCACTAACCACTACACCACCGTGCCGCCGCCAGTGATTGTAGTTCACTTATTTTCAGAAATAAATATTTAAAAAGACACCTCATCCATTTATTATTTTTTTTTTTCTTACAAGGTTAATAAGGCAAAACAAATGCAGCTTGTCTTAATGGGAAACTGCAAAGCCCTCTTTCCTGAAGACTTTCCCAAATTGGCAAACACAAAGTTACAGCTTAACTGCTTTCTGTTACAAAGTGTTGACACTGGAGACTCCTTCCAAAAATGCTAAATAAACGACTCCTCAGAGGAAGCTGCACCATATCAACAGTTGCAGTCCACCAAGTCCCTATGTAAGCTGTTACTATAGTAACGATACAATATTAGAACGAATGCACTAATATAAATCTTGAACTATTGGCAGAGTTGTGCTGTCATAGCAAAATAATCAACAGCTTCTGACCAATCAGAATCAAGCATTCAATAGCAGCGTGGTATAGATAAATGAAATATATGTTTAATTCCTTTAATGTTGTATAATTAAGGTTGATTTTTTTTTGTAAAGATCACAGACAGAGTATGGAGCAAGCCAAATGCTAAAAAAAACAACATAATTTTGACTATTTCAGCCAAACAGAGAACTAAGCAGAATTCTAAAGATACTAGCAGTCTTTACTGTACCATTGCCACTATATTCTCTCCACTACACTACAAATAACAAGCTATTAAAGATACTAATTGTGCCTAAATACCCTAAAACTACTTATAGCTAAACACTAAATCTCAGATAACACAAATATCTGTAATATGTATCTTTACATCACCTGTTGGTCCAAGCGGAGTACACTTACCTGAGCAGCGTTTGAGAAAAGTATTTCAGTGTGTTTGCAATGTCTGTCCCAGATGGCACAGGGTAAATATTGTGTAGCACACGGTTGTGATACTCTTGCAAGTATCGAATCTTAGAGGCAACTAAACAAAGAGCAAAGTGATACATAATCAACAGCAAGCAAGGCCTCAGTGCCTTCATTAAGAATTAAAGAACATAACTGGGCCTACAGATCAGCCATGACTGCACACACAGAGTGAAGGACAGAAAATATTGAGAATGCCAAGGCAGATTATCTTTCCCAGAAGCCATTCAAAAGCCACAGAATTTCTAAGTGTGTGTGACATACAGATTTGACACAGAAAATAGAAGACAAAAACAGTATATAGTCAAAGATTTCAGCAGATGTTAACTAAAGTAGAGAAACTTCCTTGCCCTGATTGGTTAAATATTTTATTATCTGCATTATTATCCACATAATGTCTTTTTTTCTTGTTTACAAAGTCTGGGACACAACAGAGACCAGCGGTTTATATCATAAGCTGTCAGAACATGAGAATGCATTATACATATTACAAAATTACATAATCCACCTTCAAATCCTAGCCAAGTTTTAACTGTTTGTTCCCGTTCACCAGGGATTAACAAGTGTTTTTGTGGTGGAAATGCAAGACTTCGGACCTTTCCTCTGTTTCGTCCCCTTCTACAAACGTCTATAAAGGTGAATGCCAGTGAGAAGATATTACCTCATAAGCTGAAAATATTAACCTTATTAGAGATGTCATAGTCTTATCAAGAATTCAATTACCTGAAAGCGACATGAACTGAAAATGCAATGTCCATCCATCCGTCATCTGTAACTGCTTATGGTCGCAGGCAAGCTGGAGCCTATCCCAGCTGACTATGGGTGAGAGGCAGGGTACACCCTGGACAAGGTTATCGCAAGACTGACACATAGACACAAACAACCATTCACACTCACAATCAATTTAGAGCCACCAATTAGCCTAACCTGCATGTCTTTGGACTGTGGGGGAAACCAGAGTACCCAGAGGAAACCCACACAGATTCAGGGAGAACATGCTAACTCCACACAGAAAAGCCCTCGCTTGGCTCGAACCCAGGACCTTCTTGTTACAAGCCGACAGCGCTAACCACTACATCACCATGCCACTCCTGAAAATGCAATGTGTGTCCAAAAAATATATAGTTTTGTCTTTTTAAGTTGAGGGGCAGTGGTGGCTCAATGGGTTAAGGCTCTGGCTTACTGATGGGAGGATTGGGGGCTTACAGCCCCAGCACCACCAAGCTGCCTCTGTTCAGCCCTTGGGCAAGACCCTTCATCCTATCAGTGCAACCTATCCACAGCAATCCAACATAGAAGTGGGGAAACGATGTAAATGAAAAAGTTTGCTTTTAAGTTGAAATGGGTTCAATGCATTCTGCATGAAATACAACTATTATAATATCTCAAAATGCAAACTACCACAAATTATATGTTTTATGGCACAATTTCAACCCAAACAAATGACACTTCTTTGAGGGCCAAATGCTTTACTATTGAACATTTCATAAATTATACTTATGGTTTTTTTCATCAGGGGGGTTGAGTTGTCTTTTATGCTAGGGCTGTTTTGGGGCATCATGGTCTTGTAGTTATATTAAATAAATACTGTATTCAGATTGGGGCGGCACGGTGGTGTAGTGGTTAGCACTGTCTCCTTACAGCAAGAAGGTCCTGGGTTCGAGCCCAGTGGGCCTTTCTGTGTGGAGTTTGCATGTTCTCCCCATGTCTGCGTGGGTTTCCTCCAGGTGCTCCGGTTTCCCCCACAGTCCAAAGACATGCAGGTTAGGTTAACTGGTGACTCTAAATTGACCGTAGGTGTGAATGTGAGTGTGAATGGTTGTCTGTGTCTATGTGTCAGCCCTGTGATGACCTGGCGACTTGTCCAGGGTGTACCCCGCCTTTCGCCCGTAGTCAGCTGGGATAGGCTCCAGCTTGCCTGCGACCCTGTAGAACAGGATAAGCGGCTACAGATAATGGATGGATGGATGGATTCAAATTGGGGTGGCATGGTGGTGTAGTGGTTAGCACTGCCGTCTCACAGCAAGAAGGTCCTGGGTTCAAGCCCAGCGGGCCTTTCTGTATGGAGTTTGCATGTTCTCCCCATGTCTGTGTGGGTTTCCTCTGGGGGCTCCAGTTTCCCCCACATGCAGGTTAGGTTAATTGTTGACTCTAAATTGCCATAGGTGTGAATGGTTGTTTGTCTTTATGTGTCAGCCCTGCAATGACCTAGCGACTTGCCCAGGGTGTACTCCGCTTTTCGCCTGTAGTCAGCTGGGATAGGCTCCAGCTTGCCTGCGACCCTGTAGAACAGGATAAAGCGGCTAGAGATAATGAGATGAGATGGTGGTGTAGTGGTTAGCACTGTTGTCTCACATCAAGAAGGTCCTGGGTTTGAGCCCAGCGGGCCTTTCTGTGTGGAGTTTGCATGTTGTCTGCGTGGGTTTCCTCCGGGTGCTCCATTTTCCCCCACATGCAGGTTAGGTTAATTGTTGACTCTAAATTGCCATAGATGTGAATGGTTGTTTATCTTTATGTGTCAGCCCTGCGATAACCTGGAGACTTGTCCAGGGTGTACCCCACCTCTCACCCATAGTCAGCTGGGATAGGCTCCAGCTGTAGAACAGGATAAGCGGCTACAGATAATGGATGGATGGATTCAGATTGCTGAGCATCTACCTAACCTGCATGATGCGACCTTTAGTGCATGGCTGGTCAGGTCAGGAGTGACATGTAGATAGTTGTTGCTTTTCCAGTTTTCCAGTGAGTCATACTCATGTGTATAAAGTGCAATCTCTCCTAACACTCATGGTCTCGCTGTTCACACATCATGCTATTGATCATAAGAAAGAGACAGTGAGAAGAAAAATGAGAGTGAGAGAGAACGAGAGATGTTCATTGTTTGTATAACGCTTACATCTTGTTTTATAATATTTACATTTATTTCTCAATTCCAGCAGGTCTTTATGTTTGCTGATGTGTTTTAACATTCAGCTTTGCTACACTTGTTAATTCTGATATAATAAGAATAAATGGGGGGGGGGGGCTAGTCAATAGAATCCCTCAGTGAAACAGGCAGAAGTTTTCTAACAGTCATATATGTACATGGGTCTGTCTCAGAAACTGATCTTTTATTTGGGACATTATGGTCAAAAAATGAATTTTCTAATTTTACTATTTTTTGGGGGGCGGCACGGTGGTGTAGTGGTTAGCGCTGTCGCCTCACAGCAAGAAGGTCCGGGTTCGAGCCCCGTGGCCGGCGAGGGCCTTTCTGTGTGGAGTTTGCATGTTCTCCCCGTGTCCGTGTGGGTTTCCTCCGGGTGCTCCGGTTTCCCCCACAGTCCAAAGACATGCAGGTTAGGTTAACTGGTGACTCTAAATTGACCGTAGGTGTGAATGTGAGTGTGAATGGTTGTCTGTGTCTATGTGTCAGCCCTGTGATGACCTGGCGACTTGTCCAGGGTGTACCCCGCCTTTCGCCCGTAGTCAGCTGGGATAGGCTCCAGCTTGCCTGTGACCCTGTAGAACAGGATAAAGCGGCTAGAGATAATGAGATGAGAATATTTTTTTTGCATTTACCTAACACTCAATGTTTCTTTTGTCATGTTTAATAAGAATAAAGATAGCATCTTGCTTTATCTGGCCTCCACTTTGGAACATTTTTTTGAATACAATTCAAATGCTTTTGTAAAATTGATTTATATATAAAATAACTACATCATGAAGAATTAAAGCCCCTCCTTCACAGATGAGTGAAAATATTGAATAAATTTCCTCTTTTTGATTGCTTGGGGGGCGGCACGGTGGTGTAGTGGTTAGCGCTGTCGCCTCACAGCAAGAAGGTCCTGGGTTCGAGCCCCGGGGCCGGCGAGGGCCCTTCTGTGTGGAGTTTGCATGTTCTCCCCGTGTCCGCGTGGGTTTCCTCCGGGTGCTCTGGTTTCCCCCACAGTCCAAAGACATGCAGGTTAGGTTAACTGGTGACTCTAAATTGACTGTAGGTGTGAGTGTGAATGGCTGTCTGTGTCTATGTGTCAGCCCTGTGATGACCTGGCGACTTGTCCAGGGTGTACCCCGCCTTTCGCCCATAGTCAGCTGGGATAGGCTCCAGCTTGCCTGCGACCCTGTAGAAGGATAAAGCGGCTAGAGATAATGAGATGAGATGAGATGATTGCTTGGGTTAAAAATGCCAAGTTATGATGACTGAATTGATTATTCACTTAAATATGAATATTATGATACATTTTGGGTATTTGATATGGTGAAATAGGACACAATGGAAAAATCAAGAACACACCGGAAAGATGAGAATAACGGCGGTGGTAAAAGAACAGCGACTGTACCAGCTGAAGGTCGCGCGGGTCTCTGCTGCGGTGCACAAGCAACGGGACATCACTACCGCACCGGACGGAGCGCGGGGCGGGAGCGGGGCAAAATGACTGGCCGTAGATTCTATCAAAAGTTCGATCTAAATTGACCATGGTTGCAAAATATTGGCCAAAAATACACAAACACTACGAAATATGAAAGAAAGATGAAAAAGAAATATTCTATTGTCTTATTCTGCAAAACTAAAACAAAATAAAACTGTCAAAACTCACCTTTTCAGCGATAACGTCCGAACAGATCACTCGCGTAACAGAAAGACCGCAAATGGAAGTACGATCAACTTCTAACTGTTGGAGTAGAAAATTCCATTCTACACATGCAAATTGTTAATGTGTGTCCTTCCCCGCACACAAATAACACGCTACGGTAAAAAATAGACCACAACTCATTTTACAGCTCAGAAATTCATACAAGACCAGCTACCATCGTAACACATTCTGTAAGAAACATATTCTATACCTAACTTTCAGCTTTCGTTTTAAAAAACAAAATCGCAGATTTATAACTACATTTTTATATGACGTAGTGATTTTAAGTTACTACTTTTGGTGACGTAGTGACCTTGACCCTGAGGCTTTCCGTTTAGATCAAAACACACAATCTTATTGGTTTTGGGTTTGCGGAAAATGGAGTTACAACGGTGATCAAATATTTTGCATGATGTTTTATTACGGTTATGATTATTCTGTGAGCGCACCAACCCTTAGGTGTATAAAGTTACAACTTAAAATACAATTAGTGATAACTGTAGACCTTTCAGTGGACTACAACCTTTTTAAGGGAATGCCATGTAGTCAACCATTTATCATGTCCCAGATCGAGCTGCCCTTTTCCCACAAATTTGCAGAATTTTTGCCAAATTCTGAATAGAGTATTCACATCAAACATTTAGTTTTAACTGTATTATTTCTTTCATCATTTTATTTCAAATTAAAACCATCACTATTCAAAACTGTGAGTATATTTAGTGGGGTACCCCCACAATACCCAGTTTCTGAGACAGACCCATATATATATATATATATGTGTGTGTGTGTGTGTGTGTCCATTTTCCAGCTCGTCCTTGAGAAATTCTTGTGTTGCCCAAATTCTTTCAGGTTTAATTCTTAAGCCATCACCTCGTTTATAATTCACCTAGAGAAGAAAACATCTCCTCCTTCATGTCCTGCAGCCTGGAGGACGTGTTGCAGCCTGCTGCGTCTCTCTCTCTCTCTCTCTCATCACGAAGGGCAGCTCCGTTACACACATCCTATATCCAATAATGACCATCACGGCGGCGTGCATTAAAACGCAAACGTGTACCAAATGTACTTACACTGTTCTGCTTTCGTGGACATGCTGCACGCTCGGTGAGAATCACAGAGGAGTCACAGAGGAGATGTGATTTAACCCTGCAGTGTTTGCGGTCTTTCCCCCCTCAGTGAGGAAAAAGTGAGCGGAGCCCCCCTTGCGCTCCAGCTCACGCAGGTTATACCACTATTCCCACAGCAGCTCCAAACCACATTCAGGAACCGAAATAAACTTCAATAGTCCCTCTTTCTCAGATGCACTCTGTGGTTTCCTCGCATCTCCTTCTCTCTGAGACTGCCTGAATGTTTACTTCGTATTCCTGGTATTCACAGGAACAAATCAACAATAGGTAGGCTGGTCGACACGACTCACCTTTGGACTGCGAATGGACTATTCCGTGTCGAACATATTCCATTGATGATATTAATTTCTGGCGACCAGGACACTGTTAGAGGGGGATGTCATGACTTCAAGATTTTTTATAATAATAATAATAATAATAATTATTATTATTATTATTATTAATTAAATGATGCATTTTTGAAACTGCTCTTTGCTTCTCATAATATAGGTTGTTGGGTGAGCTCATGGTGCAACAGTTGGTTTGTTGCAAATTACTACAAGCTGGAGAATAGCTCGAGTCCTAGTATAGCTATTGTATTGTCCATCCATTATCTGTAGCTGGTTATCCTGTCCTACAGGGTCGCAGGCAAGCTAACCTATCCCAGCTGACTATAGGTGAGAGGCGGGGTACACCCTGGACAAGTCGCCAGATCATCGCAGGGCTGACACATAGACACAGACAGCATTTTTTAACATACTTACTGGGAGACCAAATGGTCTTTGGACTGTGGTGGAAACACAGGGAGAACATGCAAACTCCACACAGAAAGGCCCTCGCCGGCTGCTGGGCTCGAACCCAGGACCTTCTTGCTGTGAGGTGATGCTAACCGCTACACCACCGTGCCGGCCCAATCTGAATACAGTATTTATTTAATGTAACTACAAGATCATGATGCACGGTGGTGTAGTGGTTAGCACTGTCGCCTCACAGCAAGAAGGTCCTGGGTTTGAGCCCAGCAGCCGGCGAGGGCCTTTCTGTGTGGAGTTTGCATGTTCTGCCTGTGTTTCCACAGTCCAAAGATATGCAGGTTAGGTTAATTGGTGGCTCTAAATTGACCGTAGGTCTGAATGTGAGTGTGAATGGTTGTTTGTCTCCGTGTCAGCCCTGCGATAACCTGGCGACTTGTCCAGGGTGTACCCCGCCTCTCGCCCATAGTCAGCTGGGATAGGGTCCAGCTTGCCTGCGACCCTGTAGAACAGGATAAAGCGGCTAGAGATAATGAGATGAGATTAATTAAATGATGCATTTTTGAAACTGCTCTTTGCTTCTCATAATATAGGTTGTAGGGTGAGCTCATGGTGCAACAGTTGGTTTGTTGCAAATTACTACAAGCTGGAGAATAGCTCGAGTCCTAGTATAGCTATTGTATTGTCCATCCATTATCTGTAGCTGGTTATCCTGTCCTACAGGGTAGCAGGCAAGCTAACCTATCCCAGCTGACTATAGGTGAGAGGCGGGGTACACCCTGGACAAGTCACCAGATCATCGCAGGGCTGACACATAGACACAGACAGCATTTTTTAACATACTTACTGGGAGACCAAATGGTCTTTGGACTGTGGTGGAAACACAGGGAGAACATGCAAACTCCACACAGAAAGGCCCTCGCCGGCTGCTGGGCTCGAACCCAGGACCTTCTTGCTGTGAGGTGATGCTAACTGCTACACCATCGTGCCGGCCCAATCTGAATACAGTATTTATTTAATGTAACTACAAGACCATGATGCACGGTGGTGTAGTGGTTAGCACTGTCGCCTCACAGCAAGAAGGTCCTGGGTTTGAGCCCAGCAGCTGGCGAGGGCCTTTCTATGTGGAGTTTGCATGTTCTCCCTGTGTTTCCACAGTCCAAAGATATGCAGGTTAGGTTAATTGGTGGCTCTAAATTGACCGTAGGTCTGAATGTGAGTGTGAATGGTTGTTTGTCTCCGTGTCAGCCCTGCGATAACCTGGCGACTTGTCCAGGGTGTACCCCGCCTCTCGCCCATAGTCAGCTGGGATAGGGTCCAGCTTGCCTGCGACCCTGTAGAACAGGATAAAGCGGCTAGAGATAATGAGATGAGATTAATTAAATGATGCATTTTTGAAACTGCTCTTTGCTTCTCATAATATAGGTTGTAGGGTGAGCTCATGGTGCAACAGTTGGTTTGTTGCAAATTACTACAAGCTGGAGAATAGCTCGAGTCCTAGTATAGCTATTGTATTGTCCATCCATTATCTGTAGCTGGTTATCCTGTCCTACAGGGTAGCAGGCAAGCTAACCTATCCCAGCTGACTATAGGTGAGAGGCGGGGTACACCCTGGACAAGTCACCAGATCATCGCAGGGCTGACACATAGACACAGACAGCATTTTTTAACATACTTACTGGGAGACCAAATGGTCTTTGGACTGTGGTGGAAACACAGGGAGAACATGCAAACTCCACACAGAAAGGCCCTCGCCGGCTGCTGGGCTCGAACCCAGGACCTTCTTGCTGTGAGGTGATGCTAACTGCTACACCATCGTGCCGGCCCAATCTGAATACAGTATTTATTTAATGTAACTACAAGACCATGATGCACGGTGGTGTAGTGGTTAGCACTGTCGCCTCACAGCAAGAAGGTCCTGGGTTTGAGCCCAGCAGCTGGCGAGGGCCTTTCTATGTGGAGTTTGCATGTTCTCCCTGTGTTTCCACAGTCCAAAGATATGCAGGTTAGGTTAATTGGTGGCTCTAAATTGACCGTAGGTCTGAATGTGAGTGTGAATGGTTGTTTGTCTCCGTGTCAGCCCTGCGATAACCTGGCGACTTGTCCAGAGTGTACCCCGCCTCTCACCCATAGTCAGCTGGGATAGGGTCCAGCTTGCCTGCGACCCTGTAGAACAGGATAAAGCGGCTAGAGATAATGAGATGAGATTAATTAAATGATGCATTTTTGAAACTGCTCTTTGCTTCTCATAATATAGGTTGTAGGGTGAGCTCATGGTGCAACAGTTGGTTTGTTGCAAATTACTACAAGCTGGAGAATAGCTCAAGTCCTAGTATAGCTATTGTATTGTCCATCCATTATCTGTAGACGGTTATCCTGTCCTACAGGGTCGCAGGCAAGCTAACCTATCCCACCTGACTATAGGCGAGAGGCGGGGTACACCCTGGACAAGTCGCCAGATCATCGCAGGGCTGACACATAGACACAGACAACCATTCACGCTCACATTCACACCTACGGTCAATTTAGAGCCATAAATTAGCCTAACCTGCATGCCTTTGGACTGTGGGGGAAACGGGAGCACCGGAGGAAACCCACACGGGCACATTATCATGCAAACTCCAGGCAGAAAGGGCCTCGCCAGCCACTGGGCTCGAACCCAGGACCTTCTTGCTGTGAGGTGATGCTAACTGCTACACCACCGTGCCGGCCCAATCTGAATACAGTATTTATTTAATGTAACTACAAGACCATGATGCACGGTGGTGTAGTGGTTAGCACTGTCGCCTCACAGCAAGAAGGTCCTGGGTTTGAGCCCAGCAGCCGGCGAGGGCCTTTCTGTGTGGAGTTTGCATGTTCTCCCTGTGTTTCCACAGTCCAAAGATATGCAGGTTAGGTTAATTGGTGGCTCTAAATTGACCGTAGGTCTGAATGTGAGTATGAATGGCTGTTTGTCTCTGTGTCAGCTCTGCGATAACCTGGCGACTTGTCCAGGGTGTACCCCGCCTCTCACCCATAGTCAGCTGGGATAGGGTCCAGCTTGCCTGCGACCCTGTAGAACAGGATAAAGCGGCTAGAGATAATGAGATGAGATGAGATTTTTGAAACTGCTCTTTGCTTCTCATAATATAGGTTGTAGGGTGAGCTCATGGTGCAACAGTTGGTTTGTTGCAAATTACTACAAGCTGGAGAATAGCTCGAGTCCTGGTATAGCTATTGTATTGTCCATCCATTATCTGTAGCCGGTTATCCTGTCCTACAGGGTCACAGGCAAGCTAACCTATCCCAGCTGACTATAGGCGAGAGGCAGGGTACACCCTGGACAAGTCGCCAGATCATCGCAGGGCTGACACATAGACACAGACAACCATTCATGCTCACTTTAGAGCCATAAATTAGCCTAACCTGCATGCCTTTGGGGGAAACCGGAGCAAACCCACGTGGACACGTTATCATGCAAATTCCACGCAGAAAGGGCCTCGCCAGCCACTGGGCTCAAACCCAGGACCTTCTTGCTGTGAGGCGAAAGTGCTAACCACTACACCACCCTGCCGGCCCAATCTGAATATAGTATTTCTCATCTCATCTCATTATCTGTAGCCGCTTTATCCTGTTCTACAGGGTTGCAGGCAAGCTGGAGCTTATCCCAGCTGACTACGGGCGAAAGGCGGGGTACACCCTGGACAAGTCGCCAGGTCATCACAGGGCTGACACATAGACACAGGCAACCATTCACACTCACATTCACACCTACGGTCAATTTAGAGTCACCAGTTAACCTAACCTGCATGTCTTTGGACTGTGGGGGAAACCAGAGCACCCGGAGGAAACCCACGTGGACACGGGGAGAACATGCAAACTCCACACAGAAAGGCCCTCGCCGGCCACGGGGCTCGAACCCAGACCTTCTTGCTGTGAGGCGACAGCGCTAACCACTACATCACCGTGCCACCCTGAATACAGTATTTATTTAATGTAACTACAAGACCATGATGCACGGTGGTGTAGTGGTTAGCACTGTCGCCTCACAGCAAGAAGGTCCTGGGCTTGAGCCCAGCAGCCGGCGAGGGCTTTTCTGTGTGGAGTTTGCATGTTCTCCCTGTGTTTCCACCACAGTCCAAAGATATGCAGGTTAGGTTAATTGGTGGCTCTAAATTGACCGTAGGTGTGAATGTGAGAGTGAATGGTTGTTTGTCTCCGTGTCAGCCCTGCGATAACCTGGCGACTTGTCCAGGGTGTACCCCGCCTCTCACCCATAGTCAGCTGGGATAGGGTCCAGCTTGCTTGCGACTCTGTTGAACAGGATAAGCAGCTACAGATAATGGATGGATGGATGGCTTTTGGGTGGCATGGTGATGTCGTGGTTAGCACTGTCACCTCACAGCAAGAAGGTCCTGGGTTCGCGGCCAGCAAGGGCCTTTCTGTGTGGAGTTCGCATGTTCTTCCCGTGTCTGCGTGGGTTTCCTCCAGGTGCTCTGGCTTCCACCATAGTCCAAAGACATGCAAAGAAATTTATATATATATATATATATATATATATATATATATATATATATATATAATATATATATATATTTTTTTTTTTTTTAATGAAATGACGCATGGTTGAAACTGCTCTTTGCTTCTCATAATATAGGTTGTAAGGTGAGCTCAAGGTGCAACAGTTGGTTTATTGCAAATTACTACCAGCTGGAGAATAGCTCAAGTCCTAATATAGCTATTGCATTGTGATATATTTAAATAATATTGGCTGGCATAGTGGTGTAATGATTAGCACTGTTGCCTCACAGCAAGAAGGTCCTGGGTTCGAGCCCAGTAGCCGGCGAGGGCCTTTCTGTGTGGAGTTTGCATGTTCTCCCCGTGTTTATGTGGGTTTCCACCACAGTCCAAAGACATGCAGGATAAGTTAATCGTTGGCTCTAAATTGACTCTGAATGTGAATGATTGTTTGTCTCTGTGTCAGCCCTGCGATAATCTGGCGACTTGTCCAGGATGTACCCCGCCTCTCACCCATAGTCAGCCAGCTTGCCCGTGACCATGTAGAACAGGATAAAGCGGCTACAGATAATGGATGGATGGCTTTTTTCGTGGTGTATCAGACATACTCAATTCAGCTAGCAAGGTATTAAATTCATCAATATATCATGCTAGCTGAATGGAATATATCTGACATACCACAAAAAAAGCCAGCCATTATTATTTATTTTTTTTCCATTTCCAGTTGAGAGTACGTCGTGCGCATTTTGGCTGCCGCTTCTCACCAGAGCTTTTCATTTTTCTTTTCTTTTCCTTTTTTGTGTTTGTGTAGTTTGATGGGTTTTTTTTGTTTGAGTGTTTTGTCCGTCAGTTGTGGCGTAGCTCCAGACCCAGTTTTGGTGTCAATTCCCTTCAGGCCTTGGTGCACCGTTGGTGATGCCTGTGCACTTTGTTATGGACTGCAGTGAGCTCGTTGCTCTTTTTAACTTCAGGGTTGTCTAGCACTCTGTGCGGCAGTGCTTTTGTGCTTGGCGCGGTGTTCCGAGCAATGTTGCCCAGTGGCATCACAGTGGCTATGCAGGTGGTTTGGGACATACCAGTGCTCTGTGTGGCGGTGCTTCTGTGCTCGTTTTGTGGATCCATGGTGTGGTGTTCCGAGTGATGTTGCCTGGCAGTGTCGCAGTAGCTGTGCAGGCGGTGTGGTATTTATCTTCGTGCGCCTGGTGGGACTGTGTTAGCGACGCCATTAGAATTACATCCTGACCCTCTTTTGGTGGACTTTGTTTTTCTTCCCTCAATTGTAAATTGACCTTGGGTGTGAGAAAGGCGTTATATAAGTTGAACTGATTATTATTATTATTATTATTATTATTATTATTATTATTATTATTATTATTATTATTATACATACACATTTGATTGAACAATTATAGATTTTACAAAAAGTTAAAAGTTGGTTACTTACCAATATCCAATGCTGATTCCCTGCGCATGCACAGCAGAAAACTTTCTCACTGAATACTCGCATCAGCTCCGACGTGTGACATCATGTTGTCTTGACAACCATGTAATATTGTAAACCATATTCAACGCTCATTCTCCATTGGGTAGAGTGATGTCATACATGTAGGATAAGCAATATGCGAACAATACTGCATGCTATCAAACCAAATGAATGAAACACGCTAGAAGGGAATAGAATACATGTTTTTATTCCATGGAAAAAGTGTCCTGTATGCATAATAATGTACTGTAATACATGAGTATTATACAGTACCTAGTGGTAGTTACATTATTAGAACCATGGATAGAGTCATATTCTGATTTTTTAAAATATAATTTTAACTAAGGTTACACTCAAAAATAAAAGTATCTGTAATAAAAGTAATAACTGCTTTTTCTTGATGCAGATGGACACTCAAAGGTAGAATGTGTATATAGTTTGCCTTTAAATCTTCATTCTAAGGTCAAATTGTATGCCTTGAATCATTTTTAAAAGTATGCTGTACTGTATTAATGTTTCCATGTAAGATATAGCGACATTCTAACTGTACCTTCTCAGCGTCAAGGAAATGTGGGCTACAGTTTGGTACCTTTATGTCTGAGAGTATACAAATACACCGATCAGCCATAACATTAAAGCCACTGAGAGGTGGAGTGAATTACACTGATTAGCTCATTACAATTGCACCTGTCAGTGGGTGAGATATATTAGACAGCAAGAGAACAGTCAGTCCTTGAAGTTGATGTGTTGGAAGCAGGAAAAATGGGCAAGTGTAAGGATCTGAGTGACTTTGACAAGGGCCAAATTGTGATGGCTAGATGACTGGGTCTGAGCATCTCCAAAATGACACATCTTGTGGGGTGTTCTCAGTATGCAGTGGTTAGTACCTACTAAAAGTGGTCCAAGGAAGGACAACCGGTGAACCGATGATAGGGTCATAAGTGTCAAAGGCTCATTGGTTCGCATGGGGCATGAAGGCTAGCCCATATGGTCCAATCCCACAGAAGAGCTACTGCAGAACAAACTACTGAAAAAGTTAACGCTGACACTTTTCTGTTTTAGCCAGCATTAACGTTTCAGCAGTTTGGTCTTGTCAAAGTCACTCAGATCCTGACACTTGCCCATTTTTCCTGCTTCCAACACATCAACTTCAAGAACTGACTGTTCTCTTGCTGCTTGATATATCTCACCCCTTGACAGGTGCCATTGCAATCCATCCATTATCCATAACCACTTATCCTGTCCAGGGTTGTAGGCAAGCTGGAGCATATCCCAGCTGACTATGGGCAAGAGGCAGGGTACACCCTGGACAAGTCGCCAGGTCATCGCATAGAGACAAACAACCATTCACACCCACATCCCCACCTCTGGCAATTTAGAGCCACCAATTAATCTAACCTACATGTCTTTGGACTGTGGGGGAAAACGGAGCACCTGGAGGAAACCCACACAGACACGGGGAGAACATGCAAACTCCACACAGAAAGGCCACTGGGCTTGAACCCAGAACTTTCTTTCTGTGAGGCGACAGTGCTAACCACTACGCCATCTGCCACTGTAATGAGATAATAAATGTTATTCATTGTTCATTTCATCTCTCAGTGGTCATAATGTTATAGCTGATATATATTCACCACTCGAAGATAAACTTCATATCTTCGTGTGACACATCGTCATGGGGAAAAGAAAGAAAAGAAAGCACACTCTCCTTTAATTCTATGTTTTTATTTATCAGTGCCTAAATAACAATTGTGGTCATGCCTGGTATCCTTTCTTCTTGGCATGATGCATACATTCCTGAGTGGTCCAAAACACCATACTGCTAAAAGATATCCTTTACACATCTTGATGATGACTTAGTCTTCTGCATTTCTGTAGTAATACCATCCATCCATCCATTATCTGTAGTCGCTTATCCTGTACAGGGTCGTAGGCAAGCTGGAGCCTATCCTCGCTGACTATGGGCACCTGATTGATAATTATTCTCTTAATAATTTTTGAATTAGGAAGGGCATACTTATTTTTTCCCATCTGGTCTTGGAATGTTGGTTTACTTTTGGGACAAAAAATGAGTATATTGTGGAATGTTTTTGTCACCTGAGGTTATTTGTTTGTGGACGGAAGTTGGTGAGGACCACACAATTGTTATTTAGGCCCTAATAAAAACATAGAATTGAAGGAGGGTGTACTTTCTTTTCACCATGACTACATATTTGCATTTCCTTTACGCTTTAATAAGTGTGGCAATCACATGATGCAATAGTCAGTAAACAACTGCAGAACCGTATCATTTAGATTTTGTCACATGACAAGTTGCATTTTATTTCAGTAAACAAAAAAGCTCTGTGATGTGGCAAAGGGTGAGTGATGTAAGTGGTCCATAAGGTCAGACTTGTGAAGGTGGTGTTTGCCGGTATACTGGGATGTGGTACATGATCCAGCCAGCAGGGACCAGGAGACCAAGTGCAAAGATGGACATGGTAAACACTGTCTGCTGTGGAGATACAAGTTGGAAATAAGAGTTTAAACACTTTTCACATTTTGCTAGATGTGATATATCTCCTGTTTTTCAGCACTAAAACCTATGAAGTTATTTGAGATGTATATACAGTAAACTGAAAAGTATACCCCGAGGTAAATATTCTAACAATAATTAACACAAATAATCAATGTCTTTTGTAATGAAAATAAGTGTCATTCCATTTAGAATACAACACCATTATGTGTTCATATGTTTTATGGAAAACTTATGAACAGAGAAGCTTACTTGCATTTTCACACCCATTTCACTACTATCAAAGAAAACCAAGGCACGTTTGCAAAATCACGACAAGCAAGTTTAATTTTCAGTTCCTCATATCATAGACCTCAAATCACTAAAAATTAATGGGCAATTTCAATGTTAATTGTGCCAAAAAATTGCAGCAGTAAATAACAATTAAAGCTTCAACCAAATAATTTATTTATTTTTTTACTTGTGATTGAGAGAGAGGAAAAATACCAAAAGAGATAGTAATAGCCAGAGGTAGAGCAACTGCTAAATCGTAAACAGAAAATAAAGAAACTAAGGTTGAGACTGAAAAACCACCACAAAATGTTGTCTGTCAAGCATTAAAAATAGAGTTTACATCTTGCGAGCGGAAACCACAAGTCATTAGGGTTGTGTGTGATGCAGGGTGAGTGGTGTGTGGTTCCTATTACTGCAGATCACAGAACTGGGTCCCAGTGTCAGCTCCTCGCCACTCTAAATATGAATCATTAATTGCCTCCATGCAAATGGAGAAGAATTGCAAAGAATTGTCCGCGTGGGTTTCCTCCGGGTGCTCCGGTTTCCCCCACAGTCCAAAGACATGCAGGTTAGGCTAACTGGTGACTCTAAATTGACCGTAGGTGTGAATGTGAGTGTGAATGGTTGTCTGTGTCTATGTGTCAGCCCTGTGATGACCTGGCGACTTGTCCAGGGTGTACCCCGCCTTTCGCCCGTAGTCAGCTGGGATAGGCTCCAGCTTGCCTGCGACCCTGTAGAAGGATAAAGCGGCTAGAGATAATGAGATGAGATGAGACTTGTCTTACTGTAACTTTTTTTTTTTTTAAAGTAAGGATCTTACATTTGCAGTGATAAACACCAAACATTATAGACATTAGGTGTGAGACAGATAGTGGACATTGCTGAATATTCTAAGGGACTTGTTTAATAATATTGATTAATACTGCTGTTTTAATTATGTACAATTCATAACTACTGCCAAATAAAGCAAGATGTTATAACCTCTGCTAATGATATACTGAGAGAACTATAGCATAAGTCCTGTAGTATTGCTACAGAGGTGGTGAGAAATAAAACTTGCATAAATACATAACAACCAAAGAGAATATACACAACACTGAAAGTATATAATTCTTATATAATATAGCCTGAGTAATGAACTCTTATAAATGTCATTCAATAATGTAGGCTACACTTAGAATAAATGTAAAAACCCTAATGTAGTATTTGGTTTGTCTCTTTGGGAAAACTATTAAATGTTATATATAGAACTTTTCCTAGGAAAGAGAGTCCTTTAAGAAGTGAAGAATTCTAAACAAAAAGCTTCTTTGAGAAACTTTTTAAAAAGAATCTTAAGTTATTTAGCCATTATAATATATCTACTGCAATGTTCATATCTCTATTGTCAATTTGTCCTGTTCTTGTAAGCTTGAATAAGATATCAGCAAGTGGAATAAAAGATTCTTAACTTTAACCATACAAAAATGTGGAAACATGGCAATGATAATACAAATATTTACCCCAGGTCCAATCTTTTCCTTAGGTGGCTTGCAGTAAATATTTGATCTGTGATCTTGTTTGGCAAGCTTCATTCGCACCACAGCTCTGACATGTCCTCGTAGGCCTGAAAACATTCTGAATGAGAATTCTATGGAGTAATGTGTGCACCCAAGAAAATCCTGAATGATTTATGTGTGTGAACCACAAGAGTGACTTGGAAAATGCACATCCTGTTTAGAAACCAGAAAATCAGTCTTTATCCTGGTATCAGGGAGGAGTCTTCACTTCTGGGCTGTGGTCATGATCCAAAACACTGTCTCAACAGGAAAGTTGCAAAAAGATTTTCTTTCAGACTTATATATTACATTTGAAAAGACATCACATAAATTAATTTACATATGTATTGTTATAAAATCTAAGGAGACAGCCTGGGTTAGCTGGGCCAGCACATGAGGGTTAAACACAAGGGTTCGTCTGAGTTTGCAGAACAACAAAATAATGCCCATCATGTAGCAACAGCTGGATTTTGTGTCCCTCAAGAGGAAGCCAGAAGTCATTAAGTTACCAGAACAGATGGCTCTTTGGAAGTGTATAAACACTGGACACTGCAAACATATAAATAAAAACACAATGGTTAGTTATGCGTTATGGAACAGTTTTCTATAATGCATTATGGAAAGAGATGACACATGCTCTCTGACTAAAACATCCCTGGGAATAATACATTGAATGCTGATTTTAGTCTAGGCCGACTGTGAATTAATTCTTTAAGATTGTCATTGATCATAAAGCAAAAATGAACTGATCAACGCACAAGGAACTACAGTGGTGCTTGAAAGTTTGTGAACCCTTTAGAAACCTTTTTCTATATTTCTGCATAAATTTGACCTAAAACATCATCAGATTTTCACACAAGTCCTAAACATAGATAAAGAGAACCCAGTTAAACAAATGAGACAAAAATATTATACTTGGTCATTTATTTATTGAGGAAAATGATCCAATATTACATATCTGTCAGTGGCAAAAGTATGTGAAACTATAGGATTAGCAGTTAATTTGAAGGTGAAATTAGAGTCAGGTGTTTTCAATCAATGGGATGACAATCAGGTGTGAGTGGGCACCCTGTTTTATTTAAAGAACAGGCATCTATCAAAGTCTGATCTTCACAACACATTTGTGGAAGTGTATCATGGCACGAACAAAGGAGATTTCTGAGGACCTCAGAAAAAGCGTTGTTGATGCTCATCAGGCTGGAAAAGGTTACAAAACCATCTCTAAAGAGTTTGGACTCCACCAATCCACAGTCATTGTGTACAAATGGAGGAAATTCAACACCATTGTTACCCTCCCCAGGAGTGGTTGACCAACAAAGAACAGTCCAAGAGCAAGGCGTGTAATAGTCGGCGAGGTCACAAAAGACCCCAGGGTAACTTCTAAGCAACTGAAGGCCTCTCTCACATTGGCTAATGTTAATGTTCCTGAGTCCACCATCAGGAGAACACTGAACAACAATAGTGTGCATGGCAGGGTTGCAAGGAGAAAGCCACTGCTCTCCAAAAAGAACATTGCTGTTCTTCTGCAGTTTGCTAAAGATCACGTGGATAAGCCAGAATGCTATTGGAAAAATGTTTTATGGACGGATGAGACCAAAATAGAACTTTTTGGTTTAAATGAGATGTGTTGGGGTGTTGTGGCTCAAGTGGGTAAGGCACCATACCATAAATCTGGGGACCCGGGTTTGATTCTGACCTGAGGTCATCTCCTAATCCTGTCTCTCTCTCCTGCTCATTTCCTGTCTCTATGCTGTCCTATCCAATAAAGGTGAAAAAAGCCCAAAAAATATCTTTAAATGAGAAGCGTTATGTTTGGAGAAAGAAAACACTGCATTCTGGCATAAGAACCTTATCCCATCTGTGAAACATGGGATAAGGCCTGTTTTGCTGCATCTGGGCCAGAACGGCTTGCCATCATTGATGGAACAATGATTTCTGAATTATATCAGCGAATTCTAAAGGAAAATGTCAGGACATCTGTCCATGAACTGAATCTCAAGAGAAGGTGGGTCATGCAGCAAGACAACGACCCTAAGCACACAAGTCGTTCTACCAAAGAATGGTTAAAGAAGAATAAAGTGAATGTTTTAGAATGGCCAAGTCAAAGTCCTGACCTCAATCGAAATGTTGTGGAAGGACCTGAAGCGAGCAGTTCATGTGAGGAAACCCACCAACATCCCAGAATTGAAGCTGTTCTGTATGGAGGAATGGGCTAAAATTCCTCCAAGCCGCTGTGCAGGACTGATCAATAGTTACTGGAAACGTTTAGTTGCAGTTATTGCTGCACAAGGGGGTCGCACCAGAAACTGAAAGCAAAGGTTCACATACTTTTGCCACTCACAGAATATGTAATATTGGATCATTTTCCTCAATAAATAAATGACCAAGTATAATATTTTTGTCTCATTTGTTTAACTGGGTTCTCTTTATCTACTTTTAGGACTTGTGTGAAAATCTGATGATGTTTTAAGTCATATTTATGCAGAAATGTAGAAAATTCTAAAGGGTTCACAAATTTTCAAGCACCACTGTATATATTTGTAGTACATATGGTTATTTATGCTTGAAGCAAATGAGACAGCAGCCTACAAACGCCCCCATCTGTCTGACTGTATTATTGTATTGTTATATGTCAAGACATCAGGTTCTTTGCAGCAGTCTTAAAAGGGTTTTCCAATAAAGTAAAACACACTAACATTAATTTAAGCTACTTAGGTCTACTAATTAGTATGCAGATATTTTTACTTGTGCTATTAGGTATTCGTGTACTGTATTCATATCATTTTAGAGATTGTTTTTTATATTTACCTTGTGTTATGCTGCTACTACAAGAAATAAATAATTAATTAATTACCATTATGTTCATATTGAATTTTAGAAAAGTGTGGTTATGAATTTGGAAATATTCAAGTATTAAAAATATTGTTGTGTAAATGTTACTGCTGTAAGAAATTCATTATAGAATGTTGCCCAGGCCAACATCTTAATATGTAGTAAATTGTACTTCGTCTTTTGTGTTTTGATAATATTAAAACATGCTGATGATGAATTTGGAGAATATTTTTGGGGAACTCCTGTTGTTGAAATGTGATTTACTGATGGTTTTAAAGATGTAGGCTAACTGAGGGTGAAACTAAAGGCCTAAACCTTTATCAGTTCAGTAATATACCAGAAGGTGGTCTGAACTGTATTGGAAGAAGAAGAAGAAGAAGAAGAAGAAGAAGAAGAAGAAGAAACCAGTGAAAATATGTATCCCACATTTCCAAACATGCCATTAAAAATGGTTTTTCCTTCACATGTAAACATTTTTCCTTCACATGGAGATAGTGAACACCTTGAGGATTTCTAAAATGTATTCTGAATGTGTTGAGGTATTTTGTTCTATTTATGGAAAACACTTAGGTAAGTTGGGAATTTAAAAAAAAAAGTCCCAATAGATATGAATTCACTCCATAACATGATAAAATAATATGGTTTTGTGCCTTCCACTAAGCTACTAATAAATATTAGGTATTTAAACAATCTTTGAGATAATTAAATAGCTAATTCTTGTATGTTTAAAAGAATAACAACTTAATTGGCCTTAACTATTCTTTGGTGGTGCAGTCGTTAGTACTGTTGCCTCACAGCAAGAAGGTTCTGGGGTTGAGCCCAGTAGCGGACTGGGGCCTTCTGTGTGGAGTTTATGTGTTCTCTGTGTGCCTGTATGGGTTTCCTCTGGGTGCTCCAGTTTCCTCCCGCAGTCCAAAAGCATGTGGATTAGGTTGATTGGCTATTCTAAATAACCCATAGGTGTGTATGTGTACCTGCCAACAGATGAGGGTTTGGGTCCCTCTGGTGTGCTGTAATCATCAAAAGAATTCATGAAAGCTAGCTGATGGCAACAGACAAGTAACCTTTATTTGTTCAGGGTGGCATGCTATGAAGAGGATGGCAGAGTGGTGTAGTGGTTAGCACTGTTGCCTCACAGCAAGAAGGTTCTGGGTTTGAGCCCAGCGGCCGACGAGGGCCTTTCTGTGTGGAGTTTGCATGTTCTCCCTGCGGGTGTTCCAGTTGTCCCCACAGTCCAAAGACATGCAGGTTAGGCTAATTGGTGGCTCTAAATTGACCATAGGAGTGAGTGTAAATGGTTGTCTGTCTCTATGTGTCAGCCCTGTGATGAACTGGTGACTTGTCCAGGGTGTGCCCCACTCTCGCCCATAGTCAGCTGGGATAGGTTCCAGCTTGCCCGCGACCCTGCACTGGATAAGTGGTTATGGATAATGGATGAATGGATGGACGATATGAAGATTATCCTTTTTAAAGAAAAAATAACAAACAGAAGTTTGTTATGTGTGTTATAATTCCACTGAATCCCAAATGAGGGTGGTATGCTGGTGTAGTGGTTAGCACTGTCACCTCACAGCAAGAAGGTCCTGGGTTCAAGCCCAGCACCCGGTGAGGGCCTTTCTGTGTGGAGTTTGCATGTTCTCCCCATGTTTGTGTAGGTTTCCTCTGGGTGCTCCAGTTTCCCCCACCATCCAAAGACATGCAGGTTAGGCTAACTGGGGGCTCTAAATTGACCATATGTGAATGTAAGTGTGAATGGTTGTTTGTCTCTCTGTCATCCCTGCAATGACCTGGCGACTTGTCCAGTGTGTACCCTGCCTCTCGCCCATAGTCAGCTGGGATAGGTTCCAGCTTGCCTGTGGCCCTGCACTGGATAAGTGGTTACGGATAATGGATGGATGATATGAAGGTCCCATGGCATGGTGGTTTGTTGATGCTTTAAACGGGCTCGTGGAGGTTTCCGGATGTTATAGATGTTCTCGAAATGAACCCTCGGCACGTAGATATAGCCTCCTGGGAGAAAGCCCCATTTCAGCGCTTTTCCCAGTGCGTCGTTTTGCTAATGAGAAGCAGGAGGCGGGGAAGGGTAGAGGGTGGGGGCGGGTCTTATCATTAATATTCATGACATGTAAACGTATTACCTCTGATTGGCTAACAGCACTGTGACGCTACCTTCAGTGGGTCAGAACAAGTGGATGTGGGTGTCTTACTATGGCAAGAGAGAAGGAACAAACCGCGAAGGGAAAAATACCGCGCGCTGACGTCATTAAGGTGCGACGCAAGGAAATAAAATAAATTCAACAAATGTTGGGGTTTTTACTGAACAAACAAACAAATAAAATGAACGAGTGACTTAAAAAAAAGAATGTGGGTGTCTTTGTAAAAACTGTTTTGATTGGCTATTATAACAGAGCATGCTGCATGCTTTTTGGTTTTGTAGCGCAGAGTACGTGGCTAACTGCAGGAAGCGGTTAGCTGCACAGCTAATGTAGCCATTGCAAGGCTAACGTGGCACCGATTTTAAAACACGGCAAAACATAAGCTCATAAGTTACAGTCAATTTCCAGACTAAACTCAGTTTAACAGAGCATGCTGCATGCTTTTTGGTTTTGTAGCGCAGAGTACCTGGCTAACTGCAGGAAGCGGTTAGCTGCACAGCTAATGTAGCCACTGCAAGGCTAACGTGGCACCGATTTTAAAACACGGCAAAACAACTTAACAGTTATACACTTACTTGTTCGGTGTTTGTGGCTGATGCGGCAGGGATGCTTGGTACGGACCCAGGCTTCAGTGACAGTTGATGTGCAAAACCTGCCCTGTACTGTCCCAAGTTGTGGAAACATTCCTCAGGAAAATGCTTCCGACAAATATACACCGTCTTAGGTAGACTCGACGGCGTATTATTGAAGTAAATAAAATTAAGCCACTGCGTCTTCAGGGGCTCTCCCATTGGCAGTAAAAACAGACTCTTTTCTGTGTTGTCACATCCATGTACAGCGCAATTTCCATGTTTCGCTCGCTTAGGTGATGCCATGTTGTGTCCTCTATGGTCTCCTCACTACAACTGGGCGGGCAATTCATACAGTGGGTGGGAATCCAGAGGGGGGGCGTGGGGATCATCTCCCTTGCTGACGTAGTAAAGGGAAGAGTTTATCAACACGCCGTTTTGACGCGCCATTCTCAAATGTTGGGCATAGTTTGGTTTACACATTATGAAATTTCTAGCCACTGGGGTGACTTAAGAAGGTCAGAGGAACTCATTTTAACGTTAAAAAACCTCAGAAAGTGAAAATTTCATGCCATGGGACCTTTAAAGAAAAAATAACTAATGGAAGTCTGTTATTCCACTGAATCCCAAATGAGGGTCGTACGCTGGTGTAGTGGTTAGCACTGTCACCTTACAGCAAGAAGGTCCTGGGTTTGAGCCCAGTGGCTGACAAGGGCCTTTCTGTGTGGAGTTTGCATGTTCTCCTTGTGTCTGCATGGGTTTCCTCTGGGTGCTCCGGTTTCCCCCACATGCAAGTTAGGTTAACTGGTGGCTCTAAATTGACCATAGG
Source organism: Neoarius graeffei (assembly GCF_027579695.1). Classification (NCBI taxonomy): domain Eukaryota; kingdom Metazoa; phylum Chordata; class Actinopteri; order Siluriformes; family Ariidae; genus Neoarius; species Neoarius graeffei. The sequence goes on from NC_083579.1 coordinate 67,238,121, forward strand.
TGTGAATGTAAATGGTTGTCTGTCTCTATGTGTCAGCCCTGCGATGACCTGGTGACTTGTCCAGGGTGTACCCCGCCTCTTGCCCATAGTCAGCTGGGATAGGTTCCAGCTTGCCCGTGACCCTGCACTGGATAAGTGATTATGGATAATGGATGGATGATATAAAGATTATCCTTTTTAAAGAAAGTCTGTCATATGTGTTATAATTCCACTGAATCCCAAATGAGGGTGGTACACTGGTGTAGTGGTTCACACTGTCACCTCACAGCAAGAAGGTCCTGGGTTCGAGCCCAGCAGGCCTTTCTGTGTGGAGTTTGCATGTTCTCCCCGTATCTGCTTGGGTTTCCTCTGGGTGCTCTGGTTTCCCCCACATGCAGGTTAGCCTAACTGGTGGCTCTAAATTGACCGTAGGTGTGAATGTGAGCGTGAATGGTTGTTTGTCTTTATACATCAGCCCTGCAATGACCTGGCGACTTGTCCAGGGTGCACCCCGCTTCTCGCCCATAGTCAGCTGGGATAGGTTCCAGCTTGCCTGTGAACAGGATAAGCAGCTACAAATAATGGATGGATGGATGGATCCCAAATGACAGACTTCTCTCAATATAAATGCACAATGTACTGTAAGGTGTATAATAATGGTATCTACATGCTTTCTAGTGCACTGTATGTCCAGTAGGGAGCCATTCTGGATTTGTGCGTTTTCATTTTGTCAATGAGGGTCTGTGCGTTACTTCCGTTCACCGCTAGGTGGAGACAGAACACATATAAACAGAGCTCCATTGAAAGATTGCTGAAATGCAGCTCAGTAATGTAACGTCATATTCACTACCGCAGGCCACAACAACACAGAGCTGGCAGAAAGAGAGAGAGAGAGAGAGTTTCCTTTGAAGGAAAAAAAACCCTACTTCCACATCAGTGTGTTTACTTTGGGCAGGCACAGAAGAAAAGTCAGGGTTTTAGTAATTTCTAGATTGATATCCGGGTGGTGAAGAAGACGTGAAGTGCTTTTGTGTTTGTTGAAAGGAATCTCTAAACTTAATAAGCGGCAGAGAGACAGAAGGAGAGAAGGTTGCAGCCCCACAGTCCTGGAAGAAATATGATTCAGCGATGAAAAGGTAAAGGTTTGTGCTTTTGGTTGGCATGTGTTGCAGAACTTTCAGTCTGAACTCATTTTCTGTGCTTTTCTCCCTCCGGTTATACAGCGGGGACTCTCGGTGTGCACGGAGGATTAAAATCGCTTCATTGGCGGATTTGTTCCTGTGTTTTGTTTATTTATTTATTGCATATCCTGTAGTGTCATTTTGTCGCTGGGTTTCATGTGAATCGTGTGCACTTGAAGGCGGTTCTGAATGAGTCGGGTGCAGCGGAGAGGATGCGTTCGGTTCGGCTCCAAACATTGTGTAACCGGAGCTCGGGTGTAGAAAGCGCTCGTGCAGACAAAGCCATCCGGTTTGCTGTCCTCTATTCTCCTGAGATCCAGCATGCTCGGTGTGCGCGCGCAGAGGCTCATCCTGCAGGAGGCTGTTTCTATCACCGATTTCGAACTGCTCATCTTTCTTCTTTACGTCTGATAAGACTCCAGAGCGTCCGAAAGCTTTGCACTATGTGCAGCTGACACCGAGCGAACAGCATCCTGTTTCACATGCAGGTAGCCAAGCAGATAGGTGTGTGTGTGTGTGTGTGGTTAACATGGGCTGATTAACTAGTGTGTGAATATAGGGTGTTATGTGACTAGACAGGGGAAGCTGGTTTCATTTTCTTCTTACTGAATGATTTTTTTTTTGTATATCCAAACACACATTTGTACATCTTCTTCAAAAAATGGTTGCATTATTTAAAATTTCATATGGAATGGAAGTTGGGGAAATAAATTGTTTTTGCAACCTGAACAAAAAAAATGGTTGCATTATTTAAATTTTAAATAACTTCCATTCCATATGAAATTTTACATAATGCAACTTTTTTTTTTTGTCAGGTTGCAGAAACCATTTATTTCCCTAACTTCTATTCCATATGAAATTTTAAATAATGCAACCTTTTTTTTTTGTCAGGTTGCAGAAACCATTTATTTCCCTAACTTTAATTCCATATGAAATTTTAAATAATGCGGGCAGCATGGTGGTGTAGTGGTTAGCGCTGTCGCCTCACAGCAAGAAGGTCCTGGGTTCGAGCCCTGGGGCCGGCGAGGGCCTTTCTGTGTGGAGTTTGCATGTTCTCCTCGTGTCCGCGTGGGTTTCCTCCGGGTGCTCCGGTTTCCCCCACAGTCCAAAGACATGCAGGTTAGGTTAACTGGTGACTCTAAATTGACCGTAGGTGTGAATGGTTGTCTGTGTGTCAGCCCTGTGATGACCTGGCGACTTGTCCAGGGTGTACCCCGCCTTTCGCCCGTAGTCAGCTGGGATAGGCTCCAGCTTGCCTACGACCCTGTAGAAGGATAAAGCGGCTAGAGATAATGAGATGAGATGAGATTTTAAATAATGCAACCATTTTTTTTTTGTCAGGTTGCAGAAACAATTTATTTCCCTAACTTTAATTCCATATGAAATTTTAAATAATGCAACCATTTTTTTTGGTCAGGTTGCAGAAACAGTTTATTTCCTTAACTTCCATTCCATATGAAATTTTAAAGAATGCAACCTTTTTTTGGGGGGGGGGTCAGGTTGCAGAAAATTTATTTCCCCAACTTCCATTCCATATGAAATTTTAAATAATGCAACCTTTTTTTTTTTTTTTTGGTCAGGTGGCAGAAACTATTTATTTATTTGAAAAAATAATAAATTTGTTTATTTGAAAGAAAAGAAAAAAGGTTGCATTATTTAAAATTTCATATGGAATGGAAGTTAGGAAAATAAATTTTCTGCAACCTGACCCCCAAAAAAAGGTTGTATTTTTAACATTTCGTATGGAATGGAAGTTAGGGAAATATTGTTTCTGCAACCTGACCAAAAAAAAAAAAAAAAGGTTGGATTATGTAAAATTTCGTATGGAATGGAAGTTGGGGAAATAAATTGCTTCTGCCACTTGACAAAAAAAAAGTTGCATTTTTTTTTTTTTTTAACATTTCATATGGAATGGAAGTTAGGGAAATACATTTTCTGCAACCTGACACACACACACACACACAAAAAGAAAAAAGGTTGCATTATTTAAAATTTCATATGGAATGGAAGTTGGGGAAATAAATTGCTTCTGCCACTTGACCCAAAAAAAAAGGTTGCATTTTTTTTTAACATTTCATATGGAATGGAAGTTGGGGAAATTTTCAGCAACCTGACACCCACCCACCCCAAAAAAAGATAAAAGGTTGCATTATTTAAAATGTCATATGGAATGGAAGTTGGGGAAAAAATTGTTTCTGCCACTTGACCAAAAAAAAAGGTTGCTTTTTTTTTTTTTTTTTTTTTTTTAAATTTCATATGGAATGGAAGTTAGGAAAATACATTTTCTGCAACCTGACCCAAAGAAAAAAGGTTGCATTATTTAAAATTTCATATGGAATGGAAGTTGGGGAAATTGTTTCTGCAAACTGACAAAAAAAAATGGTTGCATTATTTACATTTTAAATAACTTCCATTCCATATGAAATTTTAAATAATGCAACCTTTTTTTCTTTTCTTTTTTTTTTTTCTTTTGGGTCAGGTTGCAGAAACAATTTATTTCCCTAATTTAAAATTTCATATGGAATGGAAGTTAGGGAAATACATTTTCTGTAACCTGACCCAAAAGGAAAAAAAAGAAAAAAAGGTTGCATTATTTAAAATTTCATATGGAATGGAAATTAGGGAAATAAATTTTCTGCAACCTGACCCAAAAAAAAAGGTTGCATTATTTAAAATTTCATATGCAATGGAAATTAAGGAAATAAATCGTTTCTGCCACCTGACCAAAAAAAATGGTTGCATTATTTAACATTTCATATTGAATGGAAGTTAGAGCAGCCTTTCTGGAGTGCCATCAAAAATTATATATTCTAACGTTAAGAAAAATAAAATGAATTAAAATTCCAAAAAAACGATAGTTACACTAATGCAGATCATCGCCGCCTCATGCATCATCAAAATTTGTCTCACGGCCCCCTTTCCCATGTCATCATCACTGCCGGGGTCAGCATGACTGTGTATATGAGTGCATCTCAAAAAATTAGAATATTGTGAAAAAGTTCAATGTTTTCCATCAGTTATTTAAGAAAGTGAAAATGTTATACATTATAGACTCATTACACATAAACTAAAATGTTTCAAGCATTTTTCTATTTTAATTTTAATCAGTATGGCATACAGTACAAAAACAAAAAAAACCCATCTCAAAATATTAGAATACTTCATTTCGAGTTTGAGTAAAACAGTATGAGCACAGTGTATCTCTCGGTCTAGTTCAGTACACACAACCACAATCATGGGGAAGACTGCTGACTTGACTGTTGTCCAGAAGATGATCACTGATGCCCTTCACAAGGAGGGTAAGCCACAAAAGGTCATTGCTGAAAAGGGTGGCTGGAAAAGGTGCACAAGCAACAGAGATGGCCGCAGTCTTGAGAGGATTGCCAAGAAAAGTTGATTTAAGAACTTGGGAGAGCTTCACAAGGAGTGGACTGAGGCTGGTGTCAGTGTATCAAGACCCATCACGAACAGACATCTTCAAGAAAGGGGATACAACTTTCACATTCCTAATATCAAGCTACTCCTGAGCCAGAGACAATGTCAGAAGTGTCTTATCTGGGCTAAGGAGAGAAAGAAATGGACTGTTGCTCAGTGGTCCAAAGTCCTCTTTTCAGATGAAAGTACATTTTGCATTTAATTTGGAAATCACGGTTCTAGAGTCTGGAGAAAGAGTGGAGAGGCACAGAATCCAAGGTGTTTGAAGCCCAGTGTGAAGTTTCCACAGTCTGTGATGATTTGGGGTGCCATGTCATCTGCTGGTGTTGGTCCACTGTATTTTATCAAGTCCAAAGTCAACACAGCCATCTACCAGGAGATTTTAGAGCACTTCATGCTTCCATCTGCTGACGAGCTTTTTGGAGATGCTGATTTCCTTTTCCAGCAGGACTTGGCACCTACCCACAGTGCCAAAACTACTACCAAATGGTTTGCTGACCATGATATTACCGTGTTTGATTGGCCAGCCAACTTGCCTGACCTGAACCCCATAGAGAATCTAGAGTCAAGAGGAAGATGAAACACTCAACCCAAAAATACAGATACGCTGAAGGCCACTATCAAAACAACCTGGGCTTCAATAACACCTCAGCAGTGCCACAGACTGATCACCTCCATGCCACACTGCATTGATACAGTAATTCATGGTAAAGGAGCCCCAACCAAGTATTGAGTGTATAAATGGACATACTTTTCAGAAGTTGGACATTTCTGTATTGTAAATCCTTTTTTTAATTGATCTTGGGGAATATTCTAATAATTTGAGATACTGGATTTTTGTTTATGAGCTATAAGCCATAATTATCAAAATTAAAACAAAAAAGGCTTTAAATATTTCACTTTACATGTAATGAATATAGAATATATGAAAGTTTACCTTTTTGAATTAAATTATGAAAAAAAAAGGAACTTTTTCATGGTATTCTAACTTTTTGAGATGCACTAGTATTTTATATGGGGTTGCCTTGAGAATTTGCATACTTCTGAAGGGTGCCATGACTGAAAAAAGGTTGAGAAACACTGAGTTAGGGAAATAAATTGTTTCTGCAACCTGACCAAAAAAAAAAAAAAAGTTACATAGTATGTCCTCATAATGAGAGTATTTTTTTAAAATATATAATTATGACTTGGCATCCTAAACTTTTTTTACTCTTTCATAATCATAAAGTTTTCTCGAAATGATCACTGGGATCATAACTTATTATGATCAGATCAGATACCAAGTCATTATGAGATTGTCATACTTCTGAACAGTTTGCAGAATTACTTCTGCCAGCTTTGTTGGAGGAGGTTGTTTTCGCCTCTGTTTGTCTGTTCCCATTATAACTCAAAAAGTAGTGAACATATTTTGATGAAATTTTAAGGCAAGGTGGGACAAAGAACAATTAATTAGATTTTGATGCAGATATGGATGTGGAGCCAGGATTTATTTATTTATTTATTTATTTATTTTTGTGTGTGCGCGCGTGTGTCTATTCTGATGTGTGGCTTGGCAGAGGTATGCACTCTATCAAGTGCCCTTCGAGTTATGAGAAGTACAACCCCAATTCCAAAAAAGTTGGGACAAAGTACAAATTGTAAATAAAAATGGAATGCAATAATTTACAAATCTCAAACTGATTTTGTATTCACAATTGAACATGGACAACATATCAAATGTCGAAAGTGAGACATTTTGAAATTTCATGCCAAATATTGGCTCATTTGAAATTTCATGACAGCAACACATCTCCAAAAAGTTGGGACAGGGGCAATAAGAGGCTGGAAAAGTTAAAGGTACAAAAAAGGAACAGCTGGAGAACCAAATTGCAACTCATTAGGTCAATTGGCAATAGGTGTGGCAGCGGCTCTGAGAAGTAAAGATGGGAAGAGGATCACCAATCCCCCGAATTCTGCGCCGACAAATAGTGGAGCAATATCAGGAGTTCGACAGTGTAAAATTGCAAAGAGTTTGAACATATCATCATCTACAGTGCATAATATCATAAGATTCAGAGAATCTGGAAGAATCTCTGTGCGTAAGGGTCAAGGTCGGAAAACCATACTGGGTGCCCGTGATCTTCGGGCCCTTAGATGGCACTGCATCACATACAGGCATGCTCCTGTATTGGAAATCACAAAATGGGCTCAGGAATATTTCCAGAGAACATTATCTGTGAACACAATTCACCGTGCCATCTGCCGTTGCCAGCTAAAACTCTATAGTTCAAAGAAGAAGCCGTATCTAAACATGATCCAGAAGCGCAGACGTCTTCTTTGGGCCAAGGCTCATTTAAAATGGACTGTGGTAAAGTGGAAAACTGTTCTGTGGTCAGACGAATCAAAATTTGAAGTTCTTTATGGAAATCAGGGACGCCGTGTCATGCGGACTAAAGAGGAGAAGGACGACCCAAGTTATCAGCGCTCAGTTCAGAAGCCTGCATCTCTGATGGTATGGGGTTGCATTAGTGCATGTGGCATTGGCAGCTTGCACATCTGGAAAGACACCATCAATGCTGAAAGGTATATCCAGGTTCTAGAGCAACATATGCTCCCATCCAGACGACGTCTCTTTCAGGGAAGACCTTGCATTTTCCAACATGACAATGCCAAACCACATACTGCATCAATTACAGCATCATGGCTGCGTAGAAGAAGGGTCCGGGGTACTGAACTGGCCAGCCTGCAGTCCAGATCTTTCACCCATAGAAAACATTTGGCGCATCATAAAACGGAAGATACGACAAAAAAGACCTAAGACAGTTGAGCAACTAGAATCCTACATTAGATAAGAATGGGTTAACATTCCTATCCCTAAACTTGAGCAACTTGTCTCCTCAGTCCCCAGACGTTTACAGACTGTTGTAAAGAGAAAAGGGGATGTCTCACAGTGGTAAACATGGCCTTGTCCCAACTTTTTTGAGATGTGTTGTCATGAAATTTAAAATCACCTAATTTTTCTCTTTAAATGATACATTTTCTCAGTTTAAACATTTGTCATCTATGTTCTATTCTGAATAAAATATGGAATTTTGAATCTTCCACATCATTGCATTCCGTTTTTATTTACAATTTGTACTTTGTCCCAACTTTTTTGGAATCGGGGTTGTATCTCATTATGGTGTATTAAGTCATAATTATGAGAAACCTTTTCATTATTATGGTGGCAGAAAAGGGCCTCTTTCGAGCATCGTGGTTCTTGGTGTGTGGGGTGTTTTTTAAGCACGCTGACAGTAAATAAATGTTATTACTCATGTCCCAGAATGGAAAGCAATGCTGCTACTGTGCTACTATGAAGAAGTTCTGGGTGTAAAAATAGAGGTGACTGATACAGTGCCACTTTAGATCCTCATGGGAGTCTGCCAAAAAGTTTGGTAATAGCTCTACTTGCCTAAGCCTGATTACGTCTGTTGAAGGTTTGTAAGATGGGGAATTGTATGTATGCCTCTTTCCACATGCTAGTTTTTAGCTCTGCCTGCTTCTCTCTCTCTCTCTCTCTCTCTCTCTCTCTCTCTCTCTCTCTCTCTCTGTGTCTCTGTATCTGTCTCTCAGACTCTACAGGGACTCCCCTGCTTCCCCAAAGGCGACTGTGAATTAAGCATGATCTCTCAGTTCCTTCAGACGAGCTCTGCTCCTGAAGTTTCCTTGATTTTGAATCCGTTGCTTAAGGCTCCAAGGGATAATCTAACAAAATGTCACAATAGCTGCAATGCTCTCTTGTGCATCTAAATGAACCCCTCTGTGCAGGAAGAAATTGAAGTAAGTGTTCTCCAGTTTCATTCTCTGGGAAATTACTTTTGTAGGCATCTAATTATTTCAGTTAAGAAACAGTCAGATCTATCTAGTGTTGTCCTACCTTTGATTCAAGTAGGCGGATAAAAGCCGTGTAAATTACAGCCTTCTATGTAATTTCAGTGTTGTATTTCTGACTCATTCATTTCTGCTGTAGTGCTTCTGCTTCCTTGGGGAGACCATTTACCTTCATTCAGGGTTGGTTTGTAATGTAGACGGATCGATGGTGCCAGTAAATGTAGCCCCATATTTATTGTTCTATGTGCTCATGTGCAAAGTCAGGATCTAAATCTTTGCAGTTTTTTTTGCATATTCAAAATGTGAGCATTCTTGCTTCCTTTAAGATTTCTTAAGGCTAAATGCACCAACTAAGTGTGGTGGTGCTTTGTCAGATTTTAATTTGTCTCAAGTATTTACCTCTGTCTATTGCTGTATTTAAAAACTGGGACTGCATGATCATTAAGATAAAGGAGAACCTTCTCACTCTCCAATGGTGGGAATGCAGTGTCTTGATAAAGCACTCCATTCGAAATAAGTCCTGATGTTGCATTTCTGTTTCATGGTTAATTACTTCTTTTATGGTCGTTTTGCATAATTTTGATGCATATTCATCAGTCGGATTAGTTAGAGCAACATTTCAGTGCACCAGGTTTCAAACTTATTGTCTGTTCAGCACAGTGTTTGTGACTGCTGTCCAAGTGATGCAGAAAATAAGAGACTTCTTCACATTTGTCAAACGTAAGGACCTTAAACAGCTACATGCTCCATGGAATGGGAGAGCATTTAAATGAGCAGCATGAACATGTCTCAAAATGCTGTTTGCTGTGTAGTGACTATCGTATGGAATAATTATATTGGAGCATTTCAGAACATATATTTTGTTTATTTGTGGTATTACAGTAATTTATTATTATAGGACACTTTTTGGCGGCACGGTGGTGTAGTGGTTAGCGCTGTCGCCTCACAGCAAGATGGTCCGGGTTCGAGCCCCGTGGCCGGCGAGGGCCTTTCTGTGCGGAGTTTGCATGTTCTCCCCGTGTCCGCGTGGGTTTCCTCCGGGTGCTCCGGTTTCCCCCACAGTCCAAAGACATGCAGGTTAGGTTAACTGGTGACTCTAAATTGACCGTAGGTGTGAATGTGAGTGTGAATGGTTGTCTGTGTCAGCCCTGTGATGACCTGGCGACTTGTCCAGGGTGTACCCCGCCTTTCGCCCGTAGTCAGCTGGGATAGGCTCCAGCTTGCCTGCGACCCTGTAGAACAAGATAAAGTGGCTACAGATAATGAGATGAGATGAGGACACTTTTCTCGATGGAATAAAAACCATGTACAGGTAGTCGTCGATTTACGACTGCGTTTGGTTACGACTGACCGGTCGTAAACCGATCTGGTCGTAAGTCGGCCTATGTTAAATGAACGTAAATATATTGTGATGTGTAATGATATTGTAATCATCTTAAAGTCTTATTTTATCAACATTTTCTTATTTCATTACCTTGGCTCATTATTTGGTTTAAGTCAAACACTGCGTACAGTACAATTCGTTTAATATGTGCAAAACAAAAAATACGAAATACAGGTGTGAAAAATGGAAAACATTTTAGTTTGAAACATACCAAAATACAAATGTAAAACATAGTAAAATACAAACTTTAGTGACCGCTGGCATCACTGGTGCTTGGCTGTGGGTCGTCTACGTCGTCATCAGCTGTTGCAGCGCTCGGGTTGGCGGGAGGATTTGCTCGTTTCATAAACCAGGAGCTGGGGCGGAAACTGTATGACTGAGTGCACGAGGGAGCGCGAGAGAGACTGAGCATGTGCCTGGAGCTGGGGCGGAAACTGTCGCACGCTCAGCTGGGAAACACTTGCCAGTCATAACCAGACGGTTGTAAAGTCAATCGGTCGTAAGTCGCATAGGTCGTAAGTCGACGACTACCTGTATTCTGTTCCCTTCTAGTGGGTTTCATTTGGTTTGATAGCATGCAATATTGTTAGCATATCGCTTATCCTATGTGTATTACATAACTCTACCTAATAGAGAATGAGTGTTGAATATGGTTTACGACATTGCATGGTTGTCAAGACAGCATGACGTCGCACGTAGAAGACATAAAACTGCCACGCTAGTGAGGGACTGTGACAATTTGTAAACAAACATGGCTGCCGGGTTTGCTTCGTTGAATACGGAAGATTTTGAGAGAATTTTGAAAGAGAAAGATGCGTTGAACATCTGAAAGGAATGTGTATGTACAGTATTATAATAATAATCTCATCTCATCTCTAGCCGCTTTATCCTTCTACAGGGTCGCAGGCAAGCTGGAGCCTATCCCAGCTGACTACGGGCGAAAGGCGGGGTACACCCTGGACAAGTCGCCAGGTCATTACAGGGCTGACACATAGACACAGACAACCATTCACGCTCACGGTCAATTTAGAGTCACCAGTTAACCTAACCTGCATGTCTTTGGACTGTGGGGGAAACCGGAGCACCCGGAGGAAACCCACACGGACATGGGGAGAACATGCAAACTCCACACAGAAAGGCCCTCGCTGGCCCTGGGGCTTGAACCCAGGACCTTCTTGCTGTGAGGCGACAGTGCTAACCACTACACCACCGTGCCGCCTATAATAATAATAATAATAATAATATTGGTTGGCTTTTTTCATGGTATATCAGATATAGTCCATTCAGCTAGCATGATATTGAATTTGTCTTCAAAATCTCTACTCGTCTTCTACGTTTACTCGTCTTTGACTCATTCAGTATCATGCTAGCTGAATGGAATACATCTGATGTACCACTCAACGGCAGCCAATATTATTTAATTATTGACACTGGCCATAAGTTATGGCGTTACTGGGTTATTTATCAGCCATGAACAGAAATGGACCCAGTTTTCCAAAGCTGTCATAAAGTTAAGATCATTTTAAAGGAAAAATCCATCCTGAATGACTTGATTTTAATTTTTATAATTAGCATGTTGTGTGATCTGTAGTGAGATTAATTTTGTAATACATTCTTTCAACATGTTGGTCCAACCCCCCCCCCCCCAAAAAAAAATTTTCCTACATTCCCCACAATGTTATTACCATTACCTGATAATAGTGGTACCTGTGGGATGCAGCAGCACTTTAGTCTTTCAGGCTGTCCTTCAAGAGAGTCTGCTTTCATGCTGCCCTGCTGTCCTTGATCAACACAATCATGCTGGTCAACTTGTAGGTCACTCAGCACTGTTGTTGTACAGCTGCAATGCATTTGGGAACTTTCTTGTTTTCTCTGCTGTGTTGGGGTCTCTATTACTTTGTTGGATTTCTCAATATGATGTTGAATGGGTGGTGTAGTGGTTAGCGCTGTCGCCTCACAGCAAGAAGGTCCGGGTTCGAGCCCCGTGGCCGGTGAGGGCCTTTCTGTGCGAAGTTTGCATGTTCTCCCCGTGTCCGCGTGGGTTTCCTCCGGGTGCTCCGGTTTCCCCCACAGTCCAAAGACATGCAGGTTAGGTTAACTGGTGACTCTAAATTGACCGTAGGTGTGAGTGTGAATGGTTGTCTGTGTCTCTGCCCATGTTTACATTAGACCGTATCAGCGGATCGTCAGATTAACGTTTTTAAAACGATTAGTGTGCACACAGCAACACCAATACACGATTTGCGTGCACACAGCAATACCAATACACGGATACGCTCGGCTCCGCAGGCATCCTGCGCTCCAAATCACTCCGCCCTGAACAGCGAGTGCCCTCTGGAGGGTGCGCACTCCGGCCTTGCGCAGCTCACAGAGTGCGCGAGTGAAGTGAACAAGCTGTGATTCGGGGCTGAGCCGCTGTGTGTGATATCCCAGCGCACATCACTTACCACTTGCAAGTGGAAGGATGGCAAGCCTAAAGACAATCATAACTACACAATGGGCAGCATTTGCAGTATTTTCATACTTTTATACTCTTTAATGAAAGGTGATACAAGGCGGAAGTCCGCGCCATTTTTCAGCAGTCGTGTCACATGACCAACGCCAGCGAATCAGGAAGGTGGATGTCACAGTGACGTTGTCCAATGAGACGCCAGCTAGAGCTCAGCACAGCGTATCCGCGTATTCTCAATGTTTACACAGCACCGGAGCTGACACGATCTGGATTGAATACGTGGACGCTGGCGGATTCCCGTTTCCCAGCGTTTCCAGGCAGTTTAATGTAAACGGACAGTGCATCCGCGAAGAAAACGAGACAGATACGGTCTAATGTAAACGTAGCCTATGTGTCAGCCCTGTGATGACCTGGCGACTTGTCCAGGGTGTACCCCGCCTTTCGCCCGTAGTCAGCTGGGATAGGCTCCAGCTTGCCTGCGACCCTGTAGAACAGGATAAAGCAGCTAGAGATAATGAGATGACGTTGAATGTCGCTAGAAAATGGTGAGTGAGGCGGGGGAAAAAAGTCTTGCTCTTTTGTTCTTAGACGCTAAGGAAGAAAACTAACCGTCACCCTTTAATGAGCTATTAAATTGAATGATTTTTGTGCTGCAATGCCTTTGGTGAAACACTGTCGTTAAAATGAGCGCGCTTCTCTTGCATGAATATGTAGGTTGATGATGTATCTAAAATTCTTGTGGACAGTGACTGTATGCTGTCACGCACTCTGGCTTTGTGCAGAGCTTTCTAACAGCAGTCCACCAGCTCCCGGTACATTTTTAATTGTATCCTCACGAGTTCACACACGTTCAGTGTTGCATGTCTGAGGTTTTTGTGCCTGTAAGTAATTGATTGGCTCTTTATCTTGCCCTGTTGTTTAACCACTTACTCATATCACTCCACAATGAACATTTTTTTTCTGCTTTTTTGAATCTGTGATTCGTCATGCTTTTGTCCCACAGGTTTCAACAGTGTGTGGTTTGTGTAGTTTCCACCATCTGACCCTGTGTGGGCTAAACAGGAGTGCAGTACACACAGGCTGCCATTGTTTAGCCTTTCTGTCTGAATGAGAAGTGTTGACGTTGCTGTATGTTGGGCTTCAGCCTCAGGGAAACCTATAGCTGTCTGTTACCTATTAGGTGGTACGTGCAGCAGACCTGTCGAATCAGCAGTCTTTGCTGAGGGAGAAAAAAATGGATATGGGCAACAAAATCTCATGAAGTACACTTTTTCAGAACTTGGAGTATTTTCATAGATTTGTACCTTTTTTTTATTTATTTATTTTTAAATCCAGATGGCATATAATGTGGGGGAATATAGCTATCGTTCTGTCTGTCCATCTGTCTGTCTGTAAACATTTTTAGTTTCTGGAGGATAACTCAAACTATAAGACCACCACACACGCACGCACGCGCGCACATCCTGACAGTTATGTTAAGTGACCTTGAGGAGTTGTGCCTTTTTGACATTTTTGGCATTTGTGAATTTATTTATTTATTTTTTTATTTTTTCTCTCATATTTCCATGGCAACCAATTCAACTTGGGAAAACTTGGAGTGGGGTTTCATATGGCGGGCGGGTATGTCATCTCCTGAGGACTCTTGTTTTTAAATGTGCTTCATTGTAAGTAATTTAATCATTTCCTTTTATAACCGTAAGTTACTAAAGCAATATAATGCAACAGTACTAATAATACTAGGATTATCATTATTGAACATGTTTAAAGGCTCTGACTGCAAAGTTGAATTCTGGGCAAAATGTTCTATTTCTATTGCTGTTGGAGTTTCGAGATGTTTCGCTGCTGTACACGCTGTGTATCCTATGTGTAAATGTTTTGCCGAGATAAAAAGCGTCCTGCATTGTACGATTCCAAAAGTTGCCGAAGCGAGCGAGCAGCAATATCGCGTGACAACCATGGGGCGTGTTTGAGCTACTTTTAACCAAAACAAGTCAGTGTGGGCAAACATGGCGGATTCTGCTGTCCTGCCTGCTAAAAGCCAGCGGAAAAGAAAAGGAAAGCCTGCCTAGTGAGTGCAACTGCAAGATGACGTCATTTTTCTGTAAAGATAACTAAATCATTCTAGCTAGTGCTTAGTTATCTTGGCCTTAGAATGCATGGGCTCGACTCTACAGTAGCGAGTATGGAGTTGTACACCTTGTGTTTTGATCTTGCAGAGAAAGAAATAACACAAGCAGTAACAGAGAAAAGATGCATTCATCTTTTGTTTCACAGATCTATTCATGGATGTCAACCACAAACTGCATACCTGTGACTCAAAACTCTCCAAGGTTGATGCAGAGTCACGATGCTTTCCACACGTCACCATCTTGGTGTGACCCAGTTCCATAATTATGCTAAGTAGTTCAAGTTCCTTGCATTTTGGCTTTCTGTGGGGCCATACTGTTTACCTCGGGAGGTAGGATATTCAGTCCTAAAACGGAAAAAAGCGGTCCTCAGCACATCAAAATGATCATCTCATCTGCACTGCATGATATTGTTCTTGCGAGACAGAGGAAAATGCCATGTACAAGAAAAAAATTTGCAGTCAGTGCCTTTTAAGGTTTCTGAATTAGGTTTCTAAATTAGTCAGGGTGTATGGAGTACTAGTTTCAATAAAAACATTTACTGTGGAATTTTTAGTAATTAATTTAGTTTAGAATGACGAGAGACCGAGGGGTGTACTTCTACCATCTGTTGGCAGATGCAGTGGTTGAAGCTAATGGGGGGGGGTGCATGTGTGGATGAGGGTGACTGATGTGAAGCACACCTCAGTGGCCCACATCTGCCATACAGATTGAGCAGAACCAGTGATAAACCTATCTTGAGCCAGATGTTTGTGTGCATGCTCTGATGCTTCCTTCAGCTTGTTGGCTTGTCTTGGCAGCTCTGGCACGTAACCTGGCAGTGGCATGCTCACACTGATTGGCATGAGATGGGAACAAGGAAAGCTCATTCACACTTCAGGACTCCAGAAAGCAGGGCATGTACATTTTTACTGATCACCCCGAATGAGGTCCTACTGCTTTGGAACTACCTCAGAGTGCTTGCACGAATGCATTTATTTGATTTTGAATTGAATCCCAGTGCCTTATCTCCCCCAGCGATCACACTCTGGTATGGATCAAAACTAAACCGATCCAAGAGTGTCTGAGTGAGTTGGTCTCGGTCTAGTTCTGTATGAACTTGAGTGTGGTTTGATTGCAATGGGGGAGCCATTCAATACCCGCACATGAACCAAACATGCTATGTATTTTGGGCTGCAGTCAGACTGCAGAAATGTGATGTATTCATGGACTGACAGACAAAAAGAGAAAATAAATCTGGATGCCAAACACGATTTAAGAGTTTCTATGCTATTCAAGTGTGTGTGTGTGTGTGTGTGTGTGTGTGTGTGTGTGTGTGTGTGTGTGTGTGTGTGAGAGAGAGAGAGAAACCCCTTTGGTTCTGTCCAATTGAGCATGTGAGAACAGCATTCACCCTCAAGTGCAGACCAACATATTCAGCCCAAGGCCATTTGATAAAAAGAGTCTCTGTGAGAAATTGGATGAACTCTGATTTTCCTTGGTGCATGATCCAATGACATGGTATATGATCCAATAAAGGTTCAAATACAAAGTGGCTTTTGCTCAAGACGGCTTTTTTTTTTTTTGCAGACCGTTTCTATGGCTAAATGCAGACATTATCAGTCTGCACACAGTGTTGGAGGTCATAGGTTATATCTGGCATGTTACATCGGTTATTCGATCCACATTCACTGGATATGCACAGTCGCATGCTCTGATTGGCTACTCTACTACTAGGATATCCTCTCATATACCGTGAGTAGAGAAGAAACAAAATGGCAGAGCAGATCAAGTCAGATATATCACTTTATCAAGTAAAAGAAACAAATAGCTAAAAATAGTTCCCCCCCCAATATCTCCTGTTCCACACGCCAGTCAACTCAGTGGTGATGATGCACCTTTTAAGTTGGTTTGCCAACCGCTAAAAAACCCTAAAGAAGAAGAAAATGGCGGAGCCTGTTACTGATCCAACCGAGGGTGAGATAAAAACTTTACTGAAACACACAACCTCAAAAAAGCAACAAAATATGGAATTAAAGTATTTGATGGTAAGAATTTTTTTTCTCTTTCCAAGAATTATAGCGTTTTTCACAAATTGCTACTGTAAATTTGCTGGTTTGTTTCATTCTAAGCGGGAGTGATTTTGTCTGACGTTTGGTATACAGTTTTTATTTATCGAATTTGCAAAAAAAATAAAAATGCATCTCTCAGAATTCAGTGAATGTGCATAGAATAAGTTATTCCACTCAGTCTCGTAGTACTTGGTGCTACGTGCCTCACTGGCTGTCGGTTCATGTCAGACTTGATTTTGTGGAATAACTGTTAATTGTAAAGTGGCTACATGGAGCTCACAATCTACCTTAATCCAATTTTACTGGTGGAATTTTGCTTTACTGCACTGAATCTGCTCACCCTCAGGAGAGAGCAGTATCACAGTGCTTTGCCTCAATAAAGAACGGCATTTGCAGTTTGAGCTATTCCTATCCTCAGTGGAGAACAGTACCAGAATTTCTCATCCTCCACAGGAAGGAGTGTCAACACTTTGAGCAATTGTCACCATTCTTCATTGGGGATATCACGACTATTTATTTATGTCTGGTATTATATGGCGGGGGGCGGCACGGTGGTGTAGTGGTTAGCGCTGTCGCCTCACAGCAAGAAAGTCTGGGTTCGAGCCCCGTGGCCGGCGAGGGCCCTTCTGTGCGGAGTTTGCATGTTGTCCGCGTGGGTTTCCTCCGGGTGCTCCGGTTTCCCCCACAGTCCAAAGACATGCAGGTTAGGTTAACTGGGGACTCTAAATTGACCGTAGGTGTGAATGCGAGTGTGAATGGTTGTCTGTGTCGGCCCTGTGATGACCTGGTGACTTGTCCAGGGTGTACCCCGCCTTTCGCCCATAGTCAGCTGGGATAGGCTCCAGCTTGCCTGTGACCCTGTAGGACAGGATAAAGTGGCTAGAGATAATGAGATGAGATTATATGGCAGGGTGCATGATCAGAATGAGTTAGGACATTCTCTTTTTGTGAAAGAAAATGCCAGGATATAAGGAAGTAGAATGGAAGGCTACATTTGTAACCTTGGTTCTTTTGGCTATATAGAGGTCCACCAGGCCTCCTGGATTGATGGGGGTGTTTGATCACGAGAACTTTGCTGTTGGGACTCAAAAAAGGAACAAGTGCATACCAGTACTGTTCCAATTTTGCATGCCTCACTGAACAAAGTTTTTCAAACACCTGTGATGCATTGGGTTTTTTTTTTTTCCCCATAAATAGGTTTAGGCTTATGATTTCGTTTGATTCATTACCCTCAGGCTTGTAATTAAATGATGATTGAAAGCTAAATGCTTCTTATTATCATAAGTTAATGGACCTCATTGTCATCACACTGCTTCAAGTAATTGTTTAAAACGTGGCAGTTTTAGATTTGTTATAGCAATGTGCAAAAGTGAGTGAAATCTTAGTTTGAAGCTCTACTATTAGTCACATCTTTATGGTAGCCTTTTTTGATTTTAGGAAGTGTTTCATACTAAATTACTCATGACCCGCTGAGTCGGTGGGAAGTCAAAATCCTACATATCTTGTGTAAACAAGGCAATCATGATTTGAATGAAGGATATTGTTAGAATGATTGGTTTGAATGGTGTGGTGATCATGTTTGTTTGTTTGTTTGTTTGTTTTTGGGGGGGGCACTAGTTCAGAGTTTTTTTGGGGGGGGTCTGAGAAACACTATGCCATTCAGGATTGGTTTAATCCATTGTTCTTTGGTTATCTTAAAGTGTTTTGAATCTTTATTACATTGGAGAGAGGTTAGGTTGGGGGGGAAGGGGGTTGGTGATGGTCCATGGGATTGCACCCGAACAAGGCTCAGTCTGTAGCCTGGTCCTGTCCCCTCTCATTAGAGTCACATTGTGCAGCCTCAGTGGCCATCACAACACACTTCCAACCCCACCGCCATTTCCAAACTTCCAACCAATTCCGATTACAGTAACTGTATTCAGTGCATAGATTGGTAGACTGCAGCATTGCATGTGGTTTCTTTTTTAAGTTTTCTGTTTGGATCCTTTTATCTTTTGTTCTTGTGTATTAAGTGTCTGTTTTCTTTTATCGTAGCATGTAGCCATCATGCCAGAGTATTGAGTAGTCAGTGTCATATACATGGTGGATTAATGCTGAACAGAGACTGAGTGCTGGGTAAAAGCTTGTTTCACTTTACTGAGCAATTGAATGGCTGTGCGACTGAAGATTCATCTGTGTGTGCACAGGAAAATTATTAGCCTACATGAGAATGAAGAACTAACATAAATACCACTCTGAACTAAATCCGATCTCCAGAACTGTGTGTGTGTGTGGTTAACATGGGTTTGTGTAGTGTGAATATAGGGTATCGTGAGTAAACAGGAGCAGCTGGTCTCGTTTTCTTCTTTCTTAATGAGGTCCTTGTGTGTACACACACACACACACACACACTTGTCTATCTTCTCAAAATTGGTTACATAATTTAAAAATTCACATGGAGTTAAATTATGAAATGTGCACTTTAAGCTGAAAAAGATGAGGTAAATCTGTCCAACGCAGTCAGTGGTGGACAAATCCTAAATAATTAGCTATCCTACTGAACAAGTAAGATTTATTGTGCCGCCCAGTCTGATGTTTTTGTTGCCTGGAAACCTACAGTAATTGATGAGGATAAAAATGGTAGCTAGCATAATGTAGTTACATATGGTCAGCTAGTTGGGTAGTTAAGGGCATTATTGCAAACCAAGAGAAAAGAATGAGTATGAATTCCTGGGAGAGGACGACTCTGTAGCCAGTTCTTGTCCTCTCCTGATAAAGGTTTTTGTGTAGCATTTTGTCTTCAATAACAAACTCACCATGTTGGTGAGTGTTTTGTCTCTGAGCTGCAGTGTTCTTTCACTGTACTGTTTTATATTGATAGCATACATGTTTATACTGTATATTATAGATTACTGTTATAGATATTTTTGTGTAATATGTTGAATATAATATCTATCTATAATATATTTTGATTATTTACTACTTATTTACTGAGTGTGAGGTCTTTACAGGACAATATCAGACTGAGGTCTTGACAGTATGGACCTGGTCCATACAAAAAGACAGGTCTGGTACTTTTCCTGTAATAACCGAGCAAGCGACGTTAATGAGGTTATATGTTTGTGGGGGTTTTTTGTTTTGGTTTTTTTTTTTATTTCTAAGCTTAAAACAGATGGTCATTATAATGAGGCGTGGCGCTGCTTTCAGTCACATCATATTTGTAAAATAGTTGAGTCCCGCATGCGGAATAAACAGCTAGCGGTTTCAAAACTGAATTTTTGTTGGTGGTTTCTGAATGCTCTTTGTTGCTCATTTGTTAAATAACTTGGGGACTCCTCTTATTTGTTTTGTGTTTCGGCTGTTTTTGATTCCTTTTTGACTTCTAATTAATCGTTTGTTTGTTTTTTGCGACATTTAAAGCTGGCATCTTGGAAAGAAAGTCCGTAATCGCCCACGGGCATTACAGGAAAATGCTGCCTACCAAGGAGCCAATCAGAGCGCATGATTTTACCGGAAGTAGCTTGTGCAATATAATAAAGAGAGATATTTTATATAATAGATATTTTAGGGGCGGCACGGTGGTGTAGTGGTTAGCGCTGTCGCCTCACAGCAAGAAGGTCCTGGGTTCGAGCCCCGTGGCCGGCAAGGGCCTTTCTGTGTGGAGTTTGCATGTTCTCCCCGTGTCCGTGTGGGTTTCCTCCGGGTGCTCCGGTTTCCTCCACAGTCCAAAGACATGCAGGTTAGGTTAACTGGTGACTCTAAATTGACCGTAGGTGTGAATGTGAGTGTGAATGGTTGTCTGTGTCTATGTGTCAGCCCTGTGATGACCTGGCGACTTGTCCAGGGTGTACCCTGCCTTTCACCCATAGTCAGCTGGGATAGGCTCCAGCTTGCCTGCGACCCTGTAGAAGGATAAAGCGGCTACAGATAATGAGATGAGATGAGATATTTTAGGCATATTATCCATAACACAGGGTGTGTGTATGTGTATATATATTGTGGCAGCGGGGGCGTGGTCAAGCGTCGGTCTGTGACCGGAGGGTGGAGTCAGGGAAGGTAAGTGGCAGAATCACTGCACCTGATGTTGGTTAATCTGTGTTTGTATGTCTTCCCCAGTGACCGCGCCCTATATGAGGAGAGAGAGAGCAGAGAAAGGAAGCTCTCTCCCCAACCAGACGACTGGTGTGTGCGCGTGCATGACTAGAGTTGACAACATCTGAAAAGACTAAGAGTTTGTGGAACTTAATTCTGGCCTGCCGTCTTTCTGTGCTTCACCCACTTTTTATTTATATATATATATATATATATATATATATATATATATATATATATATATATATATATATATATATCTCATCTCTAGCCGCTTTATCCTTCTACAGGGTCGCAGGCAAGCTGGAGCCTATCCCAGCTGACTACAGGTGAAAGGCGGGGTACACCCTGGACAAGTCGCCAGGTCATCACAGGGCTGACACATGGACACAGACAACCATTCACATTCACACCTACGGTCAATTTAGAGTCACCAGTTAACCTAACCTGCATGTCTTTGGACTGTGGGGGAAACCGGAGCACCCGGAGGAAACCCACGCGGACACAGGGAGAACATGCAAACTCCACACAGAAAGGCCCTTGCCGGCCATGGGGCTCGAACCCGGACCTTCTTGCTGTGAGGCGACAGCGCTAACCACTACACGACTGTGCCGCCCTAATTGGTAAATTCCTCGGTAAAATAAGTATTTGCTCACCTACAAACAAGCAAGATTTCTGGCTCTCACAGACCTGTAACTACTTCTTTAAGAGGCTCCCCTGTCCTCCACTCGTTACCTGTATTAATGGCACCTGTTTGAACTCGTTATCAGTATAAAAGACACCTGTCCATAACCTCAAACAGTCACACTCCAAACTCCACTATGGCCAAGACCAAAGAGCTGTCAAAGGACACCAGAAACAAAATTGTAGACCTGCACCAGGCTGGGAAGACTGAATCTGCAATAGGTAAGCAGCTTCATCTCATCTCATTATCTGTAGCCGCTTTATCCTGTTCTACAGGGTCACAGGCAAGCTGGAGCCTATCCCAACTGACTACGGGCGAAAGGCGGGGTACACCCTGGACAAGTCGCCAGGTCGTCACAGGGCTGACACATAGACACAGACAACCATTCACACTCACACCTACGGTCAATTTAGAGCCACCAGTTAACCTAACCTGCATGTCTTTGGACTGTGGGGGAAACTGGAGCACCCGGAGGAAACCCACGCGGACATGGGGAGAACATGCAAACTCCGCACAGAAAGGCCCTCGCCGGCCACGGGGCTCGAACCTGGACCTTCTTGCTGTGAGGCGACAGCACTAACCACTGCACCACCATGCCACCCAGGTAAGCAGCTTAGTGTGAAGAAATAAACTGTGGGAACAATTATTAGAAAATGGAAGACATACAAGACCACTGATAATCTCCCTCGATCTGGGGCTCCATTGCAAGAGCTCACCCCGTGGGGTCAAAATGATAAGAATGGTGAGCAAAAATCCCAGAACCACATGGGGGGACCTAGTGAATGACCTGCAGAGAGCTGGGACCAAAGTAACAAAGGCTACCATCAGTAACACACTACGCCGCCAGGGACTCAAATCCTGCAGTGCCAGACGTGTCCCCCTGCTTAAGCCAGTACATGTCCAGGCCCGTCTGAAGTTTGCTAGAGAGCATTTGGATGATCCAGAAGAGGATTGGGAGAATGTTGTATGGTCAGATGAAACCAAAATAGAACTTTTTGGTAAAAACTCAACTTGTCGTGTTTGGAGGAGAAAGAATGCTGAGTTGCATCCAAAGAACACCATACCTACTGTGAAGTATGGGGGTGGAAACATCATGCTTTGGGGCTGTTTTTCTGCAAAGGGACCAGGACGACTGAGCCGTGTAAAGGAAAGAATGAATGGGGCCATGTATCGTGAGATTTTGAGTGAAAACCTCCTTCCATCAGCAAGGGCATTGAAGATGAACCGTGGCTGGGTCTTTCAGCATGACGATCCCAAACACACAGCCCGGGCAACGAAGGAGTGGCTTCGTAAGAAGCATTTCAAGGTCCTGGAGTGGCCAAGCCAGTCTCCAGATCTCAACCCCATAGAAAATCTTTGGAGGGAGTTGAAAGTCCGTGTTGCCCAGCGACAGCCCCAAAACATCACTGCTCTAGAGGAGATCTGCATGGAGGACTGGGCCAAAATACCAGCAACAGTGTGTGAAAACCTTGGGAAGACTTACAGAAACCGTTTGACCTCTGTCATTGCCAACAAAGGGTATATAACAAAGTATTGAGATGAACTTTTGTTATTGACCAAATACTTATTTTCCACCATAATTTGCAAATAAATTCTTTAAAAATCAGACAATGTGACTTTCTGGATTTTTTTTTTTCCTTATTTTGTCTCTCATAGTTGAAGTGTACCTATGATGAAAATTACAGGCCTCTCATCTTTTTAAGTGGGAGAACTTGCACAATTGGTGACTGACTGACTAAATACTTTTTTGCCCGTGTGTGTGTGTGTGTGTGTGTGTGTGTGTGTGTGTGTATCAATATTATTTGAGCCTTGCAAGGGTCTTTATTTTCTTAATGTTTTCACATGCCTGTGTTCCTGAATATTAGTCATCCATGCACGTTAATTAAGGAGCCTAGTAAGTCATCAGACAGATCAAACCACAGCTAAAGTGTATAATGCGTCAGACAGCAGAATTTGGAATGAATAGCTTGTGCTGTAGTTACATGAGGAGTGAAGGATGAGTTGCACCACTGTGAAGCGCACTAATTCTAAACATGTATACCAAATGAAAACTTGTTTTCCAAACCTCAACAGGGACTATTTATTTTCATTCTTTTGTCCACTGCACAACTAATAAATAAAATTAAAAAAAGCCCCCAACATGAAATCTGCTTGTACATCCCTGCGTAATAACCATGTGCTTTTGTTTTACCACCTTCTGAAATCAGTATGATTTTTGAATTGGATTACCTTGACATTTTCTTATTTTAATGACACAATTTCTCAAAACCATTTAACCTGTTTTAGGCACTCTCAGTTTTATTGCTTGCTTTATCTATCTCTCAGTCTCTCTTAAAATATTAATGGCCTAATTGAGCACCGGATTAGAACGGTGTTACTTACAAGGAAAATGACTGACTGTAACCTTTTATAGGCTAATGGCTAAATGCTCTTGTTTAATGCTGCAAGGCAAAAAAAGAAACAGCCACATGTATTTTTTTTTTTTTTTTTTTTTTTTATTCAGAGGATTAGTTTAGTAATGTAAGATCTAAAAGGGAAGAGAGATCTAAAAAGGAGAAATCAAACACAATCAAATGATTTTTGTGTTATCTGAAGGAAGTTGCAGTTTTAGTTGATGGATGATTAGATTGTCATAGTTCACTTCCAGAGAAAAATTCTACAGGTTAAGCTGTTAACATTCATGGGGATGTCATGGCCTAAAGGTTAGCTTTGGAATCAAAAGGTCACCAGTTCGATTCTGTGGACCAGCAGGAATGGCTGAAGTGCCCTTGAACAAGGCACCTAACCCCCAGGCTGCTCTGGGTGTGTTATGTCGCTCTGGATAAGAGCGTCTGCTAAATACCATTCATGTAATGGTAACTGCTATAGACCACTTGCACTGTTGCACAGACTGTCACTTTGATAGTATTACTGTACATTTAAACAACTGTACATGTGTTCAGTATTGCTAACTGTACATACAGCCCTACTGTATAGTCCTTATTTTTAGCAACCATACTGTCCATCACTGTATCGACCCTTTGCACTGACGTCACACTTGCGTTAGCAACCGTTGCCACCCTTGTCCTGGGGGACAAGCGAACTTTGTTTACATACTGAAGACAAGCAATATTGAACATGTCAGACAGTTGTAGTTCAAAGAAAGCTCCAGCTAAAAAAAAAAAGCTTTACTACTGGGCTACTTGGACAATCTAAGTAAGAAGGAAGCAAAGGATAGATGTATGTGGAAATTTAGTTTTAGTGATTGATTCCGAACAGTAAAGAAGGAGGATATAAAAATAAAAAAAAATAAAAAATACAATAATCAAAACCTCTTCATAAACAAACAGAATAGCGTAGCCACAAGGCAGTAACATAATAATGTTCAGAAAGGATTAGGTAGAAGTAAATAACTTATCAAATCCTAACCCTCTATACCACCACTAATCAAACGTCACTTTCCGCCATAATAAACGTGTGTGTGTGTGTATATATATATATATATATATATATATATATATATATATATATATATATATATATATATATATATATATATAAAAATCTCCTTCTCACCCCCGGCGGGGGGGTGGTATCCATGTCATCCTCAAGCTCGGGTCCTCTACCAGAGGCCTGGGAGTTTGAGGGTTCTGCGCAGTATCTTCGATGTTCCTAGGACTGCGCTCTTCTGGACTGAGGCTTCAGATGTCGTTCCTGGGATTTGCTGGAGCCACTCTCCCAGTTTGGGGGTTACTGCCCCAAGTGCCCCCACTACCACGGGGACCACGCAACCCTTGACCTTCCACATCCATTCCAGCTGCTCTTTCAACCCTTGATACTTCTCAAGTTTCTCATGTTCCTTCTTCCTGATGTTGGCGTCAGCTGGGATCGCCACATCTATCACCACCACCCTCTTCTGCTCTTTGTCCACCACCACTATGTCCGGTTGGTTAGCCAGGATCTGTTTGTCAGTCTGGAAGCTGAAGTCCCACAGAATCTTGGCCCTGTTGTTCTCAGCCACCTTCTGTGGTATGGCCCATTGGGACTTGGGTATTTCTATTCCATATTGGTTGCAGATGTTCCTGTATACTATCCCAGCCACTTGGTTGTGCCTCTCCATGTACGCTGATCCAGCTAGCATCTTACACCCTGCTACTATGTGCTGGACTGTTTCAGGGGCTTCTTTGCACAGTCTGCATCTTGGGTCTGATCTACTCTGGTAGATCCTGGCCTCTATGGCTCTTGTGCTTATGGCCTGTTCTTGTGCTGCCATGATTAGTGCCTCTGTGCTGTCTGTCAGTCCTGCATTATCCAGCCACTGGTAGGATTTCTTGATATCAGCCACTTCCTCTATCTGACGGTGGTACATGCCATGTAGGGGTTTGTCTCTCCAGGTTGTCTGTTCCTCCTCCTCCTCTGCACTCTCATCAGGGTTCTGCTGCCTGAGACATTCACTTAGCAGTTCATCCTTTGGGGCCATCTTTCTGATGTATTCTCGGATTTTCGATGTTTCATCCTGGACCGTGGTCTTGACGCTCACTAGCCCTCGGCCTCCCTCTTTCCGCTTAGTGTATAGTCTCAGGGTGCTGGACTTGGGGTGGAACCCTCCATGCATGGTGAGGAGCTTTCTAGTCTTGATATCTGTGGCTTCTATCTCCTCCTTTGGCCAGTTTATGATACCAGCGGGGTATCTGATGACTGGTAGTGCGTACATGTTGATGGCTCGGACCTTGTTTTTACCATTCAGCTGACTTTTCAGGACCTGCCTTACTCTCTGGAGGTATTTGGCTGTGGTTGACTTCCTTGTGGCCTCTTCATGGTTTCCATTAGCCTGTGGGATGCCAAGGTACTTGTAGCTGTCTTGGATATCACCTATGTTGCCCTCTGGTAGGTCAATCCCTTCAGTCCGGATCATCTTGCCTCTCTTTGAGACCATCCGGCCACACTTGTCCAATCCGAATGACATCCCTATGTCATCGCTGTAGATCCGGGTGGTGTGGATCAGCGAGTCTATTTCTTGCTCATTCCTGGCATACAGCTTGATGTCATCCATGTAGAGCAGGTGGCTGATTGTTGCCCCACTACGGAATCGGTACCCGTAGCCACTCTTCGTGATGATCTGACTGAGGGGGTTCAGGCCTATGCAGAACAGCAGTGGTGATAGCGCATCTCCTTGGTATATGCCGCACTTGATGTTGACTTGGGCAATGGGTTTTGAGTTGGCCTCTAGGGTTGTCTTCCACATTTCCATTGAGTTCTGTATGAAGGTCCTTAGGTTCCTGTTGATCTTATACAGTTCCAGACATTCCAGTATCCATGTGTGTGGCATTGAGTCATAGGCTTTCTTGTAGTCAATCCAGGCAGTGCACAGGTTGGTCTGTCTCTTCTTACAGTCTCGGGCGACTGTTCTATCGGCCAGTAGCTGGTGCTTGGCTCCTCTGGTGTTACTGCCAATTCCTTTCTGTGCCTCGCTCATGTATTGAGCCACATGCTTACTCATTTTTGCCGCAATGATGCCTGACAGGGCCTTCCATGTTGTGCAGAGACAGGTAATTGGCCGGTAGTTGGATGGGATGGGTCCCTTCTGGGGGTCCTTCATGATTAGGACTGTCCTGCCTTGGGTTAGCCATTCTGGGTGGGTTCCATCCCTCAGCAGCTGGTTCATCTGTGCTGCTAGGCGTTCATGGAGTGCAGTTAGCTTCTTCAGCCAGTACGTATGGATCATATCGGGGCCTGGTGCTGTCCAGCTCTTCATCTTTGACACTCTTTCTTGGACGTCTGCCATTGAGATGGTTACTGGTTCTTGTTCTGGGAGGTTGCTGTGGTCCGCTCTTAGGTCCACTAACCATTGGGCATCGGTGTTGTGTGATGCCTTTCTTTCCCATATGTCTTTCCAGTATTTTTCCACCTCAGCTCTTGGTGGGTCTGACCGGTTGTTGTTCCCCTGCCATTGAGAGTACACCTTGGCTGGTTCAGTGGAGAACAGCTTGTTTATTCTCCTGGCCTCTCCTTCCTTGGTGTATCTCCTCAACCGGGTGGCCAGAGCTGTTAGTCGCTGTTTGGCAGTTTCGAGTGCCTCTGGTATGGAGAGTGAGTTGTACTTCCTGGGCGCCCCTTTATTCACCATGTTCCCTTTCTGTAGTTCAGCTAGCTGGCTAACTTCTCTCCTTGCTGCCTTTATCTTGGCCTCTAATCGTCTCTTCCATGGTGGATACTGTTTATGTCCCGAGCCCACCTTGTGTCCAAGCATCTCCATGATTACTGTTCTGTGTATCAGCTTGTTGGTCTCAGTGATGGTTCTTGTGGAGATTGTCTTCAGAGCAGCATTCACATCTACTAGTAGATCTTCTGAAGGTACTTGGCAACTCAGCTTCGGTATTCGTCGGGGGCTCCAGGTTTCCAGTTGGGTCACGATCTTCCTTCTCAGGTCAGCAGCTCTTGTGCTGAGGCTGTTAGCTGTTGGGGCTTGGTATCCAATCTCTGGTTGTGGGGATGATGACATCTCCCCGCTGACCTGTCTTCCTGGCTCCCCCTTGCCGTAGCATCGTTGTTGTATTTCATTAATCTCTAGTTGTGATAGCAGATTTCGATTATGGATGTTGGAACACTGGGCTAATAGCTGTTTCTTTGTTAGCCTTGATTGTGGGTTTCGAAGTATCCAATGGTCCCACATTCTCTGCATGTATCCCCTCTCTCTGGGATTGCTTGTATAGTAGCATTCCAGCAAATCCGTATTTTCTGTCCTCGTCCATCGATGTCTTGTTCCAGTAGCCCATTTCTCATCAGTTTGCCCTGGTTCCCTAGCAACTGACGCAGACCTTGTTGACCCGGGCGACGTCTGAGCCGGTATGACTCTATCAGTTATGTTTTCACTCATTCCTGAGGTAGGCTGATATATCATGAGGGGTTTTGCCTAAGGACCCTTACTGGATGATGTTTTGCCCCGACCGGGATTCGAACCCCGATCTCCTGCGTCGTAGTCAGTGAGCATTACCACTGTACTATCCAGCTGATATATATATAAAATATTAGTCGCGTTATTATCACGTTAACTTGACTCAATTTTAATGGCGATAATTTTTTTATCGCGAGATTAACGCTCTGTGACATGATGTAGGTTTTTCATAAGCTTTTGAAACTGCCAGGAACTTGGAACAGAGACTTTGCTTAGAAAAACGATAGCAGCTAGACTGTAATGCCCCGCACAGCCAGAGTCCTCTGCCCTCCCCCCAAAGAACCAGCGCGGGCAGGGCGCGCTCGCCCTGCGCCTCGGGACGAAGAGCCACGGTGCTCGGCTTAGGTTTCGTTTTCCCATCGGCGGCTCCAGCCCGACTTTGCAGTGGCTGTGACAAGACGTGTTATGCTCTGCAATAAAAAAAAAACATAGTTCGAACACTGGTTGTACCAATGCCGATATTTTCGGGGGGGCGGTCCCTTTTTTTCCCTTCGGGGGGTGTGTGCTTGCGCTTGTGCTTGTCTCAGAGCACGGATCTCCATCGCGTGCTCTGAGACAAGCGCGCGCTCCACCGCGGATCTCCATCGCGCAGATCTCCACTGTTGGCACACTTCCTTTCTACTAGTTTGTGTCCCCAACCTGGCAGCAGCAGTCGTTGTCATATCGGTTTATTTTATCTTTGATGTAAACACAACACTTCGGATATGCAAATGCCTCCCGTTACACACGATTGCTATGTCAATAAACATCATTTTGCCAATATTTTAGAGACCATCCAACACTTCCCAAATCATGTTTTCAAGGGATCTCATGTCTGTTTCAGGGGATCTCGGATCCCCCGAGTACCCCCGTAGTTCGAACGGTGAGCAAGCCCATTCACTTTTTTATGCTGATAAGAGAATTACAATGGTTTTTCATGTGACAAAAATGTGCGATTAAATTGCGATTAATCGCGAGTTAACTATGACAGTCGCGACATTAATCGCGATTAAATATTTTAATCGCTTGACAGCACAAATATATATATATATATATATATATATATATATATATATATATATATATATATATATATATATAAAAACACACAAGCAACAAACAAAAAAAGAAAACATACCAACATGGTATAATATCGATCAAATCATATATACAGATACTTATGCATATATACACACATACAATACATATATACAGTACATACATATACACATACCTATAACTATACACAAAATACAAGACCAGTCACAGACTTGCTCTCAATTTCATCATCACCTATATAGTCTGCCTGTCCTGTCCTCTCATCTCATCTCATTATCTCCAGCCGCTTTATCCTGTTCTACAGGGTCGCAGGCAAGCTGGAGCCTATCCCAGCTGACTACAGGCGAAAGGCGGGGTACACCCTGGACAAGTCGCCAGGTCATCACAGGGCTGACACATAGACACAGACAACCATTCACACTCACATCCACACCTACGGTCAATTTAGTCACCAGTTAACCTAACCTGCATGTCTTTGGACCGTGGGGGAAACTGGAGCACCTGGAGGAAACCCACGCGGACATGGGGAGAACATGCAAACTCCGCACAGAAAGGCCCTTGCCGGCCACGGGGCTCGAACCCGGACATTCTTGCTGTGAGGCGACAGCGCTAACCACTACACCACCGTGCCACCCTCTGCCTGTCCTCATTCTCATATATTTTTAGTAACATGTTTTTATATAATTTTTTAAACAGTTTTATGTTGGTGCTATTTTTGAGCTCATTATCCAGACCATTCCACAATTGCAGCCCACAGACTGTTATGCACATACTTTTCAGAGTTGTTCTAACTTTTACTCTCTTAAAATTTATTTCCCCTCTCAGGTTATACCCACCCTGCGTTTACATAAACATATTTTGTACCTCACCCAGAAGAAGGTTATGTCTTGCTTTATACATAATTTGTGCAGTCTTGTTTAACCAGATCAGTGAATTTCAGAGTGTGTGCTTTTACGAATAATGCGTTTGTATGCTCAAGATATCCCGTATTATTGAAGATTCTTATTGCTCTTTTTTTGTAATGTGCATAACGGCTGTAGGTTAGATTTGTAGGTATTACCCCATATCTCCACACAGTAGCTCAGATATGGAAGTATGAGTGCATTATACAGAGTATGTAGTGATTTATAGTCCAGAATGTGTCTTGGTTTCCCCAAAATTGCAGTAATCTTTGCTATTTTTGCTTTAACATGATTTAATATGTGGTTTCCAGCAGATTTTATGATCAACAATCACACCCAGAAATTTTATTTCATAAACTGTTTCTATGGTTATGTTGTCAATTTTCAATTCAACTTGAGGGTTCGACTTATATTTTCCAAATAACATAATCTTTGTTTTACTCAAATTCAATGACAATTTGTTTACATTAAACCACCTTTTTAATTTATTAATTTCGGTTGCGATTGTCTCCATAAGCTGCTGTACATTGTCCCCGGCTCAAAAGATGTTTGTATCATCGGCAAATAAAATGCATTTCATTATACATGATACATTACATAAGTTATTAATATACAATATAAACAGTTTAGAACCTAAGACAGACCCTAGTGGTACTCCACATGTTATGGGCAAATAATCAGACGTGTGATCTTCAATTTTTACAAATTGCTGCCTGTTGCTTAAGTAGCTCCTCACCCAGTCCAAACCCACCCCTCTGATACCATACTTCTCTAATTTGTTGAATAGAATGTCGTGATTTATTGTGTCAAATGCTTTCTTTAGATCTATGAAAATTCCCATAACATGTTTTTTATTGTCTATACCATTTGTGATTTTCTCGATAAGTTCCATTAATGCCAGGGTTGTTGATCTGTCTTTCCGGAATCCGTATTGACTGTCAGCTAAAAGTTTGTGTTTTTCAATAAAGTTATCTAGTTTTGCTGTAAACAGTTTTTCGAGGATCTTGGAGAACTGAGAGAGTAAAGAAACTGGCCTGTAATTTGTGTAATGGTGTCTATCCCCACATTGATATAAAGGTATAACTTTAGCTATTTTCATGTTGTTTGGAAATTTACCAGATTGAAAAGACATATTACATATGTGAGTAAATGGTTCTGCAATTTCTTCAATAACTTTTTTTTTTTTTACTAAACTTGTATCATTCCAGTCAGTGGAGGTTTTGTTTTCACTTCTCCTTACAATGTCTATGACCTCTTTTATACCAACTGCACCAGTGAATATAGATTTAGGATTTCTCTCCCATCGAGCAGCCTCCGCCCCTCCAGGTGTGTCTGTATCCGGAATCTTTTCTGCCAGATCTGGTCCCACATTTAGAAAGAATCTATTAAAACCATTTACCACTTCTTCCATATTATTTATTGATCTGTCATTCTGAATATAATGATCAGGGTAGCTTGTGTTTTTGTTTTTAGCTCCATTCCTAATAATACTATTCAGAACATTCCATAGCCCCTTCATGTTATTTTTATTACTATCTAATTTATTATAATATTCCTTCGTACATGTCCTCATAATGCTGGTTAATTTATTCTTGTATTTTTTTATTTAATTTCTGCCTCTAAGGTTCTTTTTTTTTTTATGAATTGTCTATACAGCGTAATTATTATTATTATTTTTTTTAAATACACAGGCATTTTTTAATCCTTTGGTGATCCATGTTTTAGTGGCTTTGATCCGTACAAAATTCCTCGAAAAAATTGGAATGACGATATAGATTTGTGGCCTAGTGTTACCTACATAGATGGTGGAATATATCTTCTCACTGCATTTTCTGTTTTAGTAAAAAATAAATGAACTTAACATTTTGCTGGAAGAGAAGAGCAGGGAGGATTGAGAATTGAGTGGGTGTGGTTTGTTTAAACCCAATACTAAAACTTATGTCCTAGCAACCACCAGAAAGATGTGTACAAAGCCCAAAAAATTCCTACCTACCCAGGCATAAACAATCCAGGATTTATCTTGTGTCCTGATCCCCAGATCTTTAACCCAGCCACATATTAAAAAGTTGTACACCTCCATGCTCTTCCAGGTTTTCATCTGTTTGTGTAGAACGATGTCTGCAGCACCAGTTACAGTGGTGCTTGAAAGTTTGTGAACCCTTTAGAATTTTCTATATTTCTGCATAAATATGACCTAAAACATCATCAGATTTTCACACAAGTCCTAAAAGTAGATAAAGAGAACCCAGTTAAACAAATGAGACAAAAAAATTATACTTGGTCATTTATTTATTGGGGAAATTGATCCAATATTACATATCTGTGAGTGGCAAAAGTATGTGAACCTTTGCTTTCAGTATCTGGTGTGACCCCCTTGTGCAGCAATAACTGCAACTAAACATTTCCGGTAACTGTTGATCAGTGCTGCACACCGGCTTGGAGGAATTTTAGCCCGTTCCTCCGTACAGAACAGCTTCAACTCTGGGATGTTGATGGGTTTCCTCGCATGAACTGCTCGTTTCAGGTCCTTCCACAACATTTCGATTGGATTAAGGTCAGGACTTTGACTTGGCCATTCCAAAACATTTAACTTTATTCTTCTTTAACCATTCTTTGGTAGAACGACTTGTGTGCTTAGGGTCGTTGTCTTGCTGCATGACCCACCTTCTCTTGAGATTCAGTTCATGGACAGATGTCCTGACGTTTTTCCTTTAGAATTCACTGGGATAATTCAGAATTCATTGTTCCATCAAAGATGGCAAGCCATCCTAGCCTAGATGCAGCAAAACAGGCTCAAACCATGATACTATCACCACCATGTTTCACAGATGGGATAATGTTCTTATGCTGGAATGCAGTGTTTTCCTTTTTCCAAACATAACGCTTCTCATTTAAACCAAAAAGTTCTATTTTGGTTTCATCTCATCTCATTATCTCTAGCCGCTTTATCCTGTTCTACAGGGTCGCAGGCAAGCTGGAGCCTATCCCAGCTGACTACGGGCGAAAGGCGGGCGAAAGGCGAAACTACAGCGAAACTACGGGCGAAAGGCGGTGTCCAGGGTACACCCTGGACAAGTCGCCAGGTCATCACAGGGCTGACACATAGACACACACAACCATTCACACTCACACCTACGGTCAATTTAGAGTCACCAGTTAACCTAACCTGCATGTCTTTGGACTGTGGGGGAAACCGGAGCACCCGGAGGAAACCCACACGGACACGGGGAGAACATGCAAACTCCGCACAGAAAGGCCCTCGCCGGCCACGGGGCTCGAACCCGGACCTTCTTGCTGTGAGGCGACAGCGCTAACCACTACACCACAGTGCCACCCTATTTTGGTTTCATCCATCCACAAAACGTTTTTCCAATAGCATTCTGGCTTGTCCATGTGATATTTAGCAAACTGCAGACAAGCAGCAATGTTCTTTTTGGAGAGCAGTGGCTTTCTCCTTGCAACCCTGCCATGCACACCACTGTTGTTCAGTGTTCTCCTGATGGTGGACTCATGAACATTAACATTAGCCAATGTGAGAGAGGCCTTCAGTTGCTTAAAAGTTACCCTGGGGTCCTTTGTGACCTCGCCGACTATTACACATCTTGCTCTTGGACTGATCTTTGTTACCCTCCCCAGGAGTGGTCGACCAACTATGGTCTTGAATTTCCTCCATTTGTACACAATCTGTCTGACTGGATTGGTGGAGTCCAAACTTTTTTAGAGATGGCTTTGTCACTTTTTCCAGCCTGATGAGCATCAACAGCACTTTTTTTTTTTTTTCTGAGGTCTTCAGAAATCTCCTTTTGTTCATGCCATGATACACTCACACAAACGTGTTGTGAAGATCAGACTTTGATAGATCCCTGTTTCTTTAAATAAAACAGGGTGCCCACTCACACCTGATTGTCATCCCATTGATTGAAAACACCTGACTCCAATTTCACTGCTAATCCTAGAGGTTCACATATTTTTGCCACTCATAGATATGTAATATTGGATCATTTTCCTCAATAAATAAATGACCAAGTATAATATTTTTGTCTCATTTGTTTAACTGGGCTCTCTTTATCTACTTTTAGGACTTGTGTGGAAATCTGTTTGTTTTAGGTCATATTTATGCAGAAATATAGAGAATTCTAAAGGGTTCACAAACTTTCAAGCACCACTGTAGTTTGAGATGTCGGGGAACTCAATGCATGGATAACTTTTTTTCAAATCAAAGGAAAAGTCCTTCTTTACTCACATGTAAGGCTCTATCCCATTGCAAAGATCAACTTTCTGATGGTATCTTGACCATGCATTGGCTTCTAAACTGCGAAAATAATCGGAGATGGTTTCATGAGCTTTATATGTGCTGGCAGCCAAATCGCTTTGTCTGGCCACTTCATTCACTGGAAGTAAACTCGCAAGCAAAAGTCACGTGACAACCTGTATTCTGTTCCTGGTTAACCACTTGCAAAAAATGACTGACTGACTGACAAACCTTTTAACTCCGTGGATTGTCAGTGGAAAAAAATTAATGGCAAGATGGTGGGCGCACATTGTGACTGTATGGTAGGCCTTGGAGAGAGCTGTTCTCACATGGCATCATTGTTGTGGGCTATCAAAACTGGAGTGAAAAAGGGGTTCGCTGACAGTTACAGATAAAAAGGTGAACTGGGTTCTTCCTAGTGCTGTTGTGGTTTTAGTTATTTGATTTGATTTTGATTTATTTTTCTCCCCTCTGTTTGAACGATTGGAGCAACCAAAAATGGACCATATTTAAAATGGATTAAGCCTTGCTTACAGGAAAGACTGTGTGTGGTTGTCCCCCAGGAGAAATTCACATGATGCGTGACGTCACACACAAGGGGTCTATATACTGTAATGTATAGCATTATGCTGCAGTACTTACAGTTGTGCTCATAAGTTTACATACCCTGGCAGAATTTTTGCTTTCTTGGCCGTTTTTCAGAGAATATGAATGATAACACAAACTTTTTTTCTCCACTCATGGTTAGTGGTTGGGTGAAGCCATTTATTGATAAACAACTGTGTTTTCTATTTTTAAATCATAATGACAACAAAAAACATCCAAATGACCCTGATCAAAAGTTTACATACCCCAGTTTTTAATATCGTGTATTGCCCCCTCTAACATCAATGACAGCCTGAAGTCTTTTGTGGTAGTTGTGGATGAGGCTCTTTTATTTTCTCAGATGGTAAAACTGCCCATTCTTCTTGGCAAAAAGCCTCCAGTTCCTGTAAATTCCTGGGCTGTCTTGCATGAACTGCGCGCTTGAGATCTCCCCAGAGTGGCTCAATGATCTTGAGGTCAGGAGACTGAGATGGCCACTCCAGAACCTTCACTTTGTTCTGCTGTAGCCAATGACAGGTCGACTTGGCCTTGTTTTGGATCGTTGTCATGTTGGAACGTCCAAGTACGTCCCATGCGCAGCTTCTGGGCTGATGAGTGCAAATTTGCCTCCAGTATTTGCTGATAACATGCTGCATTCATCTTTCCTTCAACTTTGACCAAGTTTCCTGTGCCTTTGTAGCTCACACATCCCCAAAACATCAGCGATCCACCTCCGTGCTTTACAGTAGGAATGGTGTTCCTTTCATCATAGGCCTTGTTGACACCTCTCCAAATGTAACATTTATGGTTGTGGCCAAAAAGTTCAATTTTGGTCTCATCACTCCAAATTACCTTGTTCCAGAAGTTTTGAGGCTTGTCTCTGTGCTGTTTGGTGTAAATTTTTGTTGGTCTACCTGACCGTGGTTTGGTTTTAACAGAGCCCCTGATTTTCCATTTGTTAATCACAGTTTGAACGCTGCTGACTGGCATTATCAATTCCGTGGATATCTTTTTGTATCCCTTTCCTGTTTTATACAGTTCAACTACCTTTTCCCGTAGATCCGTTGACAATTCTTTTGCTTTTCCCATGACTCAGAATCCAGAAACGTCAGTGGCTGGATGAAAGATGCAGGAGTCTGTCTGGATCCCAGAAACTCACTCAGCTTTTATGCACACACACTGATTACAAGCAAACAGATCACAGGTGAGGACGTTACCTTTAGTAGCCATTCAAACCCATTTGTGTCAACTTCTGTGCATGTTATCAGGCCAAAATCACCAGGGTATGTGAACTTTTGATCAGGGTCATTTGGGTAGTTTCTGTTGTTGTCATGATTTAAAAAGAGAAAACAGTCGTTTGACCATAAATGGTTTCACCCAACCACTAAGCATGAGTGGAAAAGATGTTTTTGTGTTATCATTCATATTCTCTGAAAAATTGTCAAAGAATCATAGATTCTGCCAGGGTATGTAAACTTATGAGCACAACTGTACTTCTGGCACTTATCTGTAAATAATACTATATTTTGCACTTCTGGTTGGATACTAACTGCATTTCATTGGCTTCGTACCTGTACTCTGCACAATAACAGTTGAATCTAATCTATAGATACTTGTAGTAAGTATGTGAGCATATACATAATACAGAAGAAAGACTACTGGCATTTCACACGCTGCAGAAAGGGGTGGAGGAGAGGGATGCTTCAGTGCTGCTGCAGCAGCAAAGAAGGCGACGTGCTCATCTTGATAAACATGACCATTTACAAGAAACTGAAGTATTTACACGTGTACAACAGCATGTACAGGATTACAAAATTAGCTGTATGATTTTAGTTTTTTAAGTGATGGTAGTCAGAATAATAGTACAACCAAGGGAGCAGTAATCAGTGCAGTGTGACTTGGTATCGTTCTGACAGTAGGGGGTCTCTGCATCCCTGACAGTAGGATGATGCGTTATAGAGCTTAATTGCTGTTGCTGGTCAAGACGTAACACTTCTTGTCCTGACAGCGCAGGCAGAGTCGGTGTCAGAACAAATCTAATTGGAGAGTATTAAGTCCCATAGGCTAGGAAAGACTGTCGTTTTAAATAATACTCGCTGAAGTAAAATTGTTCTCGCGTCTTCCCTTTCTCTTACTCAGACATTAGACTGTGTGTACTGTACCACAACAGCACAGAATTGCTCCATGTGATTAAAATAACCATTTTTATTAATCACAAGTGGGAAATTCCAATGTTACAATGATGCATTATACAGTTTCACTCAGAATTTTACATATTCATCATGGATATGAACGTCATGGCAATACTGGGCTTGTGGTTAATTTTTATTCCCCCCCCCCCCCCCCCCCCCCCCTCATTGAACTGTTCTTTTTCTGGGGCAGAATGATTGTACAACATGCATCTTGATTAGAAGAAAAACAAGAATTTGGTACACAAGGTGTAACTTTATTTAGGTTTTTCTGAAATCTTTACAAGATCATGAATATACAGTACTAGTCAAAAATTGACACTGACTCGTTCATAGGTTTTTCTGTAGTTTGACTATTTTCTCCATTTGTAGAACAATACTGAAGACATCAAACCTATGAAATAATGTGTGGAATTATATGGTCAACAAAGGTATGGGTGTGGTGTGGCTTCTATTTATTAAAATACAACATTTTAGGTTTTTTTAGATTCTTCAAACTAGCCACCGTTTACCTTGACGCTTTGCATGCTATTGGCGTTATCTTAACCAGCTTCATGAGGTAGTCACCTGGAATGCTTTTCAATTAACAGGTGCCTCATAAGTTTAATTACTGCAATTTCTTGCCTCCTTAATGCATTTGAGATCAAATGGTAAATACAGTAAATAGTCCTATTCCCCAACTGTAGCAATCCATATTATGTAAAGAGAAACGACATCTATCATTACTTTAAGACATGAAGTGTGGGGGTTTTTTTCTTTTAAATTAATAAAAATAAAGAACCCATTGAATTAGGTGTGTCCAAACTTAACTGGTATAGTACAGACACCCACATGGATTATTAATTCAGTGGTGCTGAAAGTTCCAAAATGTCTTTAACTCTGTTTGGAAGAGTAAAGATGAGGCACTCAACCCCAAGAACAACACTGTACCAACTGTGAAGCAATGGTTAAACAAAGTGGATGGAATAATGAAGGAAGACTACTTCAGAATTATTCACCGTAACTTCAAAACCTCAGCTAGACATAACTTAAACACAATTGGATATTCCAACAGGACATTGACCCCAAACGCACATCAAAACTGTTTGTAGAATGGATAAAGAAGGCTAACGTTAAGCTTTTGCAATGGCCTTCCCAAAGTCCTGACCTCAACCCTATCAAAAATATGTGGCCTGTGCTTAAGTCAGGTTCATGCCAGGAAACCAACAAATTTAATTGGACTCTTCTAATGCTGCAAAGAAGAGTGATCAAATATCCAACTAGAATTCTGCCCGAGGTTTGTTGATTGCTACCAAAAGCAGCTGGTCAAGGTGAAAATTGTGAAGGGACATTGAACCAAGTATTAGGTATGCTGTAATGTGTATTTTTGACCAAAAATAAATTAACTTGTGTAATTCTTGGGTTTTTTTTTCTGTTCACGTTATACAACCCCGATTCCAAAAAAGTTGGGACAAAGTACAAATTGTAAATAAAAATGGAATGCAATGATGTGGAAGTTTCAAAATTCCATATTTTATTCAGAATAGAACATAGATGACCATATCAAATGTTTAAATTGAGAAAATGTATCATTTAAAGAGAAAAATTAGGTGATTTTTAAATTTCATGACAACACATCTCAAAAAAGTTGGGACAAGGCCATGTTTACCACTGTGAGACATCCCCTTTTCTCTTTACAACAGTCTGTAAACGTCTGGGGACTGAGGAGACAAGTTGCTCAAATTTAGGGATAGGAATGTTAACCCATTCTTTTCTAATGTAGGATTCTAGTTGCTCAACTGTCTTAGGTCTTTTTTTTTTTTTTTGGTCATATCTTCCGTTTTATGATGCGCCAAATATTTTCTATGGGTGAAAGATCTGGACTGCAGGCTGGCCAGTTCAGTACCCGGACCCTTCTTCTACGCAGCCATGATGCTGTAATTGATGCAGTATGTGGTTTGGCATTGTCATGTTGGAAAATGCAAGGTCTTCCCTGAAAGAGACGACGTCTGGATGGGAGCATATGTTGCTCTAGAACCTGGATATACCTTTCAGCATTGATGGTTTCTTTCCAAATGTGTAAGCTGCCAATGCCACATGCACTAATGCAACCCCATACCATCAGAGATGCAGGCTTCTGAACTGAGCACTGATAACAACTCGGGTTGTCCTCCTCTTTAGTCCGAATGACACGGCGTCCCTGATTTCCATAAAGAACTTAAAATTTTGATTCGTCTGACCACAGAACAGTTTTCCACTTTGCCACAGTCCATTTTAAATGAGCCTTGGCCCAGAGAAGACGTCTGCGCTTCTGGATCATGTTTAGGTACAGCTTCTTTGAACTATAGAGTTTTAGCTGGCAACGGCGGATGGCACGGTGAATTGTGTTCACAGATAATGTTCTCTGGAAATATTCCTGAGCCCATTTTGTGATTTCCAATACAGAAGCATGCCTGTATGTGATGCAGTGCCGTCTAAGGGCCTGAAGATCACGGGCACCCAGTATGGTTTTCCGGCCTTGACCCTTACGCACAGAGATTCTTCCAGATTCTCTGATTCTTTTGATGATATTATGCACTGTAGATGATGTGTTCCAACTCTTTGCAATTTTACACTGTTGAACTCCTTTCTGATATTGCTCCACTATTTGTCGGTGCAGAATTAGGGGGATTGGTGATCCTCTTCCCATCTTTACCTCCGAGAGCCACTGCCACTCCAAGATGCTCTTTTTATACCCAGTCTTGTTAATGACCTATTGCCAGTTGACCTAATGAGTTGCAATTTGGTCCTCCAGCTGTACCTTTTAACTTTTCCAGCCTCTTATTGCCCCTCTCCCAACTTTTTTGAGATGTGTTGCGGTCATGAAATTTCAAATGAGCCAATATTTGGCATGAAATTTCAAAATGTCTCCCTTTTTGACATTTGATATGTTGTCTATGTTCTATTGTGAATATAATATCAGTTTTTGAGATTTGTAAATTATTGCATTCTGTTTTTATTTACAATTTGTACTTTTGTCCCAACTTTTTTGGAATCGGGGTTGTATGTTGGACAATCATTCTTCCCCAGACAAAGAACAGTTCAAAGAAATCCTTGAAAGCCTGATGTTGCTGTGACCATGTCCATAATGAGTGGACCTCTGACCGCAACTGTATCTCTCCCCACTCCAGCTCCACTATTCCTATTGATTTTCATAAAATCCTAAGCAGCCATATCATTGTCAGTGTAGCCATGTTTCAGCTTGCAGCCATATTCTGAACTACCAATGGTTTCTGAATACCAAAGGCACTTCCAAATAACTGGCTGCCCTCACTTCCTCTCACTGTCACTGCTGAAGGCCCAGAAGCCCGGTGGAAATTTTTTTTTTTTGGTCTTTCTTTAAAATCTCCTGCTGGCCAAAAGGCCTGACACGAGATTGTCGTGGCAATTTCCATCTGTCCTGGAAAGGGTGCTCACCTTCTGAAATCAACTCCTCCCTCTCAATTTTTGGAGGAATTTCACAAAACTTGGCAGGATTCTTTGTCCGTACTATGCATATTGTAATTTCATTAAATTCGGTCGTATTTTACCAGTTACAGCCCTTGATTAGCAAAATTATAATTTGACAATTTCATGAGTGTATTTTCCTTCTGAAATCAATTCATCTCAATTTTTGGATTAATTTCTCGAAGCTTGGCAAAAGGCCTTGTTATATGACTGTAATACACACATTGCGATTTAATTTCGTTTGTGAAAATTTTACCAGAGTTTTGACCCTTGATTAAATAACTTGTACTTTGACAATTTCATGAGGGTGTACGTTCTTCTGAAATCAACTCCTCTCACAATTTGTGGAGGAATTTCACCAAACTTGGCAAAAGGCTTTGTTATGACAGTTACATGCATATTGAAATTTCATTTAATTTAGATACATTTTTACCAGAGCTATGCCCTTGATTAACAACAAACTTGTAGTTTGGCAATTTCATCAAGGTGTGCTTGCTTTCTGAAATCAACTTCTCTCAATTTTTATTATCACCCGCTAGCCGAAAGGCCCGAAGGGGGATTATGCTGTGGCGATGTCTGTCCGTCCCAGGAAGGGTGCTCACCTTCTGAAATCAACTCCTCACAATTTTTGGAGGAATTTCATGAAACTTGACAGGATTCTTTGTGTTATGTCGGTAATACGCATATTGCAATTTTGTTCAATTCGGTCGCATTTTACCAGAGTTATGGCACAGTTGCCAGTGAGGGATCTTATGCTCTCAGAGCACTCTTGTTTCTGTTTAAAGCCAAGTAATTCACTGGATATTATTGTGGCCATTACATTTTATCAACCACAGATGTCTGTAGTCACAGCAAATTCAACCATAGCCTAAGAAGCTCCACACAAAAAAAGTTGAGGTTTTTCAACATTTTTATGGAGGAAGGAAAAAAATTGTATAAATCCCCCCCCCCCAATTCTAGAAGCAGCAGTTCTAATAACTTTCCACTGTTTGCAATTTTTACAATTGTTTATTGTTAACATTTCAAAAGTTAAAAGGACCTTGCAACAAGGATAAAAGTTCCTGTTATCACTTACATTTATACTGGAGCAGCTATAAGCAATCATTTGCTTGTGCAAGACCTTCGTTAGGAGTGGTGGGATACTGAAGCAGTGGGACAGGTGGGTTAGTTAACTTTTCAGCATGCAAGGCTCACTTTGGCAAGTGCGTATGCACACGAACACAGTGTGCAGGGAAGCTCCCTTCCACTCTGCTTCCTCCCACCATATAGAGGTTTTCGACCCACGTGACCGTTGCCATGTCAACAAGTAGACGGCGCCGTTTTGACGGTCACAAATATGGCAACTACCGGTAGCGATACACATGTTGATCATGACGAAGTCTCATTGTCGAGTATTTTATCCGGCCTAGATGACGCGAGTAAGAAGCGATATCACCAGAAAATCAATGATGCTGGTGTACGTGATCCGTACACATTACCAGGCTATCTTTTTCTGGCTTTGCAGCGCGGGTGATCTTCCTGACCTGCAGTCAGGCGTGTGGGAAATACCAGGGAAAAAACATAAAAGAAAAAGGAGCGAGATGCAGAAAACACCTTCACTATCCAGCGATGTAGGGCATTTACAGGGCAAGCAGAGGGAGAGGTATTTGCAAAAATTGAGGTTAGCAGGCTTAGAGAACGACGTTTACCTGCTTCCACCAGAATTGTTCACTGACGTACGGAAGTACACGAAGCCCTCGTCTTTACCTGACTTCGGCTCACATGATCTGTATACCCATGTCGTTAAAAACCAGGCTGGGTAACATGCCTACATCAGCGGGTCGTCCCTGGAGCCAGTGGTCGCCATCTTATTACAGCTAAGGTTTGTTCACATTTTCATTTACTTTCGGTCCTCAGGATAAACAAAATGTTATTAAATGTCATTGAAATAACTTCTTAGTCTGTTGAGACATGGCCCGTTATAAATTTGCTGTTACCAGGCAATGACCAAGAATTGTATTGTTAGGGTCGGTGTAGTTGTAGCAGTGCACTAGCAGCTAGCTGTTAGCACTAGCTAATGTCAACAACAGTAGCTAGTATGTTACTGTAGCAATGTTTACGTTCAGTCATTTGGATGACTGTTAAAACCTTTCAGTCTCAAGTTTTTCCTTTACTGTATTTACTAGTTTACTGAGCTAGCGCACTCGGGCAGGCTGGGAGCTAGTGCGCTCGCTCCCAGCCTGCCCGAGCTAGCGCGCTCGCTCCCAGCCTGCCTGAGCGCTCTAGCTCAGTAAACTAGTAAATACAGTAAAGGAAAAACTTGAGACTGAAAGGTTTTAACAGTCATCCAAATGACTGAACGTAAACATTGCTACAGTAACATGCCAGCTACTATGTTGTTGACATTAACTAGCTTGACCTTCAAAATGGCGGACACCGGGGCGTCACGTGACCTGTGACGTCACGTCGAAATCCTCTATAAGCCCTCAGCTGTCACTGCAAGACACACACCATTAATATGACCGTGTGATCACTTTGCCATTCACCATTCGCCTTGCCCTCCATTCAGAAACTGGCGCTCAACCACACCCCCGCTGTCACAGTTTGTTTGGGGTGTTTTACATTAATAAGGCAAAAAAAAAAAACCTACAGCTTGCCATTACTTAGAAACCAGATGGCACAAACTCCTCTGTCCTAAAAACTGGATTCGTTCATATTAGTAGTGGACAAACGTGTACTACTTATCTAATCTTGCACTACATATACAGTGGCATGCAAAAGTTTGGGCACCTGTACTGAAAATGTCTGTTACTGTGAATAGTTAAGTGAGCAGAAATGAACTGATCACCAAAAGGCATAAAGGTAAAGACGATACATTTCTTTTCAGTGTTTTCTGCAAGATTTGTGTATTATTTTTGTTTTGTACAATTGGAGAGTGAAAAAAAGAAAAGGAACACCATGCGAAAGTTTGGGCACCCCAATACATTTGAGTTTTCAGGTAACTTTTTTACCAAGGTTCCAGACCTTAATTAGTTTATTGAGCTGTGGCGTGTTCAAATTCTTCATTAGGAAAGGTCAGATGATGCAGATTTCAAAGCTGTATAAATTCTCTGACTCCTCAAACTTGTCCCTAAAATCAACAGCCATGGGCTCCTCTAAGCAACTCCCTCGCATTCTGAATAATAAAATAATTGATGCTCACAAAGCAGGAGAAGGCTACAAGAACGTAGCAAAGTGTTTTCAGGTAGCTGTTTCCTCAGATTGTAATGTTATTAAGAAATGGCAGTTAACAGAAACAGTGGAGATCAAGGTGAGGTCTGGAAGATGAAGAAAACTTTCTGAAAGAACTGCTCGTTGGATTGCTAGAAAGGCAAATAAAACCCCCTGTTTGACTGCAAAAGACCTTCAGAAAGATTTAGCAGACCCTGGAGTGGTGGTGCACTGCTCTACTATGCAGCGACACCTGAACAAATATGACCTTCATGGTGAGTCATCAGAAGAAAACCTTTCCTGCATCCTAGCCACAAAATTCAACGTCTGAAGTTTGCAAATGAACATCTAAATAAGCCTGATGCGTTTTGGAAACAAGTCCTGTGGACTGATGAAATCAAAATAGAACTTTTTGGCCACAATGTGCAAAGGTATGTTTGGAGAAAAAAGGGTGCCAAATTCCAGGAAAATAACACTTGTCCAACTCTGAAGCATGGGTGTGGATCGATCATGCTTTGGGGTTGTGTTGCAGCCAGTGGCACAGGGCGCATTTCATTGGTCGAGGGAAGCATGGATTCGAATAAATACCAGCAAATTCTGGAAGCAAACATCACACCATCTGTAAAAAAGTTGAAGTTAAAAAGAGGATTGGTCCTACAATAAGACGATGATCCAAAACACACCTCAAAATCTACAATGGAATACCTCAAGAGGCCCAAGCTGAAGGTTTTGCCCTGGCCCTCACAGTCCCTGACCTAAACATCATTTGAAAATCTGTGGATAGACCTCAAAAGAGCAGTGCATGTAAGACAGCCCAAGAAACTTGAAGAACTGGAAGCCTTTTGCAAGGACGAATGTATGAAAATCCCCCAGGGAAGAACTGAAAGATTATTAGCTGGCTACAAAGTGTTTACAAGCTGTGCTATTTGTCAAAGGGGGTGTTACTAGGTACTAACCATGCAGGGTGCCCAAACTTTTGCTTTGGGCCCTTTTCCTTTTTTGTAATTTTGAAAATGTAAAAGATGAAAATAAAAAAATTGTTTTTGCTTAAAATATAAAGGGAATGAG
Organism: Neoarius graeffei; assembly: GCF_027579695.1. Classification (NCBI taxonomy): domain Eukaryota; kingdom Metazoa; phylum Chordata; class Actinopteri; order Siluriformes; family Ariidae; genus Neoarius; species Neoarius graeffei. The sequence continues at coordinate 67,282,956 of NC_083579.1, forward strand.
TCATCTTTAACTTTATGCCTTTTGGAGATCATTTCATCTTCAACTTGCTTAATTGTTCACAGTAACAGCAATTTTGACCAGGGGTGCCCAAACTTTTGCATTTCACTGGAAATATCAGAATCTATATTGTTCAAGAGAGGGAGATTCACACCCCTACTTCTAGTTTTCTGCATATTAATATCTGCAAACACAAATCACACACATTTTGAAGGTTTGTTTTTAAATGTAACTGTACTGTTTTGGTGGCTGTTCATTCGCAAGATATTTATTATATTTGATACGATGTGCCACAGAAATGTATGCAAACGGTGTGATTTTGATTTTGTAATGTCATGGTGTGCTGATTTGTCTGCATAGTGTTGGAAGCAAGTGCTTGTTGAAAGAGCTCACTTTTTAAATACTATTCCAGCCGGATTTTTTTTTTTAAATATACATATTTAACAGTGCTTAAATTAAAATCAATCAGTGACTTAGTTTAAGCTTGTGGAACCTTTTGTAATACAGTTTTACCCACCACCAGCATTAGTCTTGGCTGATTTTCATAACCAAATAGTTATGTCTTGCTACAGACCAGTGATCTAAGACTGGAAAGACCAGCGATCTAAGATCCAAACATGACTTCCTTTAAAACATGCTCAGAGTGGAACAGGATCTTTCTAATTCCTTGCTTCTCCCCTGAATTCCCCTTATTGGGATTTAAACTCCACTGTAGTGTTTTTTCTCTTAAACAGTTAAGTATCTTGTTTTGATAAGCAAATCGGAGGCATTTTAATTCAGCATAGTTTCACCTTCAAGTCACGTAATCATGTATTAAAGCAGTGGTTCAGACATTCCAGGGGTGCAGATAGACAAAGCATCACCACAGGAGCAGCACAACAGTATTTACTGGGGTCTTCAGAGGTTTGTCCATGGAAAAGAAATGTCCGTGCTCATGTGGAGCCACATGCCAAAGTTCACCCTCAAGAACCAGCAAAGCATTCCAAGATATACAGATATAAATTGCATCTTGGATTAAAAAAAAAAAAAAAAAAAACCAAAAAAGTACAAGGCTGAACGGAGACCATGTCATTTCAGTTGAAATATCTCAAGATATACAATAAGTCCAAAAGTATGTGGATATCTGACTATCAGACCATTATGTACCCATTCCAAAACCATGGGCATCGCTGATCTAATGGTGTCTTCAAGGAAGGCTTTCCACTAGATTTTGGAGTATGGCGGTGGGGATTTGCCCATTCAAGCACAAGAGAATTAGTCAGGTTAGGCACTGATGTCAAGTGAAATGACCTGGTGTGAAGTCGGCATTCCGGTTCATCCCAGAGGTATTCAGTGAGGTTGAGGTCAAGGTTCAGGATACCCAAGGTCTTCCATAGCAACCTTGGCAAACCATGGCTTTATGAACCTTAATTTGGTCATGCTGGAACTTGAGTTTCATGAAGAGAAATTTTAATATTGTGATGGTCAGGTGTCCACATACATTTGGGCAATAGTATAGTTTACACCATAGTGTTCATGGTATTGCATTGTGGTTTTCATTTATATATAGTCAGTATTTTAATGGAAAACCTTACAAAACATTTTAATATATTTTTGCATGTACAGTTATATAATATGCACACTGTGTGACATCAGTGGGTCACATTCCCCATATATTGAGAACCCTAAATGGACATGTTGACATTACTGCCATCCTATGCCTTGAACACACTGTAGTACATATTTATAATTCAGGGATTATTGGAACCTCTGAAATGTATGCCAGGAACATACTGCATGTGTAACATAGTTGATGCCTACAAACTTTGCAGAGTGGATGTATAAATCCTTTGTCAGGAAATGTTTCCACACATTTGTCGTTGTTTCCTGTTAATGCACTGAGTCAGGCACTCGTGTTGTCTGGAAACTATTGAAGGGATACGGATGGAGAAATGAGTCAAATTTTACTGGTGAACTCCTATGCTAGTGCTGTGTGATGAAAAAGATAGCATGTGCACGCTTAAATTTAATTTGAAAACTAAATGAAGAGGAAATTGGAAATACAACTCCATTTGTAAACCAAGTGACCCAGTGTTTAGTCATGACCTCTAGTTTGGGAACTCTTGATATAAGGTGGTGTCTTTTCTCTGTATTGAGTGAAGTCAGGTTATTAAGCCAGTTAATTAAATCACATCCAATTAATTCTGGCTCACTGATACCAGGCTGGGTACTCTGAAATCAGAAACCTTGGGTTATCTTGATTAGTTTAAGACTGTAGTCAATGATTAGTTTACCAGTGACTCAGTTGTCCCCTTTGTCACCTTTTATCTACAGCAGACATGGCTATTTTGTCCTTGACTTCAAGTGTGACTCCAGTCCAGGCACTAATTTCCAGAGAAGGCAGCTGAGGAAGCAAGCTCCTTGCTGGGCCGTAATGACGAGGAGGCAAGTGAAGAAGTGACTAGGAAGAGGGAGAAAGAAGATGGGAGCCAATGTTTCCAACTACCCACACTCATGCTCTCCACGCTTTGGTGGAACCGCACAAGCTCAGCAGACCTTCATTGGTGGGTATTGTAAATAATCATTCAAGTTAGGAAACTGTGTGGAACTGCATGTATAATCCACTTTTGTTGAAGTACTCATCAGCGAAATGTCAGATTGCACCAAATTATATATTCCTCTTGACAGTCCAGAGACGTTTTCTAAACAGTTAAGACTTTCATAGAACCTCACTCACTGATGAAACTGTAAATTGAGTGTTTCAGGGCAGCTTTGATTACCAGTGAATAAACACTGGATGTAGAAAAAAGAAATGAAATATATTTGGTTCAGTGCATTGCCTGGTTATGGAGAATGCAAGAAGGATAGCAAAGCTCACAGATTTTTCTTGATGATTAACTTTGGCATATGAAATTTGGTGACATTTCTGTAATGATTTAAATTCCCCACTGTGGAAAGTGCAGTTCAATTACCAGTGAAATGGAGCTGGAGACTGTGATTAACAGAGTGTCACCAAAACCATTAAGAGAAGAAACTGCTAATGTGCTGTGGAAGCCTGCTCAACTGCTTGCTTTTTTTGGGAGTAGCTCATGATCAGGTCAGACAAGTTCAAGGAAAATGTGTTCACGCAGCCGAAATGGCTGGTAATTCCGTGTTTTAAAGACACAGGAGGCTGTAAATGAATGGCAGAGGACAAGCATTGTATGTTAGAGGTCATTGTTTATTTCAGTAAATTGAATTTAAAGGCTTGATTTTTATTGAGACTACGGTCACAGTACAATACAAACCACTGCAATCCTCACTGATGGACACATTTATTTCCTTTTATTTTTCTGTGTCTGTCCCAATTCATTTGTATGAAACAAAATACTAAGACAAATATTGGGGGGGGTGGTCGGCTTGGAGAGCACGCTAATCATGCCATTCCTTCCAGAAGGCAAGAATCATCTACTGTAAGGTTTAAGTTTCATGGGAATCTATGACTTTTTATAAGTTGCAGCTGTTTAAGCCAACCAAGCTCAGTTCCAAAGGATTCATTTTCTTCTTGCAACCATAGTATTTTTGAATGAAAAATTTACTTTAGATAATTATTGCAGTTCAGACTGTTGCACATGTTTTAGCATCAATTCAAGTTGGAGACTCGTTCACAAAATAGAATGTGTACTGTTCAACTTCCTTCCTACCAAATTTGATTTCTAGGTTGTAAAGTCTCTGTAAAAAGTTAGGGGTCGCTGCTTGGACCCCTAATATTGGCCCCTTTCTCATAATGCTGCGTACAAAAAAATTTTTTTTTTTTAAACAATCATGCACACAGGCATCATTCTTTTCGCTCAGAAAAGAATGCAGGTGTGGTATCTAAATTAATTAGTGCATTGGATGGGACACATGATAAAATGTAAACTATGCATAGTAAACTTGCATGTATGACGTTTTAAGGCTAATGAGGGGTACAGAATTATTACAGCATTGTTTGTCTGATCCTGTCAGGAACGTCATTGTACTCGCAGCAGAGTTACACGTGGGAGCCAAAGATCTACAGCCTGGAGCATGGTGGCCATGACCGTGTTCCTGAAAGGAAGAAGAAGAGCTCTGGCCTGGCCACGCTGAAGCGCCGCTTCATCCGCCGCCGCAGGGCGAGCCGCTCAGCCGACCATGCACGGCACATGCGTGAATTGCTCTCAGGTTGGCATGTTTGTGATGCCAATGCCCTAGTGGAGGAGTACGAGGGCACAGCTGCCCTCAAAGAGCTGAATCTGGCCACGAGTCTGGCTCGGCCTGAAGCTGCCACCCTGCGATCCTGCATGGCCACCCTCTTCCAGCACAAACACTGTGCTGATGTGGACCTGCTCTTTCAGGATGCCTGCTTCCCTGCCCACCGTGCCATCCTGGCTGCCCGCTGCCCTTTCTTCAAGAGCTTGCTGTCATCGACAGGATCAGCCAATTCAAGCTACAATGGACCAGAGGTGCTACTTGATATGGGCACAGCAGGAATGGACGTCATGATGTTCTCTGCCCTGCTACATTTCTTGTACACGGGTGAACTGGGAGGTACCAACAGGGAGGCGGAAACACGGCTGAGGAACGTGGATGTCCTCAGGCAACTGAGTGAGGAGTTTGGCATGCCTAACCCTCTGGAGGAAGATATGAGGGTGCTGTTTCACTCCATGTACTACTATGACTCTGTACTCAGCTTCTGCTCTGAGCCTGAGAGTGTCGACGCTTATGATGCTGTAGGAGGGATTAGCGGTGGAGGGATTGCTGGAGTTGGCATTGTAAAAAGTGATCAGTCAGCATCCCCAGAGGAGGACCTGAAAGCCCATAAGGCCGTGCTCTCGGCACGCTCTCCTTTCTTCCGGAACCTTCTGCAGCGCCGTGTCCGAACCGGTGAAGAGCTAACGGAGAGAACACTACAAACACCTACACTCATTGTCCTGGACGAGTCAATCATCCCACGGAAGTACGCCAGGGTCATCTTGCACTGCATGTACACTGATGTTGTAGACCTAGCACTAGTGATGCGTGGCAGTCCTTCAATGGGCAGTCTGAGTGAAACGCAGTCCCTGGGGACGAGTAACACTGCTGGCAAGGGTGCTGTCCCTATACGCACAGAGGAAGCCATGGAGCTCTACCACATTGCCTTGTTTCTGGAGTTCAGTATGCTGGCACAAGGTAAGTGCTGTTTCACATGCACTAGGGCTGTAACAGCAATGACGTGCTATCTGTGTCTGTATCTGCTTGGTGCACGAGCAAACCTTAAGTGGGTGTGGCCTGTTTTTAATTAGATTAAATATGAACCCCACTATTATGCCTTAAGAAATGGTGGAAATGGTCTGTGAATTCTATAGCTCTGACTGTTTCATACCCACATGAAAGAAAAAAAGAACTCTTTTTGTTTTCCCTGAGATCCCAGTGCAAAAACACACATCTAGTCTCAACCATTTTTAACAAGCATTCTTTAAAAAAAAAAAAAAAGTGTCTTCTATTTATATTGGTTTAGAACACCCCCCTTTCATACTGCATCATGCATTCATATTCGGTTCCATCTCTAAGTGTATCCCTAAAGATTTGTACACTCGGATTATGCCAATCAAGAGACGTTAGATGGAAGCATAACGATACGGGATCAGTTTTCCGTTTTTAAAGCTATATGGAGCACGTTGAGTGAGTTTAAGGAATGTCCTTGTCTTCTGTTGGTGAAATTTGTATTGTATGAAGTCCATCTGATGTAATTGTTTCTCTTTCTACAACTCATTGCCTACCCAAACATTTAGCAAATAATGGATTTCCCAAAAAAAGTGACTCTTACTGCTTAGTCATCAAGAGATTTGTTTTTCCTCTGACACCAAGTAGGGAATAGATTTCAGGGATTGACATCAGATTTTTACGAATTAGGAGCCTGTGGATATCTCTGGGGGCTTAATGCTGAAACAAAAGCTCTTTTATGGCTGTCTCGAACACTCTTTTAGCCCACTCAGCATTTCCATATGGCCTTATTCTTTTGGTATCACCCCCCCCCCCACACACACACACACACATATATATATATATATATATATATATATATATATATATATATATATATATTTATTAGACTACATTTCCAAACCTAAAGCTACGCTCATTGCCTCCCTACCATTTTCTCTTTCGCTTTTCTGCTCAGTAATTTCCCAGTTCTGGTTTCTCTTGGATTGTTTATTCAAGCTTGACCTGTAGCAGTAGGTCAGCACACAGGCCTGGGAGGAGTCTTTTCTATGTGAAAAGTCTCCCTCCCTTCGCTCCTTCTCGTGTGTGTAATTGTTTTAAGATTTAATCCGCTTTTGTTCCATTCATGAACTTGCAGTGAGGGTTTTCTTTGTTGTAGATCCCAGCTTATTGCCCATGTTCTTTGTGTGCCAGAAAAATGAATACGACTCGTAGTAGCCCTCCATCTGTAAACAATGAAAACAACTAATACACTTTTTTTCATAAGCCTGTGTTTAGCTCACTGTTGAATAAATAGATGAGCAATATGGGAAGGTTTGAATATGTCTTCAGAACTGTGGGTTTTGTTTTTTTTTTTTTTTTGGACAGCTTGTCTTGCTGTGAAATTTAGCCTTTTTTTTTTCCAAGTTAATGCTTCTTTGGTCAATATTTTCATGCTTTTGAAGATGAGAAGTAAATTTACTTTCATTGGATTTGAGTGATAAGCTGATATTCATGATGCCTTCAAAGGCACCGTCACTGACAGGAAATGCATTACTTTTGTGGATAAGGAGAAGTAACAGACTGTGTTCCCCAGTGGGGATTTTTTTTTTTTTGCATTTATTAAAGTGCACAAAATTTGATGATGCACATGTTCGAGTAGTATCCAATAAAGATACAATGTCGCACTGACAGGCAATAGACAAACCGGTAAAATGGCAGAATTTTGCTTTGCTTAAACCCTCCTGTGTTTAGCTGGGACAGGTAATTCATCTCTCTTGATTTGATTTAGAGCAATACAGTTGCAAGTGTGATTTGATGTGGGTTTTTTTCTTTTACATATCTAAAATATCCTAGCTCGGTTGGTGTAGGCAGATGTAAGGGTGTAATGAAGTTTATGGAGTGTGCCTGTGACTATAATTTGCAATTCCCATTTTTATTTTTGAGTCACAATAGTGAAAGAATCATCTTTTGCTATATAAGTGTCATCCCTAAAAATGGTTTTGTTTCATATTTAGAATCAGGGGTGGAGCCAAGGGGTGGCCAGTGGTGGCCAAGGCCACCCTAAATTAATGTCTGGCTGCCTCTCCGGCCACCCCAACATTGCTTTGTCGGCAACTTTTTTGCGGAACTGTCTCTGTAGGCAATTGTTCCCATACGAACGCAATTCAACCACGCACTCTCAAACCAGTAGTTTTCCACCCAAACAGTAGGTGGTGGTAATACACTCAACTTGAATATCAACCAACACAATTACAGAAGAACAAGTAGCTGTCTATAGATGACTTGCAACCACATGATCAAAATGTGCTACGTCATGAGCGTCCACCATGATGGTGGATATACAAAGCAACTATAAGATGGTAGCTGCTGAAAGCGTGTCTGTAAACAGTGCTGAATTTTCAGTATTACCACGATTTCAACGATTGAGCGAAGATGGATATGTGTGGTTTTGACCCATATTTTAAAAAGTCAGACTTTTCTGAAGATAAGATGCTTCTACCGACCAAGTACGAATACAGGTGATTTCGTCCAAAGCCTTTTTCATACGCACGATCAGTTATTTTATATTTCAGGTATTTGTTCGAAAAAAGGAGGAATTCTCAATGGGATTTGACTGAAGCAAAACGTTTCTTAACGCAAATGAGTGCCATAGTATAGATCATGTTAAATCTTTAGGCGCCAAGCAGCACTCTTGCGGGGGCTTCGTTCACGAATCCCGGGCCGAGGCGCAGTCCTACTGACCCGAGACCATGCTTTTTCGGGGGAGCTTAGAGGGAGGTGCCTGTAAAATTTGGCTTCACTATGAGCTCCGTTGGCAGAGTTATTAATTTTTAAAGCCAGCCGGATCATGTTAAATATTTAGGTGCGGAGCAGTGCTCTCGTGGGGGCTTCGTTCACGAACACCGGCATACCTGAAATATAAAATAATTGATAGTGCGTATGAAAAAGGCTTTGGATGAAATGTCTTAACTATTGGATGAAGCGTCCTGATCCCCTTGTCTCCTCACCATACTAAGCCTCATAGTTTCCTCTGATGGACAGAATTCTAAAAAAAAATCGGAATGTGCCACTGTCAGAAGTATAAGTACCCTTTTTTTTTTTTAAATAATATTTAATTGTTGTGCGAGCTTTATCACCAATTAAAAAGGCACAATTTTCACAACTGCTTAAGGGTTTTTTTTGTTGTTGATGTTTTTTAAATTGGCTTAGTAATATATTAAGCTTATTATGCAAGTCTTCATGATGTAATTCTACATGGCAGTCACTGCCTGCCCAAATTAATGAATGAGTGACCAAGAAACACCACAAGACCTACAGTGACTTGGCACACAGAAAAATGAGAACAAGAAGATATCAGTTTATGTGCCACCCCTGTGTGAACAATGGTCTGTCTGGCCACCCCTAGAAAAATTGCCTGGCTCTGCCACTGTTTAGAATGCTGATATGTGAACTGCGCAGCAAAGGGTGAAATAAAGATCTGTGCAAAACTATGACTTTCATTCAGGGCATGTTGGGCAGCCAATGACTAATCTGAGTTTCAGTTGGATTGAAAGGTGGGTTTTAAACACCCCCAGGTGTTGTCTAGTACAACCTCAAATCAGGAACAGTCGGGACGGTATGGAAAATGTGAATAAAATAAAACTATGATTTCTAAATTTACACTGACTTGTATTTCAGTGCAGACAGAATGAACACACTGTTGTCTGGTCAACTTCATTTCATTTGTTAATATACATCTATTCCTGTGTTTCAGGCCTGCAACACATTCCAAACAAAGTTAGGATGGGGTCAATTTAGGGCAAGTAATGAGGTAAAACTAAGTAATGTGATTTGAAACAGGTGATCGTAATCATTATTTGGTACAAAATCAGAATCCAGGAAAGTCTGAGTCTTTAAGAAGCAAAGATGGGCCAAGGAGCTCCAGTTTGTCGTCAAATGTGTGTGAGAATTTATAAAAGAAAAATAGGAAGCGATGGTTCACTCTCTATGGTGCATAATATCATTAAACGATTCAAGGATGCTGGAGGAATTTTGGTGTGTAAAGGGCAAGGGCACAAGCCGAAGCTGAACACCTGGGATCTCTGATCATTCAGACGGCACTGCATCAAGAACGGTCATTTATCTCCAGCTGATATAACCACACGGGCTCAGGATTACTTTGGCAAACCTTTGTAAAACCTTAACATATGGAGTTGCATCCATAAATACCAGTTAAAACTTCACTGTGTAAAAAATGAAGCCTTATGTTAATTATTCTGAAGCACCATTTACTTCTCTGGACTCCGAGGTATCTAGAATGGACAATCATACAGTGGAAAAATGTATTGTGGTCGGATGAAGTATTCTTAAAGGAGATGCGCAGAACCTTTTATTTTTAAGTAAATTTCTGAGTGGATAGAATCTCAATCCTTGACTCTTGTATGCTGCATAAATAGGAATTAAAAAATATATATTTTTGAGAGTTAAAATTGACCACAAAGTTGGCATTCGAGCTGCCCCGCTGAGCCAGCCAGCAGAATGTGTGACGTCACAGCGGTAACCGGTTTTAAGGCCGAGGCCTTTTACAGCTACAGACCAAAGTCATATAAATAAAAAAAAATTCATGGTAAAAGTAAGAAATACTGTTACTGACTTGCTCAACTAAGACTGATTTGACTTCATTGACTGTGGGTTGAGACTTATTAAAACAGGATAGGTGTTATAACTTATGCAATGTCCATGCATGCATTTTCACTGATGAAACGTAAAAGGCTAATTAAATAATCAGATGAACTGAGACGATCACATTCTGAAGCAAATTAAATAATCTTATATCGGTAACTTCAATACAAGTTACATGTATTAATCTAAATGCAGGTAAACAACAAGTGTTTTTGTTTTGTATCCAAATGAGTCGCTTCTTACCCATCTGTGTTCTTGCTTCTTGAAGGCCGATCTTGTGGCCGATTTTGTTTTGAAACAATCTGACTTTTTTTAGAAGAAGAAGAAACCTTTATTTGTCACATGCACACTTCAAGCACAGTGAAATTCATCCTTTGCATTTAACCCATCTGAAGCAGTGAACACATGTGCACACACACCCAGAGCAGTGGGCAGCCACACTACAGTGCCCGGGGAGCAGTCAGGGGTTAAGTACAGTACCTTGCTCAAGGGCACCTCAGCCCAAAGCCGCCCCACATCAACCTGACTTTCAGTTGTTCGTTCAGTTCTCCGTTCATTCGCTGCTTCCACGCAAGGGCGAGGTATTGCTGCTGAGGCAAGCATATCCAGCGGAGAAATCAGACGGCTGGTCCACTCATTTTCCATTTTCTCCATACTGAGTACAGGTAGTCGTCGACTTACGACCTATGCGACTTACGACCGATCAACTTTACGACTGTCTGGTTATGACTGGCAAGTGTTTCCCAGCTGAGCTAGCTGAGCGTACGACAGTTTCCGCCCCAGCTCCCGGCAGCGCCCAGCATCCAGCTAGTGTTGCCAGATACTGCTGATGGTTTCCAGCCCAAAATATGTTCAAAATGCACTTAAAACCGCCCAGTCTGGCAACACTGCATCCAGCCTCTTCTCTTATGTGTGCAGTGTTTCGCTGGACAAACAACGAGCGAGCTACAGCGCGCGTACGGCTTAACCAGATCTTGTGCTATAACGTGCGCAGCTGGTAATCAAAGTAACTTTTCTGTTCTGTTACACTGTTCTGTGTCCATTGTCCAAAATGAAAAGTTAGTTTTCAACTGTTCAGCTAAAAAAAAAAAAAGTAATTAAAACGATTGTTGTTGAAATGATGTTTGCAATTTATTTATAATCAAAAACTGATGCAGGTGGATGAAAGAGTAATAGTGTGATAAAGTACTATACTAGTACTACTGAGTGATGAAGTCCTAGTGAATGCTTGATAAGTAGACAATAATAAATAATTAGGTGTATTTTTTGGCACGCAGTGTACGCGCGTACTTTGGCTCAAAATAATAGTACCGGCAAGAAACAAAAGTTACTTTCACCCCTGAGTATGCAGTGTTTGACTTAAACCAAATAATGAGCCAAGGTAATGAAATAAGAAAATGTTGATAAAATAAGACTTTAAGATTATTACAATATCACTACACATCACAATATACTTGCGTTCATCTAACATAGGCCGACTTACGACCAGATCGGTTTACGACCGGTCAGTTGTAACCAAACGCAGTCGTAAGTCAATGACTACCTGTACTCCGCCATTACTGCTCGGCTCAGGCAATTACTAAAACCTGGGACGGGACGTCACCGGTTTTAGCAACAACCGCAGGGAGGTCCCTGCCCGAGCGATATGTCCCGTTCCGTCCCAGGTTTTAGCAACAACCCTCGGCTCATGCTCCAGGAGAACTGGTGCAACTGTGAACTTGCTTTCCTTTTTTTATAGTTTTATTTTCCTTTAATTGTTGGTACTGCACCCTCTTTCAATACGGGCTTATAGCCAATGCTCAACAGATCAGAGGTCTCGTACGAGTCTTCAGTAAAATGTGCAGAGCAGAGGAGAGACCACTTCATAGGTGCCCAGTGTGCCCGTGAACTGCTTGCAAAACGTGTCCAAATCTTTGCAGTTTGAACATTCCTGGGCCATGAATACAACGTAAATTCACCTTTTGTCATGTTGCTGGACCCGCCAGCAACACATCTATATGGCATGGTGATAAATTGGCTCAAAATGGAGGCTCAGGGTTGCAGTCAGCTCTGTTTTAGTATAGCGGAAATGGCGATGAGACCGATAGATTTCCTGCTGTGACGTCATGGATGTCAAGGTCATTCACTCAGACCGCTACCTATATGAATCACTTTAATCGTAAAAATTCATCTCATCTCATTATCTCAAGCCGCTTTATCCTTCTACAGGGTCGCAGGCAAGCTGGAGCCTATCCCAGCTGACTACGGGCGAAAGGCGGGGTACACCCTGGACAAGTCGCCAGGTCATCACAGGGCTGACACATAGACACAGACAACCATTCACATTCACACCTACGGTCAATTTAGAGTCACCAGTTAACCTAACCTGCATGTCTTTGGACTGTGGGGGAAACCGGAGCACCCGGAGGAAACCCACGCGGACACGGGGAGAACATGCAAACTCCACACAGAAAGGCCCTCGCCGGCCCCGGGGCTTGAACCCAGGACCTTCTTGCTGTGAGGCGACAGCGCTAACCACTACACCACCGTGCCGCATCGTAAAAATTGCTGTATTAAATTTATTGTTAATACTTAACCATTCTTGAGGTCTCAAGGCATTTATAAACAAAGTGAGGCCATGGTTCTGTGTATATGCTTTAAGTATTCCAAATCTTTTTTGTAAGAAATGGATGTGCTCTGCCATGTGCTCTGGACCAGATGAAAAGGACCATTCAGACTGTTACCAGCAATAAGTCCAAAAGTCAGGGTCTGTCACGGTATGGGGTTGTTGGTGCCCTTGGCAAAGGTAACTTGCACTTCTACATTAAGAGGTTTAGAAGAAGCTTTTAAATTGTCACTTGTATACAAGAGCACAGCAAAATTTCCTTTGCATTTAACCCATCTGAAGCATTGAACACACATGCAAGTGAGCAATGAGTGCACATGTATACTCTGAGGAAGACGACAGTCGTACGTCGAAACATGTCAGGTAAACAAACCTAAAAACTAGATGTCTGATTGATTAAAAAAGAAAAAAAAACTAACTAGTGAGCAGGTATGCTACAGTACCCAGGCAGCAGTTGGGTGCCTTGCTCAAGGGCACTTCAACCATGGATGCAGAGGGAGCGGAAAGTGCTGTTTGTTCACTCTCTCTCCCCCCATTTTTCCTACCAGTCCAGGGAATCAAACCGACGACCCTTTGGGCCCAAGGCTGCTTCTCTAACCATAGCTGCCCCCATTTTGGTGTAACATTTGCTGCCTTTCAGGTGACCTCTTTACCAGGGATATTCAACAAGACAGTGCAAAACCACACTCTGTACACGTTACAAAGGCATGGCTGTGGAAGGAGAGGGCGCCTGTCCCCTCTGTCCCCAATAGAGAATGTGTGGCAAATTTTGAAACGAAAAATATGACCAGGTACCTTTTTATACCTTTTCGCAGGAAAAATGGGACAAAAATGACATCTGCAATACTTCAGCACTTGGAGTCTACAGTCCTTAAACATCTTAATGTTATCAAAAGGAAAGCAACATTTTATAAAGTGGTAAATGCTTTATTGTCGCAGCTTTTTTTTTTTTTTTTATAAATATGTTGCAAGAATCTCATCTCATCTCTAGCCGCTTTATCCTGTTCTACAGGGTCGCAGGCAAGCTGGAGCCTATCCCAGCTGACTACGGGCGAAAGGCGGGGTACACCCTGGACAAGTCGCCAGGTCATCATAGGGTTGACACATAGACACAGACAATCATTCACACTCACATTCACACCTACGGTCAATTTAGAGTCACCAGTTAACCTAACCTGCATGTCTTTGGACTGTGGGGGAAACCGGAGCACCCGGAGGAAACCCACGCGGACACGGGGAGAACATGCAAACTCCACACAGAAAGGCCCTCGTCGGCCACGGGGCTCGAACCCGGACCTTCTTGCTGTGAGGCGACAGCGCTAACCGCTACACCACCGTGCCGCCCTGTTGCAAGAATCAAAATTGAAATGTTTATTTGGGGGAAAAATAATTCATGAGGTAAAACATCAGATGATGTACTGTTTTGAATGGAATATTACAGGTCAAAGATTATTTACAAATCATTTTCAGTTTTAATTTCAACATGCTATCCCATTCAACAGACTGCAGCAATGCATTTGTTCAGGAGCAAGCAGGAACTGTAATATTCCCCCATGTCTTCCATTTTTGGTGTTTGAAAGCACAGTGTACCAAATCCACAGACGGTAGAATATCCTGGCACAAATACCACATGCACAGTGTATCTGTGTTGCTATCACCTTTCCATATATGTCAGTATAACTTCATGAAAACACAAAGCCACACACGTTGTCTGCCGCATTCACGGTTCTCTCTCTCTCTCTCTCTCTCTCTCGTGCTTGCTTGCTCCGGCCCCCCCACGCGTTCAGAGTGGTGGTGTGTTAAACAGTGACTGTTTTTTCTAGTTTTTGGATTCAATTTAGTTCACTGTTTGCTTAAAGCTTAGCTTTTTGTCTGTTGCGCTCAAGTTTAAAACGGATCTGCGGCTTAGGATGACTCCTAGCCATGCTTAGGGTTATTTTTTTTGTTTATCCAGTCGTAAAGTGTAGATGCTACAAGATCATACTCAAGTAAAATGCCAAGTATTTACTCCATAACTATTAAAGTTCCCCTTAATTTTCATTCACCAAGGAGGGATTTTAGAAAGAAAATGACTTTGGAGGGAGAGCAAGCAAGAGTGTGGATACAGGAAAGCAATTTATTAAACTTTTTATTCTTTAGATGTCTGGAAATTACATGGACAGATCATTTCTAACGAACATGCATGGCAACATGGAGATCAAAGCAGTGCATTTTCCCCCCCTCTTTTTCTTTAAACCGTTTTTTTTTTTTTTTTTTTTTAGCCAAAATGTCTTTTTTTGGGGGGGGGGGTTGATTTTGGCGCAAATATTTTCCTTATTTTCAAATCCACTTGCTTAAAGTTTGAAGCTTGAGCTCCAGATTGAGGATGTTAATGTTAAGACCAGTCAGATAGGTGTATATTGTGTATGCGGTACTTTTTAAAGGGGGGGGGGGTAATATAGTCTTGTGAATCTCAGTGAGCTAATGGGGAACAGAGGCAGCTTTCATCATAGCATGACCTCCAAAGCAAAAGCAAGGTTTTACCCTTCAAAGGCGTGTGCACAAGAACTGTTGTGGGAGATGGAGTTGGGGAATGTGTTAAAAGCAGATAATGGATGGATTATTGGCGGAGAGGTGGGAGACAGGATGCAATAAATGTAAAGGCAAGTGGGAGGTGGGTGGATGGATTGAGGAAGAAGGAAAGGGAGAGAATCCATGTCTTTCGCTTCAGCCTGTTACTAATGATGAAGGCAAAACCCTGATTTTTACCTTCATCAATTTAAACAGCCCCTTAAGGAGTGAAGACTTCCTCTGCATCTCCTCTACACCACTTTAATACAGAAAGTCAGACTTTAGATGCAACGTGATTGCTCATTTTGCAAATGTATGCATGAAATGTAAATCTGTATTTATGATTAAAGCAGTGAATTTCCACTCATGTCAGGCGGCGTGTATATTGGGTTCATTATTCCCCGTGTTGAAAACTATATCGCAAACGTGAACTGCATTCCTAATCCAGTTTTATCAGTTATGCCATGTCCTCATTTCAGTGTTTCTAGCCTTTGAAGATGAAACCCTTTCATCTAGTTACTGAAAAACTCTCCAGAGTTGACCGACTAAAGCGGATCCTCACCTCTGTCCAGCAAAAACATCAGCTATTAAAATGGAATCAGAAAAATGAGGTATGATTATTGAACAGGAGAATGCTGGGGTGGTGCTAAATTCCCTTGAATTCAGGGGATTGCATTGTATGAAATATCCAGCACTAGCCCAGGGAGGTGACCTTTTTAAAAACTCTGCTCTACTATTGCCAGCAGCTGACAGACAGGGAGGGGTCTGTCTGACATCACCTTTCCAATACTTCGAATTAACCTATTTTGGCTTGTGTGCCCATAAACAATATACAGGTTTTAAAATGATTTACCACTTTGGCTGCTTTCTTCATATGTCTTTCTGCATGAGCTGACTGCTTATGTAGCCTCACACCCCTTATCAGGAGTTAATCCAAATATATTAAGTCAGTAGTGTACACTTCTCTGTGGCAGCACTGTATTTGGAGAATGTGGTACAGGAATGAGGATGTTGATGGGAGGTGTGAAGAAGTCAATGGCATTGCTATGGTTTCGTAGTTAGTGGAGTCAAAGAGGGTTTTTTGCTTTTTTTGGGGGGGGGTTGTACCCTGCCTGTAGTAGCGTTTAGGGTGTGGCATCAGACAAGTTGGAGGACTTTTATTTCCCAGTCTGTTAAGTCTTGGTGGATGCCAGCTGTCCTTTTATTGATTAATTTGTATTGTTTTTATATTAACTATTTTTTTTTTCCTCATCTCATTATCTCTAGCCGCTTTATCCTGTCCTACAGGGTCGCAGGCAAGCTGGAGCCTATCCCAGCTGACTCCGGGCGAAAGGTGGGGTACACCCTGGACAAGTCGCCAGGTCATCACAGGGCTGACACATAGACACAGACAACCATTCACATTCACAACTACGGTCAATTTAGAGTCACCAGTTAACCTAACCTGCATGTCTTTGGACTGTGGGGGAAACCGGAGCACCCGGAGGAAACCCACACGGACACGGGGAGAACATGCAAACTCCGCACAGAAAGGCCCTCGCCGGCCACGGGGCTCGAACCCGGACCTTCTTGCTGTGAGGCGACAGCGCTAACCACTACACCACCGTGCCGCCCGTTTTCTTCTTCTGAGTAATGATTTGATTCAATTAAATTCTGATTCAAGGTACCACCTTGGGATTATTATCCCCCCCACCATTGTGATTCGATTTTTATTTATTCATTTTAAATACCTAAAACCTGTTATTAATCTAAAGGCATTTTCACTTCATCACTTGCGTGATTTGAACCTTCATTTACACATTGCAGTTTTATCCTGCCCTGGCCTTGTGTTTGTGCACACACAGCTGTTGGGTGGATGAGACTCTGCCCTGCTGGTGATAACATCAGCAGTGGCCTGTGGTGCAGAAAGCATTAGCCTTTGCAAAGCTCTGGATTATTACTGGGTTGGTGGTGTTACCACTACATGCAGCGATCCCCAGGTGTCAAGCTATGCGTGTGCTGGGCTGGGGCTCTGTAGACAGCTCAGGCTGATTCTTATCTCTCCCTTCCAAACCCATCTGTCCTTGAGATGTTAATGTGTGAAGGATGCATGTTAGAAGATTTATAATGGAAAAATTCAACTATCTGAAGGCAGTGGAATAGTATGCAGGCTGAGATTATACCTTTTTACCTTTTGTGGAGAACTTTTTTGGGAAAAAAATTTCACTCTTATTCTTTCTGTCCAGGTTGTGAGGATATCGTTGTGGAGAGCATCTCTCTGGAGTCGCTGATCTCCATTCTGAAGTGGAGTTCTCAGCCATACGGCTCAAAATGGGTCCACAGACAAGCCGTGCATTTCCTTTGTGAGGAGTTCAGCCAGGTCATGACCTCAGATGTGCTCTATGAGCTCACCAAGGATCAACTGCTTACAGTTATTCAGTCAGACTACCTGCAGGTACGGCTGTATGGCTTTCCCCTCTCTGATGACCATGGCATATAAAAGCTCACCTTGTAGGCTGAGATAAAGTTGAAACATTTAAACCTTAGTTTTAAATTGGGTGGCTGGTTTGATTTATATATGTTGACCTAAAGTCTCACATTTCCATTTCAAATACACACTCTACATTGTATTGTCACACTTAAGCTTAGTGAGTGATGTCAGTAAATAACCTCCATTTCAGTGGACCAATCACTTTTTTGACATTGAAAGGAGGATGTTGTGGGACATGGAAACTTTTACCTACCAAACCTGTCCAAAGTTCACTAATCCTAGTGTTATGAACCATGAGGAACATGGCAGTATAAAACTGTTCAAGATGCACAAGTCCTTTCTGTTTACCTGGTGATTAACTGTTAAAACTACCTTGAATTTAGTAGCCTGCTAGCTATGTTGGTTAATATTCGTGTTATTAGGCTATACTTTGTGGCAAGGACATGAGTTTTTCCAAATTGTCTCTCTCTAGCCGCTTTATCCTGTTCTACAGGGTCGCAGGCAAGCTGGAGCCTATCCCAGCTGACTATGGGTGAAAGGCGGGGTACACCCTGGACAAGTCGCCAGGTCATCACAGGGCTGATACATAGACACAGACAACCATTCACACTCACATTCACACCTACGCTCAATTTAGAGTCACCAGTTAACCTAACCTGTATGTCTTTGGACTGTGGGGGAAACCGGAGCACCCGGAGGAAACCCACGCTGACACAGGGAGAACATGCAAACTCCGCACAGAAAGGCCCTCGCCGGCCACGGGGCTCGAACCCGGACCTTCTTGCTGTGAGGCGACAGTGTTAACCACTACACCACCATGCTGCTCCAAGTGAGCATTTATTTAAAAAAAAAAAAAATCCATGAAGACTAACCAGTTGCTTAATGTTTCTGTTGATAGAAATTTTAATAACGGCAGTGTTTTTAATCACATGCTCTAATTTGCAGTTTGTGGTATAGTGTTTTCCAAACATCTGAAAGCATTTAAATGTGTCTGTTTTTACATTCGTTTCTAATTATGTGCATTTCATTACAAATCATGATACAATACCAGTCAAAAGTTTGGACACAGCTTCTAATTCAATGTTTTTACTTTATTTTTATTAAGACACTTCATGTCTTAAAGTAATGATGGATGCCGTTTCTCTTTACTTCGTTGAACAGTTCTTGGCGTAAGATGGATTACTGCAGTTGTGGAATAGGGTTATTTACTGCATTTTAAAAAAAAAATATTTACTATTTACTGTTTTTGATCTCAAACTCATTTCAGAAGGCAAGAAATTGTACTAATTAACTTTTGATGAGGCACTTGTTAATTGAAAAGCTTTCCAGGTAACTACCTCATGAAGCTGGCTAAGATAACGCCAATAGTGTGCAAAGTGTCCTCAAGGTAAACGGTGGAGACTTTTTGAAGAATCTAAAATATCAAACATATTTTGTTTAACACTTTTTGGTTTACCACATAATTCCATACATGTTCCATGTGTTTATTTCACAGTTTTGATGTTTTCAGTATTGTTCTATGATGTAGAAAATGGTCAAAATACAGAAAAACTTATTGAGTAGGGGTGTACAAACTTTTGACTGGAGCTGTATGTACATGAATTTCAGCGTTTGTTACTCTCTTCTCCCCACCCACCCCCCTTTTTGGTTTAATGACAGAATGCTGCTGTGGACTTCACAAGTTTGTGTAAAAGCTGATGATCCATGTTGGAGCAAATCCATGTTGTCTGAGGCCAAGTTTACATTAGACCGTATCTGTCTCGTTTTCTTCGCGGATGCACTGTCTGTTTACATTAAAACGCCAGGAAACGGGAATCCGCCAGGGTCCACGTATTCAATCCAGATCGTGTCTGGTCCGGTGCTGTGTAAATATTGAGGATACGCTGTGCTGAGCGTCGTCATTGGACAACGTCACTGTGACATCCACCTTCCTGATTCGCTGGCGTTGGTCATGTGACGCGACTGCTGAAAAACGGCGCGGACTTCCGCCTTGTATCACCTTTCATTAAAGAGTATAAAAGTATGAAAATACTGCAAATACTGATGCAAATACTGCCCACTGTGTAATGATGATTGTCTTTAGGCTTGCCATCCTTCCACTTGCAAGTGGTAAGTGACGCGCATACCCGATATGCACTGAGAGCACACACACAGCGGCTCAGTCCCGAATTACTGCTCGTGCACTTCACTCGCACGCTCTGTGAGGTGCGCACTCCGGCCCTGCGCAGCCTCCAGAGGGCACTCGCTGTTCAGGGCGGAGTGATTTGGAGCGCAGGATGCCTGCGGAGCCGAGCGTATCCGTGTATTGGCGTTGCTGTGTGCACGCGAATCGTGTATTGGCGTTGCTGTGTGCACACTAATCGTTTTAAAAACGTTAATCTGATGATCCGCTGATACGGTCTAATGTAAACCCCACCTGAATATGTACGTCAATGGAAGGGATTAGACTCGAGGAAAATCTGACCTTTTGTACAAAGTTGACATGATCAGTGTCCTTGATTGATTGCCTACATTTAAATAGTAACTTAGAAATAAATATTCTACAACTATTTCCTGCATCCCCTTTCATTTTAAATATTTTCAGAATTTTAAGACTTTCTTTTTATTTCCAGTTTTAAATTAGTTTTTTTTTTTGGGGGGGGGGGAGAAACACCTTCCCCTCCCCACACCCAGAATCTCCAGTGTTGTGGTATTTCCCACATTACAATGGGTGCAGTATAATGGTGAGCTGATGACCCATTTTCCTATTTTAATTACTGTGCATCTCCAAGAGACAATCTGTCTGTACTACATGGATACTAATGCAAAAAAAAAAAAAACCCTCTCATTTTGTAGTGGACTCATTTCAACCACTTTGAGTTAGGGCTTAAATACAGATTTGAAACCCCTTTTAAATTTCTCATGTAAACGGGCTAGTAAATTACAAGGTCTATTCATGCAAAGATGTCTGCTGTTTTCAAGTATTCAAGGTAGGTCACAGGGCCAGACATTCAGTACATGGAGGAGCCACTGTGCGAGTTTAAGTGGTGTCTCTGCTTCAGTCTGTCATTAAAGTCTCAAATCTTTCAGGGCACCTTTTGTGAAATGAGTGTGGTGGTAATCCTGTGCTGTGCTGTGCTTCGCGGTCTCCACCGCCCTCTCTTTCACAGGCGAGCGAGCAGGACATTTTGAAGTATGTGATTAAGTGGGGCGAGCACCAGCTCATTAGGAGGATGGCTGACCGAGGTGAGATTGCTGTTCCCATTGACCCTCATGCACTGCATATTTTCACCTCTCACACATGCCCTCTTAGAGTCATAAAGCACACCAATGACCGATGTCGTTATGGTCATAGGGATGTGTTCCGATTAAGGCATGTACTATACGGTACACAGACGTCGGATAGCGTTTGTGTAATGGCATTTTCTGTGTGTGCGTCAGAGCCCAATCTACTGAGCGGTACAGCTCACAGTGTGAATAAGCGTGGAGTGAAAAGAAGAGATCTGGATATCGAAGAACTGAAAGAGATTTTGTCTCCTCTGCTGCCTTACATCCGCATGGAGCACATTCTCCCAGCCAATAGTGACATCCTCGCTGACGCAGTGAGTGTTCGTTCGTCATGTAATGAGTTTAGATCTCATGTGTGAAAGTGTAAACTGATGGAGCACAATCAGGAACCCATGTGACCTTTTTAATCTCCCTCCTGCTGCTCGTTATTGACTGCTGAATGAAGGTTTTTGTGGAGACCCTGTAGGCAGCAGAGCTTGGTTTGCTGAGATGGCTGTGCTTTTTTTTTTTTTTTAAACAGATGAAGCGTGGCTTGATCAGCACTCCTCCATCAGACATGTTGCCCACAGCAGAGGGAGGCAAAGTAAACGCCTGGCTTAGGCAGAAAAACACAGGCATTTACGTGCGTCCGCGTCTCTTCTCTCCCTACGTGGAGGAGGCAAAGGTAGGCCTGTTTTCTAACTTAACTTGTCTCACATGTCTTGCTCAATATCAAAATCATGATTATAAATTACTTAATTCAACAATTAAGTTTATTGTACTTTGATGTTGATTTGGAACTTGTATAATGGTCACAGTAAGAAAAGTGGCTTTTCACTCATTGTACGTTATTCTAGCCACATTCACTGGATATGAGCAATCATGTGCTCCGATTGGCTACTCTACTACTAGGATATCAGCTCCTATACCGTGAGTAGAGGAAAAACAAAATGGCAGAGCGTGTTGCTGAATCAACTGAGGAAGAAATGAAAACTCTACTTGAAAACGAAACCTCAAAAAATACAAAAAAGCAACAAAATATGGAATAAAAGTATTTGATGGTAAGAACGTATCTTCCCCCCTAATAATAATTATTATTATCATTATTATTATAGCATTTTTCACAAATTGCTACTGTCATTTCGCCAGTTTGTTTACGTTCTAAGTGGAAATTTTGTCAGACGTTTTGTATAAAGTTTTTATTTATCAAATTTGCAAAAAATAAAAATGCTCTTTCTCAAAATCCAGTGAATGTGGACAGAATAAAAGTTATTCCACTCGGTCTCGTCATATATGGCTTATACCAGATAGGTCATTTATGACTCGATTTCGTGGAATAACTGGTAAAGTAGTATTTCTTCTTTATAAATCCCTGAATCAGACGCACCCCCCCTTCTTTCTTTTTTTTTTTTTAAAAACTTTATTTATTTATTTTTTAAAAAGGATCCAGGCCTGTTTGCACCAAAAGTTAGGAACATTTAGGCTACGTTCACACTGCAGGCTGAAGTGACTCAAATCCGATCTTTTCGCCCATATGTGACCTGTATCCGATCTTTTATTGACAATATGAAAGACACCGATCCGATTTTTTTCAAATCCGACCCAGGCCGTTTGGATATGTGGTCCTAATTCCGATTCCTATCCGCTCTTTTCATATGCGACTTCAGTCTGAACCGCCAGGTCGCATTCATCCGACTTGCACGTCATCAACAAGCCACAAACGTCACTATTCTGCGCTGAAGTAGGCGGCGGGTCTCTCAAAAAAAGTTACAACAACATGGCGCATAATCACGGGCGCAGATAGAGGGTGGGACTCGTCCCACCCAGATTTAAATTCACCTCGTTCGGTCCCCCCCACTTATAGGGAGGAAAAAACGTCTATGCTGTCTTTCTTTGCATAAGGCAAACCTCACGGAAAAATCAAAAGACTAATTACCATTCGGTTTATTGAGGTGCACAGCAGTGTATACATAGTTGCAACAACTCACATAAAACAAAACAAAGACTGATATTCGGTTGGTTGAGCTGCGCAGACTGCACAGGTTGCGAGCTCAAGCTTGGTTGCTATGGTTACTAACAACAAGTTTGACAGGCATATCGGGGTTGGGCTTGGTTTGCTGGCAGCTTTGTCCCCCCCAGTTCAAAAAACGTATCTGCGCCCCTGCGCATGACATCAATGCGAGGGACGCTTCGGGCTGTGAAGGTTCTGAATCTTCTCAGTGGAAGGACGCAGAGGTTAGGGAGCTGATTTCCATTTGGGGGGATGCAGCTATTCAAGCTAGATTGGATGGGTCATACCGCAACCGGGCGGTTTTACTTCCGTAAACACTGGCCATGCTCACTGCGTGTGACGTCGTCGTATCCTGCAATGCGCATGCGGAACACTTTTAGGTCGCTTTTCGTTCATACTGAGGATCACATACAAGTCGCATATATTTGTTAATGTGAACGACCTCACAAAAAAATCGGATTTCACAAAAAAATCGGAATTGAGCATTAAGCCTTGCAGTGTGAACGTAGCGTTAGTTGTATGACGACTAGGAACCCAGGAACCAATCTCTGGTCCACTTAATGTTGATGGTTCAGGGTTTGCTTCAAGTGAACTCTGCGGTGAACTGTACCATGTGTGAAAGCCTCCACTAACCAGTTCTTATAAGCAAGAAGGTTTAATCTGAATGGCTGATCAGCATTCAGCCAAAGTAAAGAAAGCTGAATTGAGTACAAATATTAATTAAACGAACATTTAATAAAGGTATATTGTCATTTATTTGATGAGGGTTTTGCCCACAGCAGAATTGACTGAACAATTTGCAGTTAGGATTCTAAAAGCCCAGAATCAACCCTGATTATAGGTCTGATCGTTTAGTTCAAGGGTGAAAACACCTAACTAGTGCTAAATTTAAACAAATAAATAAGGATATCGTAGCATAAACCAGTCAATAAAACACTGACCGATTTTAGCAATGCTCACCAATATTAGTCTTGTTTTTAAATTTTCAGGCAGTCAAAAATTGTGATCATGATTAAAAGTACTATTTGTGTCTGTGTCTTTAGTCAGTCCTTGAGGAGATGATGGTGGAACAGACGGATCTGGTACGACTGAGAATGGTGCGCATGTCTAATGTGCCCGACACACTGTACATGGTCAATAACGCTGTGCCCCAGTGCTGTCACATCATAAACCACCAGCAAATCCCTGGCAACCAAACCACTGCCCCATCTGTCGTGGCCAATGAGATACCAGGTGAGTGACAGTCCCACGTCATGCTCCTAAGTAAAGCATTTCAGAGTAGTGTAGCGGTTTAGAGGATGTGACTTTGAAAGTGATATTTTCTGTCAAGTTCCCTTATTAGAAGAGACATAAAGGAACTGAGAGTCATTCAGTGGAAAATGAGAAAATGTGATGTCAAACACATGATTGTGAAAACTATCAGAAAGTCATATGCATTATTCCATTGAGAGAGATTGAGGGAATCTTTTAAGTGTGATCATTGATGTAACCTTTGAAGTCCTTCTTCCTATTTGTATTTTTACATGCGTGTGTAACAGTGCCCAGCTTGGCAGTGGTTCGAGAGATGATTTCCAGGCTACAGGAGCTCAGGCACACCGATCAAGTCCAGAGAGCCTATGCGCTGAACTGTGGGGAGGGAGCAACAGTGAGCTATGAGCTTCAACTCCGTGTTCTCCGAGAGTTTGGCCTGCCGGATGGAGCCGCAGAGTTGCTGCAGGTGAGTCCGTTAGAGCACCCACAAATTGTTAAAACTGGGGAATTGAAATGACCGTGATGTAATAACACCATTCTTTTGACCTTTGTTGGCAGAACCCACACAAGTTCTTTCCAGAGGAGCGTTTTGGAGATGAGAGTCCTTTACTTGGTCTGAGAGCAGTCAGCCATTGCAGAGTGAACAGCTCCCCTGCTATAGAGACTATGTTTACAGAATTAGAGAGCCTTGGGAGTCTTAACCCCCCTCTCCCTCCTCCACCTCCTCCATATCATGCCATGTCAGCTCAGGCCCAGCACAGAGTAGCCTGGGGCTCCAGGGTGGCAGTGCCAGCCCCATCTCGCTCCTTCTCATACCCCTGTAACCACACACTACTCCAACAGAGAGGCTCCTCCATGCCCAAATCCGGCAACCCACCACACCAAGCTCCTGACTACGGCATGGCACAGAGCATGGGGAAAACACTTAATGCAGAGTCATGTGAGGTGAGTGTCACACAGTAGCTTTGTAAAGAGTTAAATAGTTTTATCAACTGAACAGCATTGATGTGCCCCAAAAAAGGACTTCTGTGTGGTTCTTTGGACAGCAAAGTTTCATCTGTAGGTATGGAAAGTCTGCAAAAATATGGAACTTAATTTTAAGGCCAAGGATATGTATGGGAATTCATCTTATCTTACCATGAGAGAACAGTTTGTGTCAATCGGAGACTTTAGATCCCCTAAATCACCCCTCCTTTATGGTGTCCCTCAGAGCTCTGTCCTGGGACCCTTACTATTGAGGTTTTTCACCTGACGTCACAGGGTCGCGTGACGCCCCGGTGTCCGCCATTTTGAAGGTCAAGCTAGCTAATGTCAACAACAGTAGCTAGTATGTTACTGTAGCAATGTTTACGTTCAGTCATTTGGATGACTGTTAAAACCTTTCAGTCTCAAGTTTTTCCTTTACTGTATTTACTAGTTTACTGTAATTATGATCCGGCAGCTATTTACACCGGATCCAGTGTAAATAGCTGCCGGAGCCGATGTCCCAGCCTGCCCGAGCGCACTAGCTCCGGCAAGCTCAGACGTTGGCTCCGGCAGCTATTTACACTGGATCCGGTGTAAATAGCTGCCGGATCATAATTACAGTAAACTAGTAAATACAGTAAAGGAAAAACTTGAGACTGAAAGGTTTTAACAGTCATCCAAATGACTGAACGTAAACATTGCTACAGTAACATACTAGCTACTGTTGTTGACATTAGCTAGTGCTAACAGCTAGCTGCTAGTACACTGCTACAACACAGACACCGACCCTAATAATACAGTTCTTGGTCATTGCCTGGTAACAGCAAATTTATAACGGGCCATGTCTCAACAGACTAAGAAGTTATTTCAATGACATTTAATAACATTTTGTTTATCTTGAGGACTGAAAGTAAATGAAAATGTGAACAAACCTTAGCTGTAATAAGATGGCGACCACCGGCTCCAGGGACGACCCGCTGATGTAGGCATGTTACCCAGCCTGACACAAAATATTTGTAGGCATCCAAACTCTTGTACGCTTTCAGATCAATACCTGTGTATGGCGATGGGTTTTTAACGACATAGGTACACAGATCATGTGGGCCGAAGTCAGGTAAAGACGAGGGCTTCGTGTACTTCCGTACGTCAGTGAACAATCCTGGTGGAAGGAGGTAAACATCGTTCTCTAAGCCTGCTAACCTCAATTTTTGCAAATACCTCTCCCTCTGCTCGCCCTGTAAATGCCATACGTCGCTGGATAGTGAAGGTGTTTTCTGCATCTCGCTCCTTTTTCTTTTGTTTTTCGTTTGTCACCTTCCTCGCATTCAAACTGATTCGAGCCGTGACGTCCAAAATGGCAGCATCACATGACTTGGTCACGTGGGTGAAAAACCTCAATTTGTAATATACATCCTCCCTCTTGGCCACATAATGCAGCATTATGGGCTCAACTTTCACGGTTATGCAGATGACACCCAAATTTACATTCAAACCAAACCCTCTCACCCACTCCCTCTGTCCAATCTTGTCAACTGTCTAAATGCAGTTAACAATTGGATGGTGCAGAACTTTCTTAAACTAAATCAAGATAAAACCGAAGCCATCCTTATTTCCACCCCTTCTATCTTGAAAAAACTGGAGCACTCACAGCTATCTATTCCTGGTTATTTCACCTTCACTACTGTTGAAGTAAGAAATCTGGGTGTTATTCTGGACTCTACTCTCTCTTTTGACTCGCACATTAAAAATATTACTAAAACAGCTTTCTTTCACCTGAAAAGTCTCTCCAAACTCCGTCCCTCTTTAACTTCATCTGCAGCTGAAACGCTTATACATGCTTTTATCACCTCAAGACTGGACTGCTGTAATGCCCTACTCGATGGCATCCCAGCCAAGCGACTAAATAGGCTGCAATATGTCCAAAACTCAGCTGCTAGGGTACTCACACACACCAGGCCCTGGGATCATATTACTCCTATTCTCTACAACCTGCATTGGCTCCCAGTCAAATACCGCATCCAGTACAAAATTATACTGCTTGTCTACAAATCCCTACATAACCTGGCCCCTCCCTGTTTATCAAATCTCCTAACTCCATATCAACTACCTCTAAATCTTCGTTCCACAGATGTCCACCTATTAGTAGTCCCTTACTCTCGGCTCTGCTCTATGGGTGACAGGGCTTTGTGTTAATGGTCCCAAGCTGTGGAATGCCCTGCCACTAGCATTGCGCCAATGCTCAACACTGTCCAGTTTCAAAAAAAGCGAAAAACTCATCTTTTTAGCTTGGCCTTTTTTCTCTGATTTTTTTAATAACGTTATTATTGATTTCTCATTATTGTTCTTATCTTATTGTTTTGCTTTTTATAGTTTTTTTTTTTTTTTTTTTTTTTAAACTGTTCAGTGTCCTTGGGTACCTTGAAAGGTGCTTATAAATAAAAATTTATTATTATTAAGGGGTGGCACGGTGGTGTAGTGGTTAGCGCTGTCACCTCACAGCAAGAAGGTCCGGGTTCGAGCCCCGTGGCCGGCGAGGGCCTTTCTGTGTGGAGTTTGCATGTTCTCCCCGTGTCCGCGTGGGTTTCCTCCGGGTGCTCCGTTTTCCCCCACAGTCCAAAGACATGCAGGTTAGGTTAACTGGTGACTCTAAATTGACCGTAGGTGTGAATGTGAGTGTGACTGGTTGTCTGTGTCAGCCCTGTGATGACCTGGCGACTTGAACAGGGTGTACCCCGCCTTTTGCCCGTAGTCAGCTAGGATAGGCTCCAGCTTGCCTGCGACCCTGTAGAACAGGATAAAGCGGCTAGAGATGATATGAGATTATTATTATTATTATTATTATTATTCTAAGATGTGGAGAAACTACTAGAGCGGCGGCTACAATTATCAACACCTTAACGATCTTTTAGCCATTGCAAAAGTAGAAAAGACTTTCAATATGTAAATTGTGCATGAATAATTACTCAAACTTCCACTGGAAAAAAAAAAAAAGTTGATTCCCGATTACTTGGCGTATCGGATCAAGTGACCCTGTTCCACAGTTATCGACATTTGTTCTATAATTATCCAGATTATTTATTTTAAAAAAATTGGTATGTGTAATTGGTAAGTTTAAACAGTTTTTAGTTGAAATTTGTTTGACGTAGATTTATATTTAGTACAGAATATCTTTTTATATAAATATATTGATGTCGGTACTTACATAAATGAAGTAATTCTAATGTTTGGAAACAAATGAACTGATAATGTTTAACCTGTGTCAAATCTTTTTGTTCCACTTTCTAAGTATTTTTGTAGATCACATTTTGTTAATCATTCGTTGTTTTGTATTAATTTCTAGTTTTGTAGTTTTCCAATAAATGTCAACAAACCACATGAAAATCCAGGTCAAAGGTCATGTCATTCCTCGAACCAAAACTTTTTTTTTTTTTTTATATTTTTACATCTAAAAATTATAAAATGTCTACTGATATTGTAATATGTGGTAGATATTTAAAAGAAACTGCAAAAAAAAATATTCTGAATGGAATAGAAAAATCTGAATATTTCACGCATCTAATTTTTTATATGCTCGGAATTTAATTCTGGTCTAATTCTATTTACTGCAACAGGATTCCAAATACTCTATAAACTTTCTTTTCTGTTATGAATCAGAAAAAAAATTATTATAAATCACAGCACTTTTATTTTAACCTCCTAAGACCCAAGCTGTTTTTTTTTACATGCATTTTTTATTTCTTTTTGCTATATGGGCTTATTAGAACCTGATTTGAATAAAAACTAAGCATCATCTTTGATAAGATGTACTTTTTGAGAAAAAGTATGTCCACATATGTGGATTCTTGTTCTGAATTTCTAAAAAGTGCTGTCCACGTATGTGACCGCTAGGCCCTAGGCGGTTAAAGTACTTCATCTACTTCAACAGTGTTGCACAAAGATCGATCCATAACAGTTGTAAATGTCACTTAATTCCACAGGGTGTCGATAATGGTGGACACCGGTGAAAGTGGTCACAATTATCGACGCTTCACGTGACATTTCAAACGTGCGTTTAGATACAAAATGGCGACTGTCAAATGAAGGCGTAAGAAACAAAGTAGGTTCCGACAAGGAGATCATGAAATATCAGTGAAATTTGAGAAGTAAAAACATGTCCATGATCTTTCCACCATGCTTACCTGTGGTGATGACGTCCAGGTTTTCCTCAAATTGCTGATCGTGATTAAAAAAAAAAAATTCCATATCAGGTAATGAGGCATGTCATCAGACGACAAGATCAAAGGGTGAGGCGGGGTCTTCCGGTTAATTTAATTAACCAGTAATAACTGTTGTAACTGAAACTCACCTTTTGTAAAATTGTTTTTTATTGGCAAATCTGAAGGTGTCTAATTATGGACTGTCAAGATAATTGTAGCCACTGCTCTTTTTTTTTTTTTTTCTAAAACTAATACACTCGTGGTTCTGAATCCATTGTCTTTTGTTTGCCTCCCTAAAACAGATCCCCTTTCACTTTTTTTTTTTAATGATGTACTTGACATTTATGAAAAAAGTCTGGAAAGTTAATCTTTCCAAGAGGGTGTGACTCTGTATGGTCTTCCTCAGATGGCGTCGCATCAAAATGCTGCAATTTTGTTCAAACATACAACAAAGTGCACCCACTACCCATTACTACCAACCATTTACTCCCCTGTCCCCTATATTTGATGTGGAGCCAGTAAATGATGAACCTCCTACTGTTCTGAAGAACCATTAACATTCCATGATTTTCAGAAGTCCATTTTGGATGGTTCAGGAGCACTTTTGACGAAACATAAGCCAGGCTTTATTACAGCAATCTGATATTGTTTTCTTTTATGAAGGACATATGAGATCTATGAATTTTTTCAAAGCGCTGTTTGGTGAGGGGAAAAAAAATTATGTATTCATGAAGTTTAAAATATCCCTGTAAAAAAAATATTATACTTGATACTAACTGAATCTTTGTTTGTTTTATATGTAAGCGTCTGGAACCTCTGATTAGTGATTATATGCCGGACATTGCTCTCGGGGTGTCCTCTATGACTCTGTCGGAGCATGGCAAAGCTCAGGACACCACTCTTCATTCTCTTCCCAACATGGTCTCTACTATCCCCCACTACCCACCTGGACCATGCCCCAGTGGACGATATTCTCTCACTCAACTGTCCCACACAAGACATGTCCCCAAACAAAAAGCAGAGCCTCCATCTGATTATCCAGACGTTTCTGACTTGGCGAATCAAGACACTCTTGTATCTAGCCTTTCTACTCAGGCCACCTACACAGGTCCAGACTTGTACGGACAGCGCAGAGGGCCATGTAATAACATAACCCTTTCATGTCTCCCTGACACGTTGTCAGTTCCCACGCACACGAGGCTTGGACAGCCATCGGACTCCCTTCATTTGGACGTCTTGGGTCAAAGGTTGGATTTGGACCATACTTCCTCTGGAGTATCCTCACTAGGGGGAGCATTTGTGCCCAGTGGGTGCTCAAAAAATGACTCGGACCTGACATGTGGCCTTGGACCTTCAAAAGGAGGTGCTGAGTCATACGACGAGCACAGCTCCGTTCCAGATATGAAAGGGGATGTAAAGGAGGCCTCTGGAGGAGCTGGACACCACAGGAACGGGAGTGAAGAAACGGGAATAAGCCGGGATCACAGGTCACCCAATCAGCCAGAGTACCAGTATAGGAAATCTGCACTTTAAATCAGATCATGAAAAGACATTGACTTGGACAAAGACTGTTTTTAAAACCTCAAGTCTATTAAACAAGTGCTGAGTTTCAGTGTAATCTTGCAGGTAGCTACAGTACATCTCCCTTCCATTACAGCTTATTCGAAAGGGATCAGTCCTTTCAGAAAGTTGGGAAATGTTTCAAAGAGGTTGCTTAAGAATGAGTGGATTTTCATAAGGGTTCGTATTTGTGGAGTAAGTCGTAATGCAGAGGGTTTGGGCCTTTTTTATTTTAATGGATCCTTCTTGATACCAAAATTCATTAATCTGAGTCTGTGACTGATATATTAACTGATGGTAACATCAATAAAATATGCCTCCCATTAAAAATGGGAATCAAATAAGCTCCTAGATGAATGCCAGAAAAAGAACACTGCAAGTCAAAAATTTGGACGCCAGCGTATAGGTTTTTCTCCATTTTGTTTGTGCGATTTTAGAATAATAAGACATCAACACTATAATATATCAAACTAAATTATACAGTAACCAAGCAAAGTGTTAAATCAAATCTAGTTTGTATTTTAAATTCTTAAGTCTTCCTCATTAAGGATTGCACATTCTTGCCAATTTCTCAACTAGCTTCAGGCAGGCGATTCCTAAATAAGCTGAGTACTCCTTCTTGAAGGCTGATTCTCTTGTTTGGGGTAACAACATATATAATTTTAATTAAAAACAACTTGTTTAGGGGTTTAAAAAAAACATTTGGTTCAGAAATGCATCTATAAATGGGTATTAACGTCACTCTTTTTACATTAGTCTTTGAAACAAATATCAGCAAGTTTTCGAAATTTCTCTTCGCCATTGGAAAATATACGATCAATCATTGTGTCCAAACTTTTTGACGAAGAACTCTATTTCCTTTAGGCCTGTAACCAGTACACTGAGAAGAGATCAGTTGTAGGTCCTGGAGACAGGAAGAGGACACGTTTTTTTCACTTTTTCTTATAATGGGCTGGATAAATGCGAATGACTGACAGCATAAAATGTGCTGGCAATATAATGTGTTCGTCAGGAGTTGGGCCACCACGAACCACTAGAACAGCTTCAGTGCACATTGACATGGCTCCTTCAAGTCTCTGGGACTGTACTGGAGGGATGAACTACTCCCCACCCCTGCTCAAAAGATGCATATTCCCTCATTTGATGTTCTGATGGTGGTCAAGAGTGCTTTGTAATGACCCTTCCATCCTGACCCTTGTTTTGGATGCAAAACATAACACAGCAACTCTTTTTTTTTTTTTTTTTTTTTTTTTTTTTATCACCTGTACATGCACCCATCTGCACATTCTCTACATGTTTTGCATGTATGAACGAGGCACTTTTTTTTTTTTTTTTTTTTTTAATTGCCAGCTCTTTGTGTATCATGAGAACTTGCATAAAATGCAGTTCCAGTGTCGATGTAAAATTCCACACCATTCCAGAGTTACTCTTTTGTATTTAGAAAATATCAAACCAAATGCTACTGGTTTTTACTGGTCAAACATTTATATTATAAGCATAACATCCCTCGCAAAATCCAAAACTTAATTGTGCCACAGGCTAAAAGTCTTTGAATACTGGCAAGTGTTAACAAAAACTTTTTTTTTTTTAAATCAAGCATCCCATGAAAGGTCAAAACATCAGATGTTGTTCCAGTTAGTATAGTATAAAAGATAAGCATGTTTATAAATGCACCAAGTGACACCAGTCACTGCACAGGAGAAATGGATTGATTTTGAAATTCGTAGTTTTGGCTCTGACAGTTTTAACAGTATAATGCACCTTTTCTGGTAATATAAGAAATTTAGGGATGTTTTTAACAGTTCACACCCTTCTTAAGTACATATTGTATCTGCAATCAATCACGACTGTTCAAATATTTACATTAGCACCAGCCCTGAGAATGATTAATCCATGTACTGTAGAAAACATGATGAACATGCGTAGGTTCACCTCGTCCTCCTCCTCTTCACATCCAGTGGCCTTAGCTGTGGATTTTGAGCTCAGAAACCAAGAAATGTGTAAGCCATTATATATTTTTTTCCATGGAATTAAGTTGTGGAGTCTTTTGGTCCAGCATTACAGAGCTCATGGATCGTGAATAGTGTACATTTGTGGAGGCAAGTTTTTGCACTGCCCTCTTCTATGGAATCAATTTTGTGCCAAAATGTTCATACAATACTTTCGAAATGTCAAGCAAAAACGACAAATCAAAATACAAAGTGTCAATTTTTTTAGACTGGCAAACAAATTATTCGTGTAATCGTGCAAAATATCAGTCTATTACTCTTCAGAAACCTTTTATTTTTGTTCCGCGTCTTTCTCAGTTTTGTTTGACGTAATTTATTTCGGTTGCGATTCCAGCTTTCTCGTTTGCGCTCCCTGACTTTTTGCTTGCAGTTTTGGCACAAACTTCGCGTGTGGGTGGGCTGTCCAGGAATGCATTTGTAACTTGTGTTTGACTGACAGTTACGCTCAGCGATTCCCCCGGAGGCTGTTGCGGCCATTTCCTACTCGGATTTTGGCGGACTGTTTGACGAGTGACCGATCCATTGACGGTAAACAAGGATCGAGTGGACATACAAGACATTTGTCCCGTACTTACACTTTGTTGAATTAATTCAATATCATAGTCGCCACTGAAGTCCACTCGATCCTTGTTTACCGTCAATGGATCGGTCACTCGTCAAACAGTCCGCCAAAATCCGAGTAGGGAATGGCTGAGCGTAGCTGTCAGTCAAACACAAGTTAGCCAATGGGAATGCGTTCCTGGACAGCCCACCCACACGTGAAGTTTGTGCCAAAACTGCAAGCAAAAAGTCAGGGAGCACAAACGAGAGCTGGAATCGCAACCAAAATAAATTACGTCAAACAAAACTGAGAAAGACGCGGAACGAAAATAAAAGGTTTCTGAAGTGTAATAGACTGATATTTTGCACGATTACACAAATAATTTGTTTGCCAGTCTAAAAAAATGGACTCTTTTGTATTTTGATTTGTCGTTTTTGTTTGATATTTCAAAAGTATTGTATGAACATTTTGGCACAAAATTGATTCCATACTCTTCCTCCCTCACTCCATTTTGTACTTATTACAGTGCCACCTAGTGGTACAGAAGCATGCCAGAAATTTTTGTAGTAGTGCCTGCACTTTTTTGGGGGGGGGCTTGAAAGGTCTTCTCACAAAAGAACTTCTCTCCTTCGCCTAAAATCTAAATAGTAAATGATTCACCAGTACAGCATTTAATACATGACGTTCGTTAGACTGCATGTTGATTACTGATGATACATGTACGCAATGTAGCAATAGAGGATTTTGTAGCTAGATTTTTCAATGCTTGATCCAAAGTGACACGTCATGATCCACATTTTATACACAGTCTTTTCTTGGATTTATAAATGACCATAATCCTTATTTGGCTGCATAACTGTCAAGAACAGATTTAAGTGCGACACTGAAGTCATGACTATTTTTATCTGTATTGTGGAAAAACCCTTTAACACAGTAAAATGCTGCTAATGCACGCTAATGTTCCGTTTTGCTGCTCGTCATTGGTGTACTTTAGTAGCAGAATAAGAGTTTGCATTTGTATCCATTTGTTAGAAAAAAATAATTTCCCCGCCAAGTTGTCCGAATTGAAATCAGAGGGCTTCGGCATTCGTTACTGCATCTATTTAACACTGCAGATGACCCAAGTGTGTGCCTTGCGTGTTCAGAGGCCAAGTGTTTTATTAAATTGGTGATTTTGGCCTATGCAAGCCTTAGGAGCCATGTATCCATCTACCAGTTTTTAAATGGCCTGTACTGCCTCATGTGCATCTTTTTTGGAAAATATTTTTAAACTCTTGGGTACCTTTTACTTGTATTCGTGTTGTGGTTTGATACGATTGTTTCTGATAAATGTTGATTGTACTTAAACTTTAATATAATTGCATTTCTTGTAATGAATTTACCAGTTATATTTTTCTACTGTTACCTCAGAGAGGGTAAATAAGTTACCAGCTTTGCAGCTAGAAAGCATCCTTAGAATAAACATGCTTCAAAATATTGATGCATCTTCATTGTGTTGATTTGGTGACTGATTTACGTATCTAAACCCAAGTCTTGATCGTGCATCTGAAAGCTTTGATTACAATGATGACATGAAGCAACATGCATTCCGGAGTTGTATTTAATCATCCAGTTTGAGGAAAGCATAATAATCAACAAATTGAACGTTCAGGTTGTTGCCATTAAAATGTCTGCAGCTTTTGGATCCCATCCAGCTCATCATGATCAGTCCAGGCTTTTTGACCACCTTAT
Organism: Neoarius graeffei; assembly: GCF_027579695.1. Lineage (NCBI taxonomy): Eukaryota > Metazoa > Chordata > Actinopteri > Siluriformes > Ariidae > Neoarius > Neoarius graeffei. The sequence goes on from NC_083579.1 coordinate 67,317,914, forward strand.
ACATGAGTTAATGTGGACATAAACTGATACCCACTCCACCTACCTTTAGGCTACGTTCACACTGCAGGCTGAAGTGACTCAAATCCGATCTTTTCGCCCATATGTGACCTGTATCCGATCTTTTATTGACAATATGAACGACACAGATCCGATTTTTTCAAATCCGACCCAGGCCGTTTGGATATGTGGTCCTAATTCCGATTCCTATCCGCTCTTTTCATATGCGACTTCAGTCTGAACCGCCAGGTCGCATTCATCCGACTTGCACGTCATCAACAAGCCACAAACGTCACTATTCTGCGCTGAAGTAGGCGGCGGGTCTCTCAAAAAAAGTTACAACAACATGGCGCATAATCACGGGCGCAGATAGAGGGTGGGACTCGTCCCACCCAGATTTAAATTCACTTCGCTCGGTCCCCCCCCACTTATAGGGAGGAAAAAACGTCGATGCTGTCTTTCTTTGCATAAGGCAAACCTCATGGAAAAATCAAAAGACTAATTACCATTCGGTTTATTGAGGTGCACAGCAGTGTATACATAGTTGCAACAACTCGCATAAAACAAAACAAAGACTGATATTCGGTTGGTTGAGCTGCGCAGACTGCACAGGTTGCGAGCTCGAGCTTGGTTGCTATGGTAACCCACAACAAGTTTGACAGGCATATCGGGGTTGGGGTTGGTTTGCTGGCAGCTTTGTCCCCCCCAGTTCAAAAAACGTATCTGCGCCCCTGCGCATGACATCAATGCGAGGGACGCTTCGGGCTGTGAAGGTTCTGAATCTTCTCAATGGAAGGACGCAGAGGTTAGGGAGCTGATTTCCATTTGGGGGGGGATACAGCTATTCAAGCTAGATTGGATGGGTCATACTGCAACCGGGCGGTTTTACTTCCGTAAACACTGCCCATGCTCACTGCGTGTGACGTCATATCCTGCAATGCGCATGCGGAACACTTTTAGGTCGCTTTTTGTTCATACTGAGGATCACATACAAGTCGCATATATTTGTTAATGTGAACGACCTCACAAAAAAATCGGATTTCACAAAAAAATCGGAATTGAGCATTAAGCCTTGCAGTGTGAACGTAGCGTTAGACATTAGGCGTGCGCCGTGCACACTAGCAGCTTAAAATTAAACACTTGCAATTGCGTCTCCTCCTTAAAGCCAGTCTTTTTGAATTCACATTCTACGTATGCTTAGAAAGGAAGAAACAGGAAGGCAAGGATGGCCATCCATAAACCACATCAGCTGCAGTAATATGGCCCAGCACTGGCCCGTCTCCTTTTCTTCAACTGAAGCTCTTCAAAAAACATGTGGATAGCCTCAGGGGTCACATCCTATAGCCACAATGAAGAATTTTTATTACTTTTTTTTTTTTTTTGCACTGCATGTGTTAATTTCAAATGTGTACTTTAAGTTAGAAGCCAAAAAGCCTATGTGTCCTTACCTTTCCCTGGTCAGCAAACTGCTGCAGGAACTCGCGTAGCTCTGCTTTAATATCATTGTACTCTGAAAACAAAATCACCAGAATATTTTAACCAACAGGTCATCCTACCATAATATTAAACCATGAGCAATGCTCCAAATTCATTATCAAATGCTCTTTTATTGAGTAGGACGAACATCTTCCCATAGACCTCCATGAAAAAAATACATTTAAGAAGTTTTTATTAAATATTACCCAGAGGCCTGAGGAGTGTATTACTTATGCTTTATACCCTTTTTTTTTTTTTTATAATATAAAAAAAAAAAAAAGTTTAAACTGCTCCATTAAATGTTGTGGGCAGTAATGCATTTCTGCACCTCCTTGCTTTCCCTACAGAATGAAAACATGTGGAGCCGGTAAGAAAGTCATTGTCCTGTCCCAACTTGCCAAAGGGATATTCTGAAATGGGTTCTGAAAGGGTTTTTTTTTTTTTTTCCTTCCCCCAAATCTCTAGAGATGTTGTCTTGCGGCTAGTGATATTACAGAGATACACACTACCTTATACGCATTGGACATTTTTGCTGGAGTTCTTCCAAACCAAGCAGCCTTGAGAACTGTTAGAGAAAAATATTTTATTTAAGAACTAATATCCTGCTGATGTAAAACTACCTTGGCTTTGAGAAAGGTGCTGCTATAATTATCATCAATAATAAACGTTTTAAGACCAATCCCATCCAGAAACCAGACGCCACCGTTTGTTGAAATGTAAGCTACTACAAAACTGCTTTTTGGTTGGTTGTCCCTCCTTTAATTCCAACACGTCAAAACACTAACAATGATGACCCATGCTTGGCAGCAAATTTCAGTATTAAATGTCAAAATGCATTCATTGGCATTTTCCACCTCGTCCCTGCTGTTCCTCTCCGGGAACTCCAATACTGAAAACGTTTTGCTCTTTGTACAATTTAGCGTCTGTCTTTGCACAACAATATATAGTCAGTTCAAATAAACCTTGATTTAATCTCCCATGTTATTGTTGGACGTGATTGTTTACATGTAACAGCAAGTGCAATGGAAATTGCAGGTGTGACATGAAAACGATAATCAAGGATAAAATCAACTCCCAGCAAAGTAAGACAAATACCTGGAGCATATTAAGCGTTTACAAAATTAATTTTCTAAACCAACAGAAGATAATCAAATTTGTTCAATTTACTTAAAGCTATTTAAAATAATGAATACTTGAGTACAGTGAGTTATAGGCAAAGGTCGTCTTTTAAAAACAGCTGTTTATGCTCCGTTACTTACGGTAAATGATCTCCAGTTGCTGGACATGGTCCAGGGAACTGAGGCAGGACATGAGCAGGTCTTCCTCCAGCAATGCCTCGCCCCTATTCTCGTATGCAAGCACTGTGTCTGACTCATCCATCAGGAACTGAACGCCAGCCTCCACATACGATCTCTAAGGGAATTTAGAAAACAAAAACACCAGACGATGGGTGAGCTTATTTTATCTTAAGTTCAACTACAAATTAACATTGTTTGGCATTTGCAAAAACATGCCAAATGAAAATAAGGAAGACTACTTTAATACCATAGGTTTTGGGCAGTATACGTTAGAGGGCCCCCACCCTTCCCCAAGAGGTTTTGCCAGGCTGCCACTTTAAATAAGAACTCGTTCTTCGTGACTTGCCTGTTTTAAATAAAACTTAAATAAAAAGGGTCAGGACTGGGATCCTGTAGGAATCAACAAGTTACAGGAGTTGGCAGTTTATAGTCTCAAGAGGGAGGTCAGAGATGAAGCTTGCAGGAGGGAAAAAAAAAAAAATGGCCAGGTTGAATTACATGTAGGCTTGTCACTGGAGCAGTACCTCTCAGGTACTTATTTATACCCTTTATATGCTGCTTGGGAACATGTATATCTTTTTGGCCCTAAACCGGTACATATGGTTAGCTTGAGGGCCAATAATTAAAAAAAAAAAAACAAAAGGACTCCTACTATACCCGTGTGTGACAGTACTGAGCATTGTGTAAATGGTTCTTTACTCCATTCAGGTCAGGGTCCCTGTGGTTTATATTATGTTTATAACAAGTTTATTAGGAAGCATCTTAGATGGGTAGAATTTAAGGAAATAAAAAAACAAAACCACACTACATCCAGCACAAGCATCGAGCATTCTAAAGAGATAATAAACTGTGTTTTTACTGAAACAGGACAAATTTTTAATAACCTACCTTGCAGCTTGTGCAAGTACAAAGCTTGGACCGCCAGTCGTATGGCCAGAACGCTGCCCCCACCCTTGGCCTCACCAAGCCTTTGGCCTTTAACTCCTTCAGTTTACATGGTGCAGTTTCAGACTGGCACTTAGCAGGACGCCTCTCCATCTCCTCACGCGTCCGCTTGTAGTTTACAGCTTTAATTCCATTACTAGTGAGCTGTTAAAGTGAATGAAATGCGCCATTTAATTTAATGATGTATAAACTAAGTTCAAATGGAAATTAAAATGTCCTTGTAAATCTTGTCTTGTAACGTGTGAATTAGAACCAAGTCCAGTTTAAACATTTTGCACACTCTGCTGGTGGAAAAGTGAAAAAGCAAGCATTTTTCTTTACTGAAGGTTCGTGAAATGATGGTACATTTCTCCAGTTGTTAATTACATCTACACAGTAACCAGTGCCCAGTGGCAGACAATGTGGTGAGGGAGTGATTGATTTTATTTTATTTTTTTAAAGCCATGTCAGTACCTAAGGCTATTTCAAGGTGAGAGCATTTCTAAAAAGATACTATAATTTCTTCATAAATAAATTTTAAAAAGTTACATAACTAAAAATGAGATGCTTAATATACATACAACTTAAGTCTAAAACTTTCTGTAGTGGCACCTTGTTAAAAACCTCATCCAAAGTACTTTGAGAATAAAATCACTCCTTTGTGGCATCTAGACCTGGACACGACAGTAAAATATGCTTGATTGTCAGAGATATCCTACAGAAATGGCATGATAGTGGTTCACCCTTTTTTTTTTTTTTTAATTAAAGATGAACCTTGAACGACCAATACGACACCTCATATACACCATTGGATTATGTCTGGTTTGAAATGAGAATAGGAGAGTCTTTTTGATCATAGGGTTGATTTCATACAATTTGTTTCCAGGGCACTCAGTCGGTGTAGACAATGCGGTAACTTCATCTTTTGTATTGATACGTTTCTCACCTTTGCTTCCTTTTGACAGTCTTTACTTGTGGAGGGTCCATCATGGCCATTAGTGCATGAAGGCAACATTGAATCCTTCACTTCTTTGTTTTCTGCCACAGTATCATTATCATCTTTACAAAGACTCACTTTGGTTACTGGGGGACCTTTAAGAAATAAAAAGACATACACATTACCTCATCATACCTTTTAAAGAACTGTTGTGAAGTACAACCCCAATTCCAAAAAAGTTGGGACAAAGTACAAATTGTAAATAAAAACGGAATGCAATAATTTACAAATCTCAAAAACTGATACTGTATTCACAGTAGAACATAGACAGCACATCAAAATGTCGAAAGTGAGACATTTTGAAATTTCATGACAGCAACACATCTCAAAAAAGTTGGGACAGGGGCAATAAGAGGCTGGAAAAGTTAAAGGTACAAAAAAGGAACAGCTGGAGGACCAAATTGCAACTCAATAGGTCAATTGGCAATAGGTCATTAACATGACTGGGTATAAAAAGAGCATCTTGGAGTGGTGGCAGCTCTCAGAAGTAAAGATGAGAAGAGCATCACCAATCCCCCTAATTCTGTGCCCACAAATAGTGGAGCAATATCAGAAAGGAGTTCGACAGTGTAAAATTGCAAAGAGTTTGAACATATCATCATCTACAGTGCATAATATCATCAAAAGATTCAGAGAATCTGGAAGAATCTCTGTGCGTAAGGGTCAAGGCCAGAAAACCATACTGGGCGCCTGTGATCTTCGGGCCCTTAGACGGCACTGCATCACATACAGGCATGCTTCTGTATTGGAAATCACAAAATGGGCTCAGGAATATTTCCAGAGAACATTATCTGTGAACACAATTCACCGTGCCATCCGCCGTTGCCAGCTAAAACTATAGTTCAAAGAAGAAGCCGTATCTAAACATGATCCAGAAGCGCAGACGTCTTCTCTGGGCCAAGGCTCATTTAAAATGGACTGTGGCAAAGTGGAAAACTGTTCTGTGGTCAGACGAATCAAAATTTGAAGTTCTTTATGGAAATCAGGGACGCCGTGTCATTCGGACTAAAGAGGAGAAGGACGACCCAAGTTGTTATCAGCGCTCAGTTCAGAAGCCTGCATCTCTGATGGTATGGGGTTGCATTAGTGCGTGTGGCATGGGCAGCTTACACATCTGGAAAGACACCATCAATGCTGAAAGGTATATCCAGGTTCTAGAGCAACATATGCTCCCATCCAGACGACGTCTCTTTCAGAGAAGACCTTGTATTTTCCAACATGACAATGCCAAACCACATACTGCATCAATTACAGCATCATGGCTGCGTAGAAGAAGGGTCCGGGTACTGAACTGGCCAGCCTGCAGTCCAGATCTTTCACCCATAGAAAACATTTGGCACATCATAAAACGGAAGATACGACAAAAAAGACCTAAGACAGTTGAGCAACTAGAATCCTACATTAGACAAGAATGGGTTAACATGCCTATCCCTAAACTTGAGCAACTTGTCTCCTCAGTCCCCAGACGTTTACAGACTGTTGTAAAGAGAAAAGGGGATGTCTCACAGTGGTAAACATGGCCTTGTCCCAACTTTTTTGAGATGTGGTGTTGTCATGAAATTTAAAATCACCTAATTTTTCTCTTTAAATGATACATTTTCTCAGTTTAAACATTTGATATGTCATCTATGTTCTATTCTGAATAAAATATGGAATTTTGAAACTTCCACATCATTGCATTCCGTTTTTATTTACAATTTGTACTTTGTCCCAACTTTTTTGGAATCGGGGTTGTAATAATCTGAATGAAAGAGATGTGCGATCACATGTAACTCACATGCAAAGTAGGCGGCGTAGGTCCACAGGAAGGGAGCTCTGTTCATACAACCCTCACACACCATCTCCAGCAAGTCCTCAGAGTCCACAACTGCACAACCCAGATGCTATAAGAAGACAGGCGGTAAAATCTGAGGCATACTTTTAGAGATGGTAAATTGTTCTGCATGAAGGACTTTGATACAATAAAGAAAAAAATATCCTCGCTGGACAGCAGCTTACCTTTGAGTGGTACCAGTCTTCACAGAGAATACACTGAATCATTGCTTCACCAACCTTCCACCACAGTGAGAAATAAGACCAGTGTTTGATAAAGGGAAACAGCACCTGTCTCATTTAGAAGTGCTAAAATTGAATGAATTTTGACTCCAATATTGACTAAAAGCGCACCAATATTTCACAAAGCAAGAAATGAGTGGAGTATTTGCACTACATACCTTATCATCCTCATCAGGGTAAGGTCTGTCACAGGAGCAGTAACGACCAAAGAAATTGTGATTATACACATTCTTGATGTTTTGTCCCTCTTTGTCCTGTAAACAATCAATACGCGGGCAAAACAAATGAGACGAATGCAGGACTCGGGCATAATCAACAACTAGTATTATTCAGAGCAAGAGTTTCAAGTGACGCATGGTATAACTTATCAGACAGGTAAGACTGCATAACCATGAAGAAGGACATGTGACATTTGTGAACAAAGCGCTGGAAACGCATAATATTTATCAATTCCTGGCAAAAGCAATGTTTTTTAAATGAAAGGTGTGTAAACTAGCAAATCGCTTTACAAATCGACAGAAAAAGGGTCAGTTCTGCATTTCGGGAAGTGTAGTGGGAACAGCGGTTGAGCTTTTTAATGGCTGGTAATGAAATGACTTTAGAAAGGAAGAAATGTTCGGAACGCATCCAGCATACACGTACAGGGATCAGCTTGCACTTAAACGAGCCAAATTTGCGGTTCCCACAATCACAGCGAAAGTTCCTGTGAAAAGAAAATCAAATAGACAGAAAGACAAGTCATGGTGTTGTGTACTAAATTAGTAAAATGTTAACAGTGCAAACTGGCAGAAGTCATTTTAAAGCGAGGTGTACCTTTTCGTGTACAGTTCGTAGATGTGGTGGCCATCGTGGCAGGTGTTAGCACAGGCAAGGCAGACGCCAGCTGGATCCATGCCCTCACCTGTGCAAGTGCTGCAAGCAAACACAGCCTGTCTTTTCACATATCCCTGTAACATATAACCAAAAATCAAGCTAGAGACATATACAGACTGTGTCCAGTGGTGCTTGAAAGTTTGTGAACCTTTTAGAAATTTCTATATTTCTGCATAAATATGACCTAAAACATCAGATTTTCACACAAGTCCTAAAAGTAGATAAAGAGAACCCAGTTAAACAAATGAGACAAAAATATCATACTCGGTCATTTATTTATTGAGGAAAATGATCCAATATTACACATCTGTGAGTGACAAATCTGGGCGGCACGGTGATGTAGTGGTTAGTGGTGTCGCCTCACAGCAAGAAGGTCCGGGTTCGAGCCCCGTGGCCAGCGAGGGCCTTTCTGTGCAGAGTTTGCATGTTCTCCCCGTGTCCGCATGGGTTTCCTCTGGGTGCTCCGGTTTCCCCCACGGTCCAAAGACGTGCAGGTTAGGTTAATTGATGACTCTAAATTGACCGTGGGTGTGAATGTGAATGGTTGTTTGTGTCTATGTGTCAGCCCTGTGATGACCTGGCGACTTGTCCAGGGTGTACCCCGCCTTTCGCCCGTAGTCAGCTGGGATAGGCTCCAGCTTGCCTGCGACCCTGTAGAACAGGATAAAGCGGCTACAGATAATGAGATGAGATGACCCCAGGTACTAGGTGTTTGTTTAACTACAGGGCTCGACATTAATGCTTGTCCGCTTGTCCGGGACAAGTGATCCTTTATGTCGGACAAGTTCATCATCTCAGTTACTTGTCCGATCGGACAAGTGCCAAAATACGCCGATATTCGGGTTACATCTCAAATTTATCAGTTTATTCACATGATTTCCGAAGCATCTCACTCGACATACTGTTTTGATGAACCACCGGATGTTTCTCTTCGGAAAGAGCGATGTGCGCATGCACAATATTCCGCTTGCGAAACCGGCCAATACCGCTTCGTGTATTTGAGCTGAAAAGTAAACGGTCGTTTAGCAGACCCTCCAGGATTTCACGATGTTGCGATTTGCAACTTCAACGCAAATTCAACCAATCCCCGCGAATTCAGGGCGGTGTTACAATTATATCCAATCACCGCAACTTTCCCGCAAATTTGACCAATCGTTGGCGTCGACAAACTACCTTTCACCTTACTTCCGTGTATACGTTCAAGAGAAGCAGCATGTGCGAGTCAGTGTTTATATAGGCTTAAATTCTGTTACTGAAAGTGTGTTGTGTTTACAGTGAAGGACTGTGTGCACTTTACATTATTTTTTACTTAATACAAGAAATTAATGGATGCCAACATTTTTGCCAAAATGGTATTTTATTTTCCATTGTTTAGGCAGCTTCAGCATCATACTGTGAGATTCTGTTCAAATTGTTTTTTTTCTTCTTTGAAGCCTGAGCCATTTATTTTATTAGTTTATAATTATTGTTTAATTTAGTCTTCAGGAGAGACTGCCTGCACACAGTACTAGTATTAATAGTTTTTTTTTCTTGCATGAAAGCTGAGGCATTTATATTATATTTTAAGGTAACTTCATGTTGTGCTGTGAGGTTCTATGCACTTTAACTTTTGAACCAACAGGAGCATTTGGATAAGTAAAGCCTATTTTTCTGCATTTTTGTAGTCCTGGTAATCTTTTATATTGGTAAAGTTGTTTATAGGACCATTTCTCAGTGTCTGTTTATTTTAATCAATAGTTTTTCAATAATAACTTAATATTTAACATATCACTCAATTGTTCAGTTTTGGGATGAAGTACATTCTGTTATTGTTTCGGTCTTGGGTTATCAAATACCCAAGACTTCCACAGTATTATATCTTGGTAACTTGGGAGGAAACATTGTGGTTAAGCCAGACAGATATATATTCAAAATCTTGATTGCAGCCAGCAAAAAGGCCATAACGAAAAAATGGTATAAGCCAGAACCACCAGACAGGGATGACTGGTTGAAACTTGTGAAAGAGATGTACATAATGGAGGACTTGACACATAGGATAAGACTGCAAGTTGACACATGCGTAGAAAAATGGATGAAATGGAATGTATACATATCAATGACAGAATGACTGAAATTATACTATATTGAATACTTCAGAAACATGCCCATCCAGATTGTACCGTATATATTTTTTAATTTTTTAATTTTTTTATTTTTATTTTTTTGTTGGTTTGTTCATTTTGTTTTGATGTGTTTTTGTAATGGTAACTGATGGCAATTATTGTTTTTTCTTTACCTAAGTGTACCACTAAAAAATATAAAAATAAAGTGTTAAAAAAAAAAAAGATCACTCCAAGAGCAAGGTGTGTAATAGTCATCGAGGTTACAAAAGACCCCAGGGTAACTTGTAAGCAACTGAAGGCCTCTCTCACATTGGCTAATGTTAAGGTTCATGAGTCCACCATCAGGAGTACACTGAACAACAATGGTGTGCATGGCAGGGTTGCAAGGAGAAAGCCACTGCTCTCCAAAAAGAACATTGCTGCTCATCTGCAGTTTGCAAAAGATCACGTGGACAAGCCAGAAGGTTATTGGAAAAATGTTTTGTGGACGGATGAGACCAAAATAGAACTTTTTGGTTTAAATGAGAAGCGTTATGCCTGGAGAAAGGAAAACACTGCATTCCAGCATCAGAACCTTATCCCATCTGTGAAACATGGTGGTGGTAGTATCATAGTTTGGGCCTGTTTTACTGCATCTAGGCCAGGACGGCTTGCCATCATTGATGCAACAATGAATTCTGAATTATACCAGCGAATTCTAAAGGAAAATGTCATGACATCTGTCCATGAAGTGAATCTCAAGAGAAGGTGGATCATGCAGCAAGACAGCAACCCTAAGCACACAAGTCGTTCTACCAAAGAATGGTTAAAGAGGGATAAAGTTAATGTTCTGGAATGGCCAAGTCAAAGTCCTGACCTTAATCCAGTCAAAATGTTGTGGAAGAACCTGAAGCGAGCAGTTCATGTGAGGAAACCCACCAATATCCCAGAGTTGAAGCTGTTCTGTACGGAGGAACGGGCTAAAATTCCTCCAAGCCGGTGTGCAGGACTGATCAACAGTTACTGCAAACGTTTAGTTGCAGTTATTGCTGCACAAGGGGGTCACACCAGATACTGAAAGCAAAGGTTCACATACTTTTGCCACTCACAGATGTGTAATATTGGATCATTTTCCTTAATAAATAAATAAATGACCAAGTATAATATTTTTGTCTCATTTGTTTAACTGGGTTCTCTTTATCTACTTTTAGGACTTGTGTGAAAATCTGATGATGTTTTAGGTCATATTTATGCAGAAATATAGAAAATTGTATGTAGTGCACTATATGTTCAATAAGGACAGGTTTGGGATTCAGCCACAGAGTGACAATCAAAAAGCAGAAACACTAGGCAGCACTTTTATTAAAGTTGTTTGCAATACGAAAAAATAAGAGACCAATTTCGAGACTTAATCACTAAGAGAATTACTGAGATGTTGTGTCTTACCCGAGGATATGAACACTTATCCGGATCACTACCAGCCAAAACAGCTAGAGCTTCACACAGCTCCTCATCCTCCAGCTCATCCATGGCCCCACTGTCCTCCTGTGCTTTATTTACATCCATATTCCTTACACTACACACACGATACTGTTCTAACAACACAGAACCAGCAATCAACAGTAGAACAATAACAAAGCAAAAACATGCAGCACACAACTTCCGGTTTGAAGCCGGTGACAAATTTGGCGCGAGACAATGCTATATTCACGTGCTCCTCAGTTTCTCCTGATTACGTATGTTTTCAAAATAAAACAAACAAACAAGACAAAAACTAATAAAATAAAATTAAAATAAAAAACCCACCACTGTCGACCAACGAAACTTAAAAGCGTGAAGATTAATAACAAGTTGTAAATCTGAACCTCAAAATTACAGAGATGTGCGCCATGTGCTTTGAAACTCATATTTATCCAAATTTGGAGAGCACGTGAAGGCAGCATGAATGATGAATCTGCTTTGTTTTATTCTGAGCAGTTCAGCCCAGAGCAGCTTTTCCTCATGAATAATACACTGTTATTACATACCTGTATGTCTTCTGGTCTTTGACTGTATAATTTAACAATTTAAAAAAAAAAAACTTTTAAACAAAAGTCCTTCCGTGTTTAGTGAGAAGCAGCAAGTCAGATCCATTCATTCAGTTCATTGTGTCTCCAAAACAACACAGAAGGTTCTCCTGCGCCTGAAACATGGAACAAACCAGACATTGTGTCTTTATAACTTCACACACAGTTAAACAGTAGTATTTGATGTGTGTTATTTAATCCATAGGCATTTAACGTAGTGTCCTGATTTCTACAGTATAGGAATCCCATATGAAAATGAATGGTCTGTTCACACAGCATCAGCATGGGTTTCTTCCAAGGAGGTCTACAGTGACACAAATGCTTGACTGGAAAGAGTGGTTAGACCAGGTTTTGCCAGTCGATGCTATATATTTGGACTTTTGTAAAGCCTTTGACTTGGTACCAAAGATCGAAAGCTCCGGCATCGAGGGCAATTTGCTACACTGGATCAATTCCTTGGCAGCACGGTGGTGTAGTGGTTAGCACTGTCACCTCACAGCAAGAAGGTTCTGGGTTCGAGCCCAGCAGCCGGCGAGGGCCTTTCTGTGTGGAGTTTGGAGAAGAAGCCTTTATTTGTCACATGAACACTCAAGCACACAGTGAAATTCATCCATCTGAAGCAGTGAACATGCACACGCATACCCAGAGCAGTGGGCAGCCATACTACAGCGCCCGGGGAGCAGATAGGGGTTAGGTACCTTGCTCAAGGGCACTTCAGCCCAAGGCCACCCCATGTTAACCTAACTGGAGGAAACCCACGCAGACACAGGGAGAACATGCAAACTCCACACAGAAAGGCCCCCGTTGGCTGCTGGGCTCAAACCCAGAACCTTCTTGCTGTGAGGCAACAGTGCTAAGCACTACACCACCATGTTCTCCCCGTGTCTGTGTGGGTTTCCTCTGGGTGCTCCGGTTTCCCCCACATGTTCTCCCCATGTCTGTGTGGGTTTCCTCCGGGTGCTCCGGTTCCCCCCACAATCCAAAGACATGCAGGTTAGGTTAACTGGTGGCTCTAAATTGACCAGAGGTGTGAATGAGTGTGAGAATGGTTGTTTGTGTCTATGTGTCAGCCCTGTGATAACCTGGCGACTTGTCCAGGGTGTACCCCGCCTCTCGCCCATAGTCCGGTGGGATAGGCTCCAGCTTGCCTGCGACCCTGTAGAACAGGATAAGCGGCTACAGATAATGGATGGATGGATGGATCAATTCCTTTCTTAGTGAGCATAAGCAAAGAGTCTGTGTTAATGGAACCAAATCAGGATGGGCTGAGGTAAGCAGTGGAGTGCCACAAGGCAGTGTGTTGGGACCAGTACTATTCACTGTCTTTGTTAATGACATGCCAGAGGTAGTATCAAGCCACCTAAAATTATTTGCGGATGACACAAAGATGTTTCGCCTAGTCTGTCATGAGTGAACTGCTACAACAAGACCTTTCTAGCTTACAAGGATGGGCAGGAAAGTGGCAGTTGTGCTTCCACCCTGACAAAGGTACAGTGATCTGAATTGGTTCAGGGCATCCCGACTACACGTATACCATGACTGATAAAACAAGAATGGTGCTGTTAGCCTTCACGCTACAGGAAAAAGATCTGGGGATTCTGGTGGACAACGAGCTCAATTTTGAGAACCATATAGCAGCTATAGTCTCAAAAGCCAACCAGATTGCAGGACTTATGTGGAGATCATTTGAATACGTGGATAAAGATGTCTTCTCTCTACTGTACAAGTCACTGATATACCCACATCTTGAGTACGGTGCTCCACTATGGTCACCCTACACGTGGAAATTTGCAGAACAGATTGAGAGTGTTCAGAGATGTGCCACAAAACGAGTACCTGGACTGAGGGATCTTCCATATGAGGACAGACTGAAAGCTCTTAAGCTACCTACATTAGTGTACCACAGACTACGAGTCAATATGATAAACACCTACAAATATGTACAGTGGCATGCAAAAGTTTGGGCACCCTTGCTGAAAATGTCTGTTACTGTGAATAGGTTAAGTGAGCAGAAGATGAACTGATCACCAAAAGGCATAAGGGTAAAGATGAGACATTTCTTTAATATTTTCCACAAGATTACATTTTTATTTCCATCATTTACAGGTGTAAAATACCAAAAAATGAAAAGGACCTGAAGCAAAAGTTTGGGCACCTGACATGGTCAGTACTTAGTAACACCCCCTTTGGCAAGTATCACAGCTTGTAAACACCTTTTGTAGCCAGCTAATAATCTTTCAGTTCTTACCTGGGGATTTTCACACATTTGTCCTTGCAAAAGGCTTCCAGTTCTATAAGTTTCTTGGGCTGTCTTGCATGCACTGCTCTTTTGAGATCTATCCACAGATTTTCAATGATGTTTAGGTCAGGGGACTGTGAGGGCCAGGGCAAAACCTTCAGCTTGTGCCTCTTCAGGTATTCCATTGTAGATTTTGAGGTGTGTTTTGGATCATTGTCTTATTGTAGGATCCATCCTCTTTTTAACTTCAACTTTTTTACAGATGGTGTGACGTTTGCTTCCAGAGTTTGCTGGTATTTATTCGAATCCATGCTTCCCTCGACCAATGAAATGTGCCCTGTGCCACTGGTTGCAACACAACCCCAAAGCATGATCGATCCACACCCATGCTTCAGAGTTGGAGAGGTGTTCTTTTCCTGGAATTTGGTACCCTTTTTTCTCCAAACATACCTTTGCACATCGTGGCCAAAAAGTTCTATTTTGATTTCATCAGTCCACAGGACTTGTTTCCAAAATGCATCAGGCTTGCTTAGATGTTCATTTGCAAACTTCAGACACTGAATTTTGTGGCTAGGACACAGGAAAGGTTTTCTTCTGATGACTCTGCCATGAAGGTCATATTTGTTCAGGTGTCGCTGCATAGTAGAACAGTGCACCACCCCTCAAGGGTCTGCTAAATCTTTCTGAAGGTCTTTTGCAGTCAAACAGGGGTTTTTATTTGCCTTTCTAGCAATCCAATGAGCAGTTCTTTCAGAAAGTTTTCTTCATCTTCCAGACCTTACCTTGATCTCCACTGTTTCTGTTAACTGCCATTTCTTAACATTACAATCTGAGGAAACAGCTACCTGAAAACACTTTGCAATGTTCTTGTAGCCTTCTCCTGCTTTGTGAGCATCAATTATTTTACTATTCAGAATGCTATGGAGGGCGGCATGGTGGTGTAGTGGTTAGCGCTGTCGCCTCACAGCAAGAAGGTCCTGGGTTCGAGCCCCGGGGCCGGCGAGGGCCTTTCTGTGTGGAGTTTGCATGTTCTCCCTGTGTCCGCGTGGGTGTGCTCCGGTTTCCCCCACAGTCCAAAGACATGCAGGTTAGGTTAACTGTTGACTCTAAATTGACCGTAGGTGTGAATGTGAGTGTGAATGGTTGTCTGTGTCTATGTGTCAGCCCTGTGATGACCTGGCGACTTGTCCAGGGTGTACCCCGCCTTTCGCCCATAGTCAGCTGGGATAGGCTCCAGCTTGCCTGCGACCCTGTAGAAGGATAAAGCGGCGAGATGAGATGAGATGAGAATGCTATGGAGTTGCTTAGAGGAGCCCATGGCTGTTGATTTTAGGGACAAGTTTGAGGAGTCATAGAATTTATACAGCTTTGAAATCTGCATCATCTGACCTTTCCTAATGAAGAATTTGAACAAGCCACAACTCAATAAGCTAATTAATGTCTTGAACCTTGGTGAAAGTTACCTGAGAACTCAAATGTATTGGGGTGCCCAAACTTTCGCATGGCGTTCGTTTTCTTTTTTCACTCTCCAATTGTACAAAACAAAAATAATACACAAATCCTGCATAAAACACTGAAAAGAAATGTCTTGTCTTTACCTTTATGCCTTTTGGTGATCAGTTCATCTTCTGCTCACATAACTATTCACAGTAACAGACATTTTCAGCAAGGGTGCCCAAACTTTTGCATGCCACTGTACATGAAAAATACGATACAAGGCATGCATAAGGCGGGCGGCACGGTGGTGTAGTGGTTAGCGCTGTCGCCTCACAGCAAGAAGGTCCGGGTTCGAGCCCCGTGGCCGGCGAGGGCCTTTCTGTGCGGAGTTTGCATGTTCTCCCCGTGTCCGCGTGGGTTTCCTCCGGGTGCTCCGGTTTCCCCCACAGTCCAAAGACATGCAGGTTAGGTTAACTGTTGACTCTAAATTGACCGTAGGTGTGAATGTGAGTGTGAATGGTTGTCTGTGTCTATGTGTCAGCCCTGTGATGACCTGGCGACTTGTCCAGGGTGTACCCCGCCTTTCGCCCATAGTCAGCTGGGATAGGCTCCAGCTTGCCTGCGACCCTGTAGAAGGATAAAGCGGCGAGATGAGATGAGATGAGAATGCTATGGAGTTGCTTAGAGGAGCCCATGGCTGTTGATTTTAGGGACAAGTTTGAGGAGTCATAGAATTTATACAGCTTTGAAATCTGCATCATCTGACCTTTCCTAATGAAGAATTTGAACAAGCCACAACTCAATAAGCTAATTAATGTCTTGAACCTTGGTGAAAGTTACCTGAGAACTCAAATGTATTGGGGTGCCCAAACTTTCGCATGGCGTTCGTTTTCTTTTTTCACTCTCCAATTGTACAAAACAAAAATAATACACAAATCCTGCATAAAACACTGAAAAGAAATGTCTTGTCTTTACCTTTATGCCTTTTGGTGATCAGTTCATCTTCTGCTCACATAACTATTCACAGTAACAGACATTTTCAGCAAGGGTGCCCAAACTTTTGCATGCCACTGTACATGAAAAATACGATACAAGGCATGCATAAGGCGGGCGGCACGGTGGTGTAGTGGTTAGCGCTGTCGCCTCACAGCAAGAAGGTCCGGGTTCGAGCCCCGTGGCCGGCGAGGGCCTTTCTGTGCGGAGTTTGCATGTTCTCCCCGTGTCCGCGTGGGTTTCCTCCGGGTGCTCCGGTTTCCCCCACAGTCCAAAGACATGCAGGTTAGGTTAACTGGTGACTCTAAATTGACCGTAGGTGTGAATGTGAGTGTGAATGGTTGTCTGTGTCTATGTCTCAGCCCTGTGATGACCTGGTGACTTGTCCAGGGTGTACCCCGCCTTTCACCCATAGTCAGCTGGGATAGGCTCCAGCTTGCCTGTGACCCTGTAGAAGGATAAAGCGGCTAGAGATAATGAGATGAGATGAGAGATGAAGGCATGCATAACAGGAATGAAGACAAACACCAAGACAAGAGGGCATAGTCTACAACTAAAAAAGAACACTGTCAAGAGCAACAAAAAACTGTATTTCTTCAACAACCGAGTGGTCTGTTGGTGGAACAACCTGCCTGAGACAGTTGTTACAGCGCCAAATGTTAACATATTCAAAGCACGGTTGGACAAAACATATGGATGACCATCCCATGGTTTACAACCACAGGGCATTAGACAACCCACAGAGACCTGAAATGGCAGTCAGCTGAAAATAGGAGTGGCTCAACTTGGAATACTACAATTCATACCCAGCTGAAAGACTCTACTCTACTCTACTCTACTCTACAGTGTATCCATCCATCCATTATCTGTAGCCGCTTATCCTGTCCTACAGGGTCGCAGGCAAGCTGGAGCCTATCCCAGCTGACTATGGGCAAGAGGCGGGGTACACCCTGGACAAGTCGCCAGGTCATCGCAGGGCTGACACATAGAGACAAACAACCATTCACACCTACGGTCAATTCAGAGCCACCAATTAGCCTAACCTGCATTCCTTTGGACTGTGGGGGAAACCGGAGCACCCGGAGGAAACCCACCCAGACATGGGGAGAACATGCAAACTCCACACAGAAAGGCCCTCGCCGGTTGCTGGGCTTGAACCCAGCACCTTCATGCTGTGAGGCGACAGTCCTAACCACTACACCACCATGCCACCCCGCTGTTATCTATCTATTTGACTCAATATCTCATCTCATCTCATTATCTCTAGCCGCTTTATCCTGTTCTACAGGGTCGCAGGCAAGCTGGAGCCTATCCCAGCTGACTACGGGCGAAAGGCGGGGTACACCCTGGACAAGTCGCCAGGTCATCGCAGGGCTGACACATAGACACAGACAACCATTCACGCTCACATTCACACCTACGGTCAATTTAGAGTCACCAGTTAACCTAACCTGCATGTCTTTGGACTGTGGGGGAAACCGGAGCACCCGGAGGAAACCCACGCGGACATGCGGAGAACATGCAAACTCCACACAGCAAGGCCCTCGCTGGCCGCTGGGCTCGAACCCAGAACCTTCTTGCTGTGAGGCGACAGGGTGAACCACTACACCACCGCGCCGTCCCACTGTTATCTATCTATTTGACTAAATATAAACGTCTCAACTCCACCTAGTGGACGAAAATAAAATTAATTCACGACATAAGTTCAAAATTAATCGATCTATTCAGGGTAAAACCAAAACCTTGTGTATGTTATTTTGAACACCGGTCACTGATAAACATGCCATCAAAAGTCCGTACCAGTAGGTGGCGGTAATGCACCAAAACGTTGTTTGCTAACCGCCATAAAACACCAAGAAGAAGACAGACATGCGCATGCGTCAAAGGCTGACTTGTGTTGCTGGGGTAACGGGACGCTTGAGGTTTAGCTCAAGCGGCTTTAGCTAATTAACTCAGCTAAGCTAAGCTCAGAGCAAGCGATTTATGAGCGCAAATATCTAACCAAAATTCGCTTTAGGATAAAAATGGAAGTGAAGTTATCTATGGATCCTCTTTTCCTTGCATGGAGCTGTTTTAGGAGACGGAAGTTCCAGAAATGTTCGGATCTTTGCACAAAGGTGTTGGAGGACAATCCGTACGACCAGGTGAGTGTGATTATGGATCTAACATGGCTAACAGAGCTGCTAATGCTAGCTCGCTCAACGACCTACAAGTAACTGCAGTTAAAATAACAATAAAATGCAGGTAGCTTACAAACAGTAGTGGTCCTAGGTTGTAGCTGTTATTCGTGTCCCTTTTCTGTTACAGCACCTCATTTTGCTTGTTAGATAGATAGCCAAGTTAATAGTACATGGTTTAATTTACATTGTCTGGTGGTCATTTATGCCAGCTTGTCTGGACAGTATGGAAACAACCCTGGTGAAAAATCCAGCTTGGTCTGACCAGCTATAGTAGATACCAAAACACAGGCTGATGTGGTCAAGCTGGTAGACCATGGACCACTACATTGATCAATCAGATTGCCTTACTTTTGTGTTAATTTCTTTAAAACGTGCCTACAGTGTAGCAAAACTTTCATTTTTACCAGCACTTACCAGTTTGGCCAGTGTTTATGCAGCTGGTTGGTCAGACTGTAGTGGGTGGATGGATGGATGTATTTATTTATTTATTTATAGCAGAGCAGGTACAGTTAGGTCCATAAATATTTGGACAGAGACAACATTTTTCTAATTTTGGTTCTGTACATTACCACAATGAATTTTGAACAAAACAATTCAGATGCAGTTGAAGTTCAGACTTTCAGCTTTAATTCAGTGGGTTGAACAAAATGATTGCGTAAAAATGTGAGGAACTAAAGCATTTTTTAAACACAATCCCTTCATTTCAGGGGCTCAAAAGTAATTGGACAAATTAAATAATTGTAAATAAAATGTTCATTTCTAATACTTGGTTGAAAACCCTTTGTTGGCAATGACTGCCTGAAGTCTTGAACTCATGGACATCACCAGACGCTGTGTTTCCTCCTTTTTAATGCTCTGCCAGGCCTTTACTGCAGCGGTTTTCAGTTGCTGTTTGTTTGTGGGCCTTTCTGTCTGAAGTTTAGTCTTTAACAAGTGAAATGCATGCTCAATTGGGTTGAGATCAGGTGACTGACTTGGCCATTCAAGAATATTCCACTTCTTTGCTTTAATAAACTCCTGGGTTGCTTTGGCTTTATGTTTTGGGTCATTGTCCATCTGTATTATGAAACGCCGACCAATCAGTTTGGCTGGATTTGAGCACACAGTACGTCTCTGAATACCTCAGAATTCATCCGGCTGCTTCTGTCCTGTGTCACATCATCAATAAACACTAGTGACCCAGTGCCACTGTCAGCCATGCATGCCCAAGCCATCACACTGCCTCCGCTGTGTTTTACAGATGATGTGGTATGCTTTGGATCATGAGCTGTACCACGCCTTCGCCATACTTTTTTCCTTCCATCATTCTGGTAGAGGTTGATCTTGGTTTCATCTGTCCAAAGAATGTTCCTCCAGAACTGTACTGTTTTTTTTAGATGTTTTTTAGCAAAGTCCAATCTAGCCTTTTTATTCTTGAGGCTTATGAGTGGCTTGCACTGTGCAGTGAACCCTCTGTATTTACTTTCATGCAGTCTTCTCTTTATGGTAGATTTGGATATTGATACGCCTACCTCCTGGAGAGTGTTGTTCACTTGGTTGGCTGTTGTGAAGGGGTTTCTCTTCACCATGGAAATTATTCTGCGATCATCCACCACTGTTGTCTTCTGTGGGCATCCAGGTCTTTTTGCATTGATGAGTTCACCAGTGCTTTCTTTCTTTCTCAGGATGTACCAAACTGTAGATTGTGCCACTCCTAATATTGTAGCAATTTCTCGGATGGTTTTTTTCTGTTTTCGCAGCTTAAGGATGGCTTGTTTCACCTGCATGGAGAGCTCCTTTGACCACATGTTTTCTTCACAGCAAAATCTTCCAAATCCAAGCACCATACCTCAGATCAACTCCAGGCCTTTTATCTGCTTAATTGAGAATGATATAACGAAGGAATTGCCCACACCTGCCCATGAAATAGCCTTTGAGTCAATTGTCCAATTACTTTTGGTCCCTTTAAAAACAGGGCACATGTTAAGGAGCTGAAACTCCTAAACCCTTCATCCAATTTTAATGTGGATACCCTCAAATGAAAGCTGAAAGTCTGGACTTTGTCCATGTCCATTATATAACTATAACTTGAATATGTTTCAGTAAACAGGTAAAAAAACTAAATTTGTGTCACTGTCCAAATGTATACGGACCTAACTGTGTATAGGAGAATTTCGCATGTCCATTTGTTTTGTAAAAAAAAAAAAACACTTTTCCAGCATTATAAGGTATTTGCTTCTAATTAAAGCATCTAACTTTGATTTGATGTATCACTCCTCTCCGCCTCACCTTTTTGCCAAGGAACCTCATACGTCACTCCACATTTCTGAGGTAACAGCTCATGTCCCTGATGTCCCTCAGATCCCTGATGCCCAATGTTCCTGTCAGTGAGATTTAGTAGAAGTAGGCTCCGAACTAGAACCCTAAGCACACCCACTTCACCCTTTGGTTTACTCCATAGTGTTACTTAATGTACAGCGCCCTCCACAATTATTGGCACCCCTGGTTAAGATGTGTTCTTAGGCTTCTAATAATTTTTTTTTAAATAATATAGGACAGCAGTGCAAAAGAGAAAAATCCGACCTTTAATTCAAGTGCATTTATTCAGTGGGGAAAAAAATCCCACATTAAGAAATAATTCTTTTACATGAACTTGTGTGCCACAATTATTGGCACCCCGATGTTAATACTTTGTACAACCCCCTTTTGCCAACAAGACAGCGCTTAATATTCTCCTATAACATTTCACAAGATGGGAGAATACAGAGAGAGGGATCTTCGACCATTCCTCTTTGCACAATCTCTCTAAATCGTCCTGGGTCCTCTTCTATGCACTCTCCTCTTCAGCTCACCCCACAGCTTTTCAATTGAGTTGAGGTCTGGGGACTGAGATGGCCATGGAGGAGCTTGATTTTGTGTCTGGTGAAACATTTTTGTGTAGATTTGGCCACATGTTTAGGGTCATTATCTTGCTGAAAGACCCAGTGACAACCCATCTTCAGCTTTCGGGCAGAGGCCACCAGATTTTGATTTAAAATGTCCTGGTATTTCAAAGAGTTCATGATGCCATGCACCCTAACAAGGTTCCTGGGGTCTTTGGAAGAGAAACAGGCCCACAGCATCACCGATCCTCCCCCATACTTCACAGTGGGCATGAGGTGCTTTTCCGCATACTCATCTTTTGTGTTACGCCAGACCCACTTAGAGTGTTCGTTGCCAAAAAGCTCTATCTTGGTCTCATCTGCCCAAAGCACACGGTCCCAGTTGAAGTCCCAGTGCCGCTTAGCGAACTCTAGACGTTTAAGTTTATGCTTGTAAGTGAGAAAAGGCTTTTTCCGTGCATGCCTCCCAAACAGCTTGTTGGCATGTAGATAGTGCCTGATGGTTGTTATGGAGACTTTGTGACCCCAAGATGCTACTCTTTGATGCAATTCTGTAACAGTGAGCTTTGGAGAACTTTTTACTTCTCTTACCATCCTCCTCACTGCGCGTGGTGGCAAGATGAACTTGCATCCTCGTCCAGGCTTGTTTGCCACTGTTCCAGTTGTTTTAAACTTCTTGATGATTCTTCTGACTGTAAATATGGGCCGGTGTAGGCGAGCGGCTATTTTCTTGTAGCTGTTGCCTGACTTATGAAGGTTGACACATGTCTGCCTTACTTGAATGGTGTGTTCTCTTGTCTTTCCCATGTTGAAGAGTGGATAAGAGAAATAGGCCTCTGTGTCACATCATATTTATACCCCAGGGAAACAGGATGTGATGAATTACTAATTAAAGGTTTGTAGATACTCTGATCAACTTTATAAACTACAGTAGAAATGACAGAAATGCTTGAATTACATTTATTTTCTAGGAATTATGGGTGCCAATAATTGGGGAACAGGTGATTTTCTCCTCTCATTATCTGTAGCCGCTTTATCTTGTTCTACAGGGTCGCAGGCAAGCTGGAGCCTATCCCAGCTGACTACGGGCGAAAGGCGGGGTACACCCTGGACAAGTCGCCAGGTCATCACAGGGCTGACACATAGACACAGACAACCATTCACACTCACATTCACACCTACGCTCAATTTAGAGTCACCAGTTAACCTAACCTGCATGTCTTTGGACTGTGGGGGAAACCGGAGCACCCGGAGGAAACCCACGCGGACACGGGGAGAACATGCAAACTCCGCACAGAAAGGCCCTCGCCGGCCATGGGGCTCGAACCCGGACCTTCTTGCTGTGAGGCGACAGCGCTAACCACTACACCACCGTGCCGCCCACAGGTGATTTTTATGAAAAATAATTATTTCTTAGTCAGGGATTTTTTTTTTTTTTAATTCACTTGAGTTGAAGGTTACATTTTTCTACAATTTTCAGTGTGGAGATTATGCTTCTGCAATAAAAATTGAATTTATTTCAAGGCTTTTAACACATCTTCACCAGGGGTGCCAATAATTGTGGAGGGTGCTGTATATCTTCCCTAATCTGATCCTATTCAACACTTCTGTATCCATAGGCTGAATCTCTGTCAGTGGTCCTAAGCTTATTAATTCAGCACAGTTCTGTGATTTTACTGCTTTAACACATCTACTAAACGTTTCATTGCTTAATGAGTAAAATTAAACAGGGAAATGTGACTGTGTGAAGGAATGCAGTGCACCCTTCCTCATCTCATCTCATCTCATCTCATTATCTCTAGCCGCTTTATCCTTCTACAGGGTCGCAGGCAAGCTGGAGCCTATCCCAGCTGACTACGGGCGAAAGGCGGGGTACACCCTGGACAAGTCGCCAGGTCATCACAGGGCTGACACATAGACACAGACAACCATTCACACTCACATTCACACCTACGGTCAATTTAGAGTCACCAGTTAACCTAACCTGCATGTCTTTGGACTGTGGGGGAAACCGGAGCACCCGGAGGAAACCCACGCGGACACGGGGAGAACATGCAAACTCCACACAGAAAGGCCCTCGCCGGCCACGGGGCTCGAACCCAGGACCTTCTTGCTGTGAGGCGACAGCGCTAACCACTACACCACCGGTGCACCCTTCCTCTTTTTTGAAATTACATCAGCATACAGGCTTCGTACAGCACCTTTTCAGTCTCCCAGCTGTATACTCTCAGAAAATAAAGTACATTATTGTACCTTTAGGGGTACAACGGCTTGTCACTGGGGCAGTACCCTATAAGGTACTTATTTGTACCATTTTATATACTGATTGGGAACATGTATGTACCTTTTTGACCCTAAAAAGGTACATATAGTTACCTTGAAGTCCAATAATGAGCCCAAAGAGATACATTAGTGTATATTGTACCTTGGAGTATGGAAATGGACTCCTACTGTACCCCTATTTCTCAAACTGTAGGCTTTATTTTATTAGAAGAACTTTTATACAAAAGAAAGGGAACCATTTTGTTGAAAGACACTTTGCTAAAGTTTGTTTAAATAGTTCTTCTGGTTCCATGAAGGCAGCCTGGAGCCTGAAGACAAGGGCTCTGACTGAGATGGTGTACATCGATGAAGTGGAGGTTGACCAGGAGGGCATTGCAGAAATAATGTTGGATGAAAGTGCCATTGCACAAGTGGCACGTGAGTACATCCATATTGCCATCTTTTTTTATTTATTTATAAATGACGTCAACTCCAGCATGCCCCATTTATGAGACTGCTGCACTGTAAAATGAACCAAACTATTTGTATTTTTGGCAGGTCCTGGAACGTCACTGAGACTCCCTGGGACAAGTCAGGGTGGAGGACCTACTCCGTCTGTCAGGTTCATAACTACTAATGGATTAATTTTATTGATAGGTTTTGAGCATACCTAACCAAATATTCATTATGAATAAAGGTGTATAATGAATGCAAGTCTAAGACAGGGGCTCTTAATCTTCTTGCAGCCAGGGACCCCATTAACTATATTTAAAAAAAAATTAAATTCCAAGACCCCCTCAGTTATCAATCCATCGGTTTGTATTAAATCTATGCAACCAGTTAAATAGACTAATAACTATAAGAATTCAATAATAAACACAATTTTTATAATGGTGGGTTGTGATTTCCACCATTGTATTTAAAAAAAAAAAAAAAAAAGGATAACAATAAATAGATAAATCATGGTTCTCATCACTTTGAGCTCAAATTATCAAAAAAATCAAATCAGGCTCACTGGAAGTAATACACACAATTTGTATTTTTAATGTGACCTTTCTCTGATGGTTTTTTTTTTTTTTTTTTTAGACCAGTGACCCAGTCAGGACGCCCCATTACAGGATTTGTAAGGCCCAGCACTCAGTCTGGTAGACCAGGGACAATGGAACAAGCCATCAGGACACCTCGAACTGCAAACACTGCCCGCCCAGTCACCAGTGCTTCTGGGAGATTTGTCCGATTGGGCACGGTACGCTGTTCCACAGTGTAATATTTGGATATTCTGATGTTCACATTTATATTCTGTTTAAAGAATAACATTAGACCTCATAACAGCAATTCTACGTATACGTTGTTTCAAAGTTGTAACCGGTTGTTTTATCAATATTTCAGGCTTCTATGTTAACACATCCGGATGGACCGTTTATAAACTTGTCCAGGTTAAATTTGGCCAAGTATGCACAGAAACCAAATTTATCCAAGGTATTTCAACTGCAAATCACCCGTCTGTAATGGATTTGGGAGTCAAAGGATAATTTCTTAACTCCGGTCTCAGATGTCTGCTGTGATTGCAAATCTCTTTCTCTCTTACTCTTCTGGCAGACCTTGTTTGAATACATCTTTCACCATGAGAACGATGTCAAAAATGTAAGTACTTGGCACCACTTTTAGCTTATAATTAACAGGTACAATATCTGGCTTTGGGTGCTGGACGAAGTATGTTTTCAGTAGGTATTTAGCCTTTACTGTCTCAGATTGATTGATAGATTTTGTGTGATAGGTGAGACTCGTTTAGTGGGTGGAAATTGGCGATAACTCCGTGTGTATGGTGGGTTGTAATGGTGGGTTGTGATTTCCACCATTTGTATTAAAAAAAAAAACGATAAATGGATAAATCATGGTTCTCATGGTGTGTGTGTGTGTGTGTGTGTGTGTGTGTGTGTGTGTTTAAAGGAGAACTGAAGGCAATTTTTTTATCAAAATTCTATTTATCTCATCTTATTAAATATAGGAATGCATTTTTGATCGCTATTTTGTTACTGCTATAGCAAGTTATGAGTGTTTGAAATATGCTCTGTAATATATCAGTCCAGGGCGGCACGGTGGTGTAGTGGTTAGCGCTGTCGCCTCACAGCAAGAAGGTCCTGGGTTCGAGCCCCGGGGCCGGCGAGGGCCTTTCTGTGTGGAGTTTGCATGTTCTCCCCGTGTCCGCATGGGTTTCCTCTGGGTGCTCCGTTTTCCCCCACAGTCCAAAGACATGCAGGTTAGGTTAACTGGTGACTCTAAATTGACCGTAGGTGTGAATGTGAGTGTGAATGGTTGTCTGTGTCTATGTGTCAGCCCTGTGATGACCTGGCGACTTGTCCAGGGTGTACCCCGCCTTTCGCCCGTAGTCAGCTGGTATAGGCTCCAGCTTGCCTGCGACCCTGTAGAAGGATAAAGCGGCTAGAGATAATGAGATGAGATATATCAGTCCATATGTCAAAGCAATGGCCATAAGCGAGATTCGTTGAGACCTGTGCGAGACATCGTAGGACAGAAGTAAAACGTACAGCAGAAATCAAAGTGACCAACATCTGCCAACGTTGTCAAAAGACGTGCGCGCCCTCTTTCAAATGCTGACGTAAACAAGTTTTGTTTGTTTTGATGGCGATCAGGAAAGTTTGAAAAAAGTAGGCGGTAATCGTCATTTAAACTCGTTTTTGTGCAATATTTCATTTGGAAAACAGTTTTCAAAATGGCGGCACTGACACCTGGCTGACACTTCATGTTTCGAAGTCTCGCACAAGTCTCGTGAAGATCGCACGGATAAGCGACGCCTGCCGTGGACCAAACGAACTAAATTCAACATGGCTAAAAACCGAATAGGCCGATAAGTATAATATTTAATTGCAATTAGTTGCCAATACGAGTCATGATATAAGGTTACTAAAACCGAAAACGTAATTGAATAACACGTTAATTAAGATATAAAGCAAGTTTAAAAATGACTTCAGTTCTCTTTTAAAATAAGCAAGACAGCGTATATTTGTTTGCAGTCCATGTATTAAGTCCCCATTGTGGAACATTTCAGGCTTTGGACCTAGCTGCACTCGCTACGGAGCATGCACAGTTCAAGGACTGGTGGTGGAAAGTCCAGCTTGGGAAATGTTATTACAGGTGACAAAACACCATTATAACGACCTGTTGCTAGAGTTGAGACATTTATTTGAAACATGTCCCATTAAATGCATTGAGAAGAAGATAACTGATATTTATATGCTGCGTATTGACTGTAATGATTGGATGATTGGAGTTTGTATTTGCAGGCTTGGTTTATATCGTGAAGCTGAGAAACAATTCAGATCAGCCCTCAATCATCAAGAGTTTGTTGATACTTATCTCTACCTTGCGAAGGTACAAAGTTAATTCTATTTAACCCATTTACAATGGTGCTTGAAAGTTTGTGAACCCTTTAGAATTTTCTGTATTTCTGCATAAATATGACCTAAAACATCATCAGATTTTCACACAAGTCCTAAAAGTAGATAAAGAGAACCCAGTTAAACAAATGAGACAAAAATATTATACTTGGTCATTTACTTAGTGAGGAAAATGATCCAATATTACATATCTGTGAGTGGCAAAAGTATGTGAACCTTTGCTTTCAGTATCTGGTGTGACCCCCT
The DNA here is from genome assembly GCF_027579695.1 of Neoarius graeffei. Lineage (NCBI taxonomy): Eukaryota > Metazoa > Chordata > Actinopteri > Siluriformes > Ariidae > Neoarius > Neoarius graeffei. The sequence goes on from NC_083579.1 coordinate 67,345,318, forward strand.
TGTGCAGCAATAACTCCAACTAAACGTTTCCGGTAACTGTTGATCAGTCCTGCACACCGGCTTGGAGGAATTTTAGCCCATTCCTCTGTACAGAACAGTTTCAACTCTGGAATGTTGGTGGGTTTCCTCACATGAACTGCTCGCTTCAGGTCCTTCCACAACATTTCGATTGGATTAAGGTCAGGACTTTGACTTGGCCATTCCAAAACATTAACTTTATTCTTCTTTAACCATTCTTTGGTAGAACGACTTGTGCGCTTTGGGTCGTTGTCTTGCTGCATGACCCACCTTCTCTTGAGATTCAGTTCATGGACAGATGTCCTGACGTTTTCCTTTAGAATTCGCTGGTATAATTCAGAATTCATTGTTCCATCAATGATGGCAAGCCGTCCTGGCCCAGATGCAGCAAAACAGGCCCAAACCGTGATACTACCACCACCATGTTTCACAGATGGGATAAGGCTCTTGTGCTGGAATGCAGTGTTTTCCTTTCTCCAAACATAACGCTTCTCATTTACTCAAAAAGTTCTATTTTGATCTCATCCGTCCACAAAACACTTTTCCAATAGCTTTTTGGCTTGTCCACGTGATCTTTAGCAAACTGCAGAAAAGCAGCAATGTTCTTTTTGGAGAGCAGTGGCTTTCTCCTTGCAACCCTGCCATGCACACCATTGTTGTTCAGTGTTGTCCTGATGGTGGACTCATGAACATTAATATTAGCCAATGTGACAGAGGCCTTCAGTTGCTTAGAAGTTACCCTGGGATCCTTTGTGACCTCACCAACTATTACATGCCTTGCTCTTGGGGTGATCTTTGTTGGTCGGCCACTCCTGGGGAAGGTAGCAGTGGTCTTGAATTTCGTCCATTTGTACACAATCTGTCTGACTGTGGATTGGTGGAGTCCAAACTCTTTAGAGATGGTTTTGTAACCTTTTCCAGCCTGATGAGCATCAACAAGGATTTTTCTGAGGTCCTCAGAAATCTCCTTTGTTCATACCATGATACACTTCCACAAACGTGCTGTGAAGATCAGACTTTGATAGATCCCTGTTCTTTAAATAAAACAGGGTGCCCACTCGGACCTGATTTCAATCATTGGGATGACAAACACTTGACTCTAATTTCACCTTCAAATTAACTGCTAATCCTAGAGGTTCACATACTTTTGCCAGTCACAGATATGTAATATTGGCTCATTTCCCTCAATAAATAAATGACCAAGTATAATATTTTTGTCTTATTTGTTTAAATGGGTTCTCTTTATCTACTTTTATGACTTGTGTGAAAATCTGATGATGTTTTAGGTCATATTTATGCAGAAATATAGAAAATTTTAAAGGGTTCACAAACTTTTAAGCACCACTGTATGCTGTGCCACAGGAAACCGATGTGCTCTCTTTCCTTGTGCGCAGGTGTATCAGCGACTGGATCAACCCATAACTGCCCTGAACCTCTTTAAACAAGGCCTGGACCATTTCCCAGGAGAAGTGACTTTGCTGACTGGGATTGCCCGCATTCATGAGGCACGTATAACTGTCAGATTCTGGTGGATACATTTATAGATGTCAGTTTGAGCGACAGATTTATGCAGACTTATAATGAAACTTTATTTATGCCAAGGGTAGTAATTGAAAACTTTGATCACTTTAGGAGATGAATAACATCACTTCAGCTACAGAGTATTACAAAGATGTCTTAAAGCAAGACAACACACATGTGGAGGCCATTGCCTGCATAGGAAGCAACCATTTCTATACAGACCAGCCAGAGATCGCCTTGCGTTTCTACAGGTTCAATGAATTCCTCATGTAGAAGGAAGAGTGTTATTGTATTAGGTTATACAAATATGTAATGTTACTTTTTATCCCCCGCTGGTCGAAAGGCCCAAAGGGGGATTGTGTCATGGCAAGATCCGTCCGTCCGTCCCAGGAAGGGTGCTCACCTTCTGAAATCAGCTCCTCTCAAGTTTTGGAGGAATTTCACAAAACTTGGCAGGATTCTTTGTTGTATATCGGTAATACGCATATTGTAATTTCGTTAAATTGGGTCACATTTTACCAGAGTTACAGCCCTTGATTAACAAAATTATACTTTGACAGTTTCATGAGTGTGCTTTCCTTCTGAAATCAACTCCTCTCACAATTTTTGGAGGAATTTCACCAAACTTGGCAAAAGGTATTGCTATGTCAATAGTACGCATATTGTTATTTTGTTCAATTCAGTCGCATTTTACCAGAGTTACAGCCCTTGATTAACAACCTTGTACTTTCACAATTTCATGAAGGTGTGCTCGCCTTCTGACATCAACTCCTCTCGCAATTTTTGGACGAATTTCTCGAAGCTTGGCAAAAGGCCTCGTTATATGACGGTAATACACATATTGCGATTTTAATTTCGTTTGTGAAAATTTGACCAGAGTTTTGAGTCTTGATTAAATAACTTGTACTTTGACAATTTCATGAGGGTGTACGTTCTTCTGAAATCAACTCCTCTCTCAATTTGCGGAGGAATTTCACCAAACTTGGCAAAAGGTTTTGTTATATGACAGTTATACGCATATTGAAATTTTGTTTAATTTAGGCAAATGTTACCAGAGTTATGCCCTTGATTATTAACAAACTTGTACTTTGGCAATTTCATCAAGGTGTCCTTGCTTTCTGAAATCAACTTCCCTCGCAATTTTTATCCCCCGCTGGCCGAAAGGCCTGAAGGGGGATTATGTCGTGGATGTCCGTCCATCCGTCCTGGGAAGGGTGCTCACCTTCTGAAATCAACTCCCCTCAATTTTTTTGAGGAATTTCACGAAACTTGACAGGATTCTTTGTTATATGTCGGTACTACAGATAATCCAATTTCGTTCAATTCAGTCGTATTTTACCAGAGTTATGGCATAGTTTCCAGCGGGGGATATTGTGCTCTCGGAGCACTCCTTGTTTTATTAGCTTCGCCATCAATCCTAAAGTTAATAAAATGAGTAATAAAAAAATCTTTACAAGTTAAAGAAAGGGGGGGAAAAATAGATATGTGTATGACAGGGTAACCACAACAGGGTTAGCCAATTACTGTGGGCCCAAGGTATTTTAAAAAATAATAATAAAGAAACTATATTATTATAAACAAAGTTGTCTACTGACAACATAAGACAGGATGTGCAAGACTACGGACTGAATTACATTTCGGACATATGGATTTAAAAGTGCGAGGGTTGTTGCTTTAAATGATTATGATTGCAACAACCAACACTCTTTTAAATCTATACGTCCGAAAGGTAATTCAGTCCATAGTCTTGCATGTCCTGTCTTATGTTGTTGGTAGACTACCTTGTTTATAATATAGCTTCTTTTTTTAAAACTCTATCTACTTTTGCTTTCTTTTCTTTCTCTTTTTGTCCCAGACGGTTGCTGCAGATGGGTGTGTACAACTGCCAACTCTACAATAATCTGGGCTTGTGCTGCTTTTATGCTCAGCAGTATGACATGACTCTGTCCTCCTTTGAGAGGGCATTAGCTCTGGTTTCCAATGATGAGGAACAGGCTGACGTCTGGTATAATATTGGGCATGTCGCAGTGGTGCGTCTGACTCCAACATGGCTACATTCAGATAAAAACTCAAGCTCATATGAAGTTACTGTGGAAGTTACCAATGGAAAATTAGTAGCTCTTTAAACCAGCTCTCTGTTCTGTTGTATCTCTTTCACATAGGGTATTGGTGACTTGACTCTAGCTTATCAGTGCTTTAAACTAGCTTTGGCATTTAACAATGATCACGCTGAGGCTTACAACAACTTAGCAGTGCTGGAGCTACGCAAAGGCCGCATTGAGCAGGTAAGGCACTCTGATCAGCACCATGAACCTCATGATTTTAGCAGAGTTCCATACTTAAGAGAATATGGGAATGCATCGACCTGATTTTTGATGGTTTTTGCAACTGTGTGACGTCTGTACATACAGTATGAATGACGTACATATAACACTCCAGGGAACCTGATCATAAGTGCAATGCAACGTATTTTGTAAACATATGATCACCGGCGGGCGGCACGGTGGTGTAGTGGTTAGCGCTGTCCCCTCACAACAAGAAGGTCCGGGTTCGAGCCCCGTGGCCGGCGAGGGCCTTTCTGTGCGGAGTTTTCATGTTTTGCCCGTGTCCGCATGGGTTTTCTCCGGGTGCTCCGGTTTCCCCCACAGTCCAAAGACATGCAGGTTAGGTTAACTGGTGACTCTAAATTGACCGTAGGTGTGAATGTGAGTGTGAATGGTTGTCTGTGTCTATGTGTCAGCCCTGTGATGACCTGGCGACTTGTCCAGGGTGTACCCCGCCTTTCGACCGTAGTCAGCTGGGATAGGCTCCAGCTTGCCTGCGACCCTGTAGAACAGGATAAAGCGGCTAGAGATAATGAGATGAGATGAACACTAGTAGGCCCTACTTTTGAGAAATACAAAGGCCTACAGAGCACAAAGAGGGGATTAGAAATAGTCTTTATTACTTTTTTTTTATTGAGTGTACAGATTTAACGTTTTTACCCAATTAGCATAATTAATACCAAATAAATACTAATTTTGTTTTAACTAATTTTTCAAACTTTGTATTCAGTATACAACCAACTATGTGCCTGCCAATTTCCATGTAAATATCTTGAAAAATAAAGTTATTAAGAAAAAACATTTGATCTCATTCATTAATGAGGCCCATTTTGGACCATGTGATCCAAATACAGAATATTATGGCAGTTTTCAAAAAAATTAAGCCACTTTTTCAATCTTTGATTTGTAATATCTCAAGAACAGATAAACATATTTTAAATCCGTAAAATAGTATGTTGTTCTGAATTCAGTGAGGGCAGTTTCAAGCAGTTTGAATTTTCACCTGATATGCCGAATACATGTGCCAAAGACTTTTGCACAGTACTGTATATACATACATACGTACATACATAGATTTATTTAGTTGTTCATGTGGGGATGTAATTTAATTATTGGAACTGGCTAGCAACATGATAGATGGGAGTTCAGTGGGAAATGGACTTGCTGCACTGTTCTAAGGTGACACTACTATAATGTACTTGCGAGGGAATGTGTATGTGGCGCAAAGAATATTATTAAAGCTTTTTTTGTAATGAGGTTATGAGGCTTTGACTGACTTTGGAACAACTTTAGGTGCTTTGCTCAAGGTTACAGTAAATAATCTTTAAAATTGGTCATCTAATTTATCTTCCATTAAAATCAATTCACTTACGAGAGCAGACGGAGTATAAATGTTCTCTGCAGGTCATTTGAAATGATTAATTTTTTTGATTTGTTTATTTGGTTTAAATGCCAATGATGTTGCTTTTTGTTACAGGCAAAAGCTTTTTTGCAAACGGCTGCTTCTCTCGCTCCCCACATGTATGAACCACATTTCAACTTCGCTGTATTGTCAGATAAGGTCAGCACTGTTCAACTTTTATTGTTCTTGCAGGTATTTTCACATGATGATGGCTGACTTTGGACACTTCTGTGTTCGAGCATTTGGCTATTCGTGTTTACTACATCATTAAATTTAAAGATACACTCGTTGACCAGTTTATTAGGAACATCTGTTCATTTCATGCAATTATCCAATCAGCCAATCATGTGGCAGCACTGCAACATATAGTCATGTACTGTAGATAGAGATCAAGAGCTTCAGTTAATGTTCACATTACACATCAGAATGAGGAAAAGTGTGACAGCAACGACTTTGATGGGCTGGTTTGAGTATTGCTGATCTCTGGGGATTTTTCACAGTTCAGCAGGCAGAAAGGCCTTATTGATCTCAACTGGTTCAAACTGGCAGAAAGTCGACAGTAACTCAAATGATCACTTTACTGCAGCTGTGGTGAGCAGAAAAGCATCAGAATGGACATGTTAAAGTGCATATTCTGGACTAATTTCGTGGGGTTTTTTTATATGAAAGTATGTCCCTTTACACACTCATCCAGAAGGGTAATTTTGCACAAGGCCATCTGTCTACAGCAGAAAAAAAATAAAACGCGTCTGGAAAAATCCCAAGGGAGTCTGGAGCCAGATTCGTGACGTCACCTGCGGAAGCGCCAGCAGGCTGTGCGAGCTTGCACGGTTTCAGTGCACAGCCTGTGTAGACCAAGTGCTCCCATTTCTCTCTCATTGTCCGGTCTTTTGGAAAACGATGAGTACTAATCCCATCATGACTGGTGTTGCTACACCCTCCTACGATACATCTGTTAACCATTTTAATAATTACGCGATAACATTGAAGAAATTTGCAGAAAACCACCAGGTCGTTTTCTCATAAACAAACCAGCGCTGACGTAGGATTCAGAGGGAGGCGTCCCGCACGCGACGTCATGAAAATCAATGTTTCCCGGGAAATCCAAATGCCAAGTTTTTTCAGAGGCGGACCAATTTGCCTCAAATGGCTTGATTTCAACTGAATTTTTCTGGTATTGCACAAGGTAAAAAAAAAAATTGCAGAGAATTCAGAATGTTACAGATATTTGACCAAAGTTTAATATAAAATAGGAGAATTACATCAATCTTACTCCTGAATTTACCCGTGATATGCACTTTTAAACCTTTCAGTGGATGAGCTATAACTGAAGACGCATCCCTGCTGGAATCGAAGAACAGGAAACAGCTGTGTGTGAAAATCTCAGGAAATGGTAGTTTGTGAAATGCTTCACCAGCCCATCTGGCACCAATAACCATGCCACGGTCAAAGTCCCAGAGATCAGGTTTTCCCCCATGTTTGATGTGAACAGGATCTGAAGCTTTTGACCTGTATCTGATCATTTTATGCTTTTCAGTGATCTCTTGTGTGTGTGTGTGTGTGTGTGTGTGTGTGTGTGTGTGTGTGTGTGTGTGTGTGTGTGTGTGTGTGTGTATTAAAAGGAAAACATGGTAATCAATACTTTTTTTCCTATGTGTATCTACATTGTGTGTGAAAGGTGGGTGACCTTCAGAGTAGCTACATGGCTGCCCAGAAGTCAGAGGATGCCTTTCCTGAGCACGTGGACACTCAACAGATCCTGAAGACCCTCAGGCAGCACTTTGCTGTGCTCTGAGTTTGGTTTTTTTTTTTCATCGAAATCTTTTCACATTATGTAAAATGCCACTTTCATATTTTTCTAGACAGAACAAAGATTTTAATTATTTCAGGAAATAATGTAATAGGAATTATAAATCACAGTGAATAATTGTAGTTAACTTGTGGCAAAATCTACAGTGTAATGAATGGTACAAAATTGGACCTCAGTTTAGTTTTTGAAAATATTATGTGAAAGGTGGCACAGTGGTGTAGTGGTTAGCACTGTCGCCTCATAGCAAGAAGGTCCTGGGTTTGAGCCCAGTGGCCGGCAAGGGCCTTTTTGTGTGGAGTTTGCATGTTCTCCCACAGTCCAAAGACATGCAGGTTAGGCTAACTGGTGGTTCTAAATTGACCGTAGGTGTGAAATGGTTGTTTGTCCTCTATGTGTCAACCCTGCGATGATCTGGCGACTAGTCAGCTGGGATATGCTCCAGCTTGCCTGCGACCCTGCACAGGATAAGCGGTTATGGATGGATGGAATATTATGTGAAATGTAAATGTGTTTTGCATTAAAATGTATAGAGTGTAAGTAAAACAGTTATTTTACTCCTTTCAGTGTCAAGTTCTTGAACGGGGAAAAAAAAAAAAAGAGTAATGTTTTAGTTGATGTTGTTGTTTCAAAACCCTGAACACGTTCTATGACTCGGAAGTGTGTATCACTTGGAACATTTAAGATATGAGTGGATAGATGGCAGTTGTGTGGGTTTTTTGTTTGTTTGTTTGTTTTAAATAAGAACATCTATTGTGAACAAACAAAAGCTAATTAGTTGAAGATAATTTACTTGGAAATTGATTTTCTCAATTTGCTTCAGGTTGTACAAAGTCACAGTAGCTTTGTAACTCGGCAGCTTTTTTCTGTTTTAAAGAGAAAATGACAATCTTTTCGTCTTAACTAGTCCTACTGACCGCTCTGCCCTTCAGTGGGTATAAGACTCTGCACCATGATTGCATTCATTTAATTTTTTCCATTTAAATTAAAGTAATTATTGTTACTATTGGCGGCACGGTGGTGTAGTGGTTAGCACTGTCGCCTCACAGCAAGAAGGTTCTGAGTTCGAGCCCAGGGGCCTTTCTGTGTGCAGTTTGCATGTTCTCCCTGTGTCTGCGTGGGTTTCTTCCGGGTGCTCCGGTTTCCTCCACAACCTAAAGACATGCAGGTTAGGCTAATTGGTGGTTCTAAATTGACCGTAGGTGTGAATGTGAGTGTGAATGGTTGTTTGTCTATGTGTCAGCCCTGTGATGACCTGGCGACTTGTCCAGGGTGTACCCCGCCTTTCGCCCGTAGTCAGCTGGGATAGGCTCCAGCTTGCCTGCGACCCTGTAGAACAGGATAAGCGGTGACAGATAATGGATGGATTATTACTCCCTGAATTTTGCCCCTAATTCTTTTTGCCAAGTAGAGTAACAAAGTAGCTGTGTACCATCTAATTCCAAAAAGCACTAAGTGTGTGTGTGTAAAGGAAGTGCTTTGATGAATTATTATGGGTCACCAAGAGTTGTTTTTTTTTTTTTTAGTGTCATAGTTAACTGAGGATTCTAGTATTATCTATTTCCTTCTCACAGATCCATTTTAGTGGGTGTGAACATGGTACATCATTCCAGGCCTTCATTGGATTACTGGTGGGATACACAGCTGCGCAGTCCTCTATGGAATACTCATCATTTGGCTCCCCTTCCATCCAGTACCTATAAATACATGCTCTTTTTAACTTAATACAATAATATATTCCTAGCCATAAATTTTTATTTATCTTGTACTCCAATAACAAATGAAATGAAATTGGTTACCCTTCTATCAATGTGGTCTCATTCAGCCATCTCCAGATGCCTTCTGTATGGTCATCCTTCAGTCCCATCCAAAATCCATTATTGTAACTGAAGGGTAGGTTGTATCGAAGTGCTTTTAAACTCTCTACGATGAACTCCTATGCAGAAGAGTGAATGTTAACAGTTAGTATTATTAGCTTGTGATTCTTTCCAACTTCTAACAAGGAGAAAAGAAAACTCAAAATTCATACTTATAAATTCAGGATGGTCTCCTCAACCCCAAGTGCAGCAACTGACATCAAATCAGCATGGCTGCTCATAGCATCAACAGTAATGAGAATAAATATTATTACCTTTTAAATGTGTTATGTTTGTTCAATCTACTGGATTATTAAATCTGTAACATTGACTAGACGACTTGATGTTTTGAGCAGGTGAATATACATCACAGCTGACATTTTATTTTAAATGCAGGACTGTATTCAATCATTCGTTTTCTTAGATTCTGATTTTTCAATAGGTGCAATTTTATTATTGAACGCGAGAACAAAAAGAAATATTATCGGCCTTTAAAATGCAGAAAGAAGAAGCAATTGCCGTAAATACTATATCTCATAATATCAGTGTCATGTGATTGGTCATTTTGGATAAATCCATTCTCTAGGAGATGCCACACCATCTAAGAATATTTAAAACAATATTCCTGGTTTTCTTCCACCAGCTGTCATCTAAACCAACTACAGGTACCTTCCTCATCTCATGGCAACTTGAATATTTATTATTGAGAACAAGCACATTTTCTTCCAAAACATGTTAAGCCAGTTACCATATCTTGTGTCGAATCATTCCCCCTCAGTATTATCCATCTATCCATTATCTGTAGCCGCTTATCCTGTGCAGGGTCGTGGGCAAGCTGGAGCCTATCCCAGCTGACTATGGGTGAGAGGCGGGGTACACCCTGGACAAGTCGCCAGATCATCGCAGGGCTGACACATAGAGACAAACAACCATTCACACTCACATCTATGGTCAATTTAGAGCCACCAATTAGCCTAACCTGCACGTCTTTGGACTGTGGGGGAAACCGGAGGAAACCCACAGAGACATGGGGAGAACATGCAAACTCCACACAGAAAAACCCCTGTCGGCCACTGGGCTCGAACCCAGAACCTTCTTGCTATGAGGCGACAGTGCTAACCACTACACCACCGTGCTGCCCCCTCAATATTATGCACAATATATTGTGATTTGAGAAGATAAATAAATGCTTGAATTTGTATATCTCATCTCATTCATCTCATTATCTCAAGCCGCTTTATCCTTCTACAGGGTCGCAGGCAAGCTGGAGCCTATCCCAGCTGACTATGAGCGAAAGGCGGGGTACACCCTGGACAAGTTGCCAGGTCATCACAGGGCTGACACATAGACACAGACAACCAGTCACACTCACATTCACGGTCAATTTAGAGTCACCAGTTAACCTAACCTGCATGTCTTTGGACTGTGGGGGAAACCGGAGCACCCAGAGGAAACCCACACGGACACGGGGAGAACATGAAAACTCCGCACAGAAAGACCCCCGCCGGCCACGGGGCTCGAACCCGGACCTTCTTGCTGTGAGGCGACAGCGCTAACCACTACACCACCGTGCCGACTGGCGAGAGTACAACTTTCATTTCAAAAAGACCTTGAAAGAGCATATTTAGCAAAGATATCATCCTGGAGAACCCACAACCCGCAATGGATAAGCAGCATAGAAAAATGAATGACTGAATGAATGATCCAAGAGAAATTAGCTTTCAGTAGGCCTCGAACAGGTCTGCATTGCAGTTTTCCATTCAGAAGTGAAAATCTCATCTCATCTCATTATCTCTAGCCGCTTCATCCTGTTCTACAGGGTCGCAGGCAAGCTGGAGCCTATCCCAGCTGACTACGGGCGAGAGGCGGGGTACACCCTGGACAAGTCGCCAGGTCATCACAGGGCTGACACATAGACACAGACAATCATTCACATTCACGGTCAATTTAGAGTCACCAGTTAACCTAACCTGCATGTCTTTGGACTGTGGGGGAAACCGGAGCACCTGGAGGAAACCCACGCGGACACGGGGAGAACATGCAAACTCTGCACAGAAAGGCCCTCGTCGGCCCCAGGGCTTGAACCCGGACCTTCTTGCTGTGAGGCGACAGCACTAACCACTACACCACCGTGCCGCCAGAAGTGAAAATGTATAGTATATTTAACAGTTATTCCAAGAAATCAAGTCGTACATGAGCTGATAGCCAACAAGGTGTATAGCTCCGTGTTGGCTATAAACCATGTACGACAAGATCGAGTGGAATAACTGTTTTATTCTATCCACATTCAGTGGATTTTGAGAAACAGAGCAGGTTTATTTCTTGCAAATTTGATAAATAAAAACTTTATACAAAACATATGACAAAATGATAGTAGCAATTTGTGAAACATGCTATAATAATAATTGTTGAAAAATAAAAAAGATACATTCTTACCATCAAATACTTTTATTCCTTTTTTAGTGGGTGTCTTCTTCTTTAGGGTGTTTTTGGCGGTTGGCGAACCAACTTAAAGGTGCATTACTGTCACTGACTGGGCTGGAGTGTGGAACAGGAGATATGGGGGGGCTATATACTTTTAATGATTTCTGTTTATTTTGTTTTTCTCTACTCACAGTATATGAGCTGATAGCCTAGTAGTAGAGTCGCCAATCAGAGAACACGATTGCTTATATCCAGTGAATGTGGATAGAATAATAAAAATTATAACCACACTTTTACAGCCACAAAAAAAAAATCTAAAGGTTTTGTATGCATTTTGAAGTGACGTTGTTGGACGCATCATCGTTATCAGTACACTCTTCTTCTTCTGCTTCTTTCGGCTGCTCCCATTAGGGGTCGCCACAGTAGATCTGTTCCACATATTTGATTTGGCATAGGTTTTACACCGGATGCCCTTCCTGACGCAACCCTCCCCAATCTATCCAGACTTGGGACTGGTACTAGGTACCGTATGCACTGGCTTGTCCAATCCCAGTGGCTGGGTATTTTTACTTAATCTGCATGTCTTTATATCATTATCAATACACTATACAGCCAAAAATTTGTGAACACCTGATCATTACACCCCAACTTGAATATCCCATTCCAAAATGATGGACATTAATATGAACTTCAGCCCCCACCTCTGTTATAATAACCTCCATTCTTTTGGGAAGGCCTTTCACTAGATTTTGGAATTTGGCTGTGTTGATTCTGGTGCACGCACACACACACATGCCTTATGTTCTTCCACGCCTACCTTGACTAACTAGGTCTTCATAGAGCTCGCTTTGGGTTTGGGTCTCTTTGTTCCAGTGAAGGGAAATCTCAGTGTTGCAGCATACAAAGACATTGTAGACAATTGTGTGCATCCACCTTTGTGGCAAAAGTTTGGGGATCATCACATATGTATGTGATGATCAGGTGTCCACAAACTTTTGGCTGAATAGTGCAATTATTTTTTCCATGACATGCTACTCAAGACTAAATGTTTAAAAAGAAAATTCTAATTTAATACATTTCAGAAACAGAATTTGAAACAGTGGAGAAAACCATGTACGATGAAAGTGAAGGTTTATATTTGACCTGTTTTTCTTTTGAGTCGATGATGACTAAGTCAGCTCCTTTTTTCTTGCAGTCTTCCCTTCCTTCTTGCCAGCCTTTGCGTGGAGTCGTTGAAGATACAGCAAAGTAAAAACATGTGCTGTTCATCAGCACCCAGTTGGGCAAGCACCTGCCACAATTTGCTTCTGTTGAAATAGAACAGAACACAAAAATGTGCAAAATACCTCAAGTTGAAATGTCAGAAGAATATGAAACGGGGGAAGACAGAGAAGTCACATCTAACAGGTTTACTGCTGTGTGAATGTATTCTTTATCTGTATGAGTCAGTGCATGGAATTCTGGAAAGAAACGCTTCGTTTTTAGGCTGCAGTTATTTTAAATAAAATAAAATAAAAATCTTACCGAGATTTGAAATTTGAGATTGCATTTTTCTTTTGTCTTCTCCTAATTTTTGTTTTTGTGAGTTTAGATCACTTTTCAATCTTGTCTCTCTGGTCAAATCTATCTCCAGGGATCTGATCCGGTTTACATCTTCATCATGCTTTTTCTGAAGTACACTTTTTAACTCAGTCAGCTTTCTGTGTTCTGACTGCAGCTGAGCAAGTTGAGAGCTGATTACTGATGAGTTGAGAGACAAGATGTCATGTCTGTCCTTCACCCTGTTAACTGAGGAAGGAAATAAGTTAGAGCTCTACCTTTCATCAGCTCAGTCTATATTAAGTCTGGGCTATATAATTTTCTTAATTTCTTTTGTTGCCTTTTACAGCAGACATTTTTTTTAGCATTTCAATATATACTAAAGTAAAGTAAAAAAGTAAGGTAACTTTATTGGTCTCCTTAGGGAGAAATTTAGCTTAGAGTCAAGGAACATTGCTGCATCAAGAAAGGGACACAAACACACATCTAATTAACTAAAAGAACATATGTGCAATCCGGCATTTTTGCTCCAGGTGAACTGTGCAAATTAAAAATCCTAACATTGATACATACAAACATTCAAACAAGTACCATTAATACATTCATACGGTACATATAGGGTGTGATTTGTCAAAAAACCAGAAGGAGGGATGTTTTTTTTTTTAAATCATGAAACGTCACAAAATTAAGGTAACAATAGGCTAACAGCTCAATAACATCCGATGATATCAAATGAATAACACTAAATGAAAACGAACACTAAACCAGAGATAGTACAGTAAATTCATCTTCCTATCTCTCTGACTAAATACACGAACACTAACACAACAAAGTTCGCATTGCTTGTCGCGTTGCTGTGATGTTTCTCTCCCTCCGGATTAAATGGACAGTGACTCGAAAATCACTGAAATACATGAATACTAAATGAACAGTTTGCGCTGATGGCGCAGTTCACATTGTGCGCAGCTTTCCGATTTAAACTGTTTTTTTCTCATCCTTATACTTCCTGTTTCATGGACTGTAACGGATTTGCTTATTTAGTAATTTTAATACAGAATTTACTTTGAAACTATAATCAGACACTCCAACGCCCCCCCTAAAAAAAAAAATCGGCCGTGAAAAAGGCGGCATCCGCCAAAAGGCGCGCTGTTTGCATCCCTGCAGAACGCAAAGATATTGTTATTATCTACAATGTATCTATTTAATGGGGACGTTCGTGAACATCAAAGCTGCCACTTCGGGTCATTTTGAAAGTGAGTGCAATGTAGACCATAGAAAACTGTGTCACAACATGCCTGTCATGTCAACTTTTTTTTTGGTTTGTTTTTATTGACGGGGTTGTCCCCGAGGATTTTTTTTCAGCAGAGATAAAAACCAGAGGGGGGGATTGATTCCCCCCAGCAAATCGCACCCAGGGTACATACATACATACATACATACATACATACCTACCTAACATCCACTCAAGTAATATCCATACATACATACCTATCCATACATCTAATCTAATAACATCTATACATTCCTAGATATCTCACAAAAATTAATACCATTCCTACAGTCAGACCGACTAGTGGCCTAGTGGTAGCATGTCCGCCTCTCAATTGGGAGATCGTGAGTTCTATTCACGGTCGGGTCATACCAAAGACCATCATAAAAAATGGTACCTACCGCCATCTGGCAAGGCACGCTGCAATACAGATGTGCATGGGGAGTTAAACTCTCGTGGTTACCAGAGGACTAGCCCCCCACTGTAACCCTAGCTATGTAATAGGCGAGAGGCCGAGGGCTATGGAAATGGAGATCGGCGCCACCCGATGCACCACATACAGGTTGGGCCTGGTTAGTACTTGAGTGGGAGACTGCCTAGGAATACCAGGTACTGTAAGGCGTGGGAAGGACTTTGACTTTTTTTTTTTATTCCTACAGCCATATGTATAAATTACATTCATACATTTCCATTCATGTACAAAAGAACCATAGTTCTAAATAACCTGTGCAAAATAGCCAAAGAGGGGGCGGCACGGTGGTGTAGTGGTTAGCGCTGTCGCCTCACAGCAAGAAGGTCCTGGGTTCGAGCCCCGGGGTCGGCGAGGGCCTTTCTGTGTGGAGTTTGCATGTTCTCCCCGTGTCCGCGTGGGTTTCCTCCGGGTGCTCCGGTTTCCCCCACAGTCCAAAGACATGCAGGTTAGGTTAACTGGTGACTCTAAATTGGCCGTAGGTGTGAATGTGAGTGTGAATGGTTGTCTGTGTCTATGTGTCAGCCCTGTGATGACCTGGCGACTTGTCCAGGGTGTACCCCGCCTTTCGCCCATAGTCAGCTGGGATAGGCTCCAGCTTGCCTGCGACCCTGTAGAAGGATAAAGCGGCTAGAGATAATGAGATGAGATGAAAATAGCCAAAGAAAGATAACACATTCTAGTCTTCCATACATACATATACATACATACACCATCCATTTATTAGCCCACATACATTCACCTCTGATCATTCAGAAACTTAATTGAAAGAGGGAAGAATGAATGTTTATACCTGTTGTGTTTACATAAAGGGACACTATATCTCCTCCCTGAGTGTAAAAGTATATATTCAGAATAAAGCACATGGGAACTGTCAGATAAAATACCTTTAGCCTGACTAATTACTGATTGCTCAAAAAGCTCCTGCGGATTCAGAGGAGCGGGAGTTCCCATGATCTTACCTGCTGTCTTAACCAAACTAAAAATCTGAGCCTTCGACTTTACTGTTAGATTTCCAAACCAACTGGAAATACCGTAACGGAGAATTGATTCTATTGTTGCTCTCAAGAAAATCAACATGATATTTTTACAGACACCAAACAGACAAAGTCTACGCAAGAAATGGAGGCGCTGGTGAACTCGGGCACATACGCTAGACACCTGTGTTCTCCAACTCAGGCTACTGTCAATATAAATACCTAAGTATTTGAAGGTGGTCACCTGTTTGAAATCTTGACCATGGATGAGCGCTGGCATTCTGTCACCCACTAATCTAGGATCAATAAGCATTTCCACAGTCTTACTTGTATTAATGTGAAGTTCATGTGAATCACACCAGACCACAAACTTGTCCACTGCCACTTGGTGGATACAAGAATTACCGTTTTTTGTAAGTAAGCTTAAGATAACAGTGTCATCAGAGTATTTCACTATAAACTGATTTGGATCAGAGCTGACACAATCATTTGTATAAAGTATAAACAAAAAAGGTGAGCTAACACACCCCTGAGGGGCGCCTATACAGCTCTCTGTAATATCTGAGAGAGCTGCATTAAATTTTACTTGCTGTGGCCTATTAGACAAAAAGGAGTGATACCACCTAATTAGAAAAGGATTTACATTCAACTTAATTAACTTCCTGAGAAGGATATGTGGCTGAATTAAATTAAAAGCAGAACTAAAATCAGTAAAAAGGAGTTTAGCATATGTAGCAGGACTCTCCAAGTGTCTCAATATAAGGTGCATTATTGTCAATATAGCATCATTTGTACTCCGATTTTTTATATAAGCAAATTGGTATTTATCTAGCTGTGGTTCTACATATATGCGAAGTTGCTCAATCATTAGCCTCTCCAATGACTTAAACACATTTGAGGTAATCGCTACCAGCCGGTAGTCGTTGTCCTCCTGAGGACATGCTTTTTTGGGCAATGGAATTATGATGGATTTTTTCCAGAGTTTTGGGACTGAATGTGTATCAATGGAGAGCTGAAAAAGTCTATGCCAAACTGGAGTAAGTTCCTCAGCAAATGTCTTCAATACGACAGCAGATAGATTATCTGGGCCAGTGGCCTTGTTAGCATGCATTGATTTAAAGACCTTGGCAACAGCGTGTGGTTCAATTACTATCCTGTCTGTGTTCCCATTACAAACTACTGTCTTTAAAACTGCAGCACAATCTCCAGTATTATCAGTGTTAAAACGCATGTAAAAATCATTTAGTTCATTTGCCCTTGCCCTCCCATTATGAGCAAAAAGGGGCTTCCTTTTAGTATCCATATTGGTCATTTGCCTTACTGAATCCCACAGTTTCTTTGTGTTGGAGTTGGACAGATCATGTTCTGCCAGCTCCTTATATTCCAGTCGGGCTGCTTTTATTTGTACAACCCCGATTCCAAAAAAGTTGGGACAAAGTACAAATTGTAAATAAAAACGGAATGCAATGATGTGGAAGTTTCAAAATTCCATATTTTATTCAGAATAGAACATAGATGACATATCAAATGTTTAAACTGAGAAAATGTATCATTTAAAGAGAAAAATTAGGTGATTTTAAATTTCATGACAACAACACATCTCAAAAAAGTTGGGACAAGGCCATGTTTACCACTGTGAGACATCCCCTTTTCTCTTTACAACAGTCTGTAAACGTCTGGGGACTGAGGAGACAAGTTGCTCAAGTTTAGGGATAGGAATGTTAACCCATTCTTGTCTAATGTAGGATTCTAGTTGCTCAACTGTCTTAGGTCTTTTTTGTCGTAGCTTCCGTTTTATGATGCGGCAAATGTTTTCTATGGGTGAAAGATCTGGACTGCAGGCTGGCCAGTTCAGTACCCGGACACTTCTACGCAGCCATGATGCTGTAATTGATGCAGTATGTGGTTTGGCATTGTCACGTTGGAAAATGTAAGGTCTTCCCTGAAAGAGATGTCGTCTGGATGGGAGCATATGTTGCTCTAGAACCTGGATATACCTTTCAGCATTGATGGTGTCTTTCCAGATGTGTAAGCTGCCCATGCCACACGCACTAATGCAACCCTGTACCATCAGAGATGCAGGCTTCTGAACTGAGCGCTGATAACAGCTTGGGTCGTCCTTCTCCTCTTCAGTCCGAATGACACGGCGTCCCTGATTTCCATAAAGAACTTCAAATTTTGATTCGTCTGACCACAGAACAGTTTTCCACTTTGCCACAGTCCATTTTAAATGAGCCTTGGCCCAGAGAAGACGTCTGCACTTCTGGATCATGTTTAGATACGGCTTCTTCTTTGAACTATAGAGTTTTAGCTGGCAACGGCGGATGGCACGGTGAATTGTGTTCACATATAATGTTCTCTGGAAATATTCCTGAGCCCATTTTGTGATTTCCGATACAGAAGCATGCCTGTATGTGATGCAGTGCCGTCTAAGGGCCCGAAGATCACGGGCACCCAGTATGGTTTTCTGGCCTTGACCCTTACGCACAGAGATTCTTCCAGATTCTCTGAATCTTTTGATGATATTATGCACTGTAGATGATGATATGTTCAAACTCTTTGCAATTTTACACTGTCGAACTCCTTTCTGATACTGCTCCACTATTTGTCGGCGCAGAATTAGGGGGATTGGTGATCCTCTTCCCATCTTTACTTCTGAGAGCCGCTGCCACTCCAAGATGCTCTTTTCATACCCAGTCATGTTAATGACCTATTGCCAATTGGCCTAATGAGTTGCAATTTGGTCCTCCAGCTGTTCCTTTTTTGTACCTTTAACTTTTCCAGCCTCTTATTGCCCCGTCCCAACTTTTTTGAGATGTGTTGCTGTCATGAAATTTCAAACGAGCCAATATTTGGCATGAAATTTCAAAATGTCTCACTTTTGACATTTGATATGTTGTCTATGTTCTATTGTGAATACAATATCAGTTTTTGAGATTTGTAAATAATTGCATTCCGTTTTTATTTATAATTTGTACTTTGTCCCAACTTTTTTGGAATTGGGGTTGTAGGTTTAAATCCTTTTGTGCAGAACGAACTCCTGCAGTGTGTCCACTTTTAAAAGCTGTTCTTTTCCTGTTAATGCATTCTTTCATCTCTTTTGTAAAATACGGTTTATTATTAGGATATCGCTTAACAGTTTTCTGGGGAATAATGGAGTCAACACAGAAAGAAATATAGGCAGTGATGGATTCAGTAGCCCCATCATCTCATACTCACTGTGAATGCTGAGTCCTATTATAACCAAAAGAAATACAGAACTTAGGACCCCCAAAACTATAGCTGCCAGTCGATAAGGCTTCAGGCTTGGTCCATCTCTGACAGTAAACCTGGTCACTGGATAAGAAAATAAATCAGCCAAATATACAGTCAGCATGGTGTCAAAAACAGGGTAAAAGTCTGAGAGTTATCGCTCCTAGCCTATTAATGATTACTGATTTGATCGGTGCTTTTGTCATTTGTGTGGTGATCTGGGAAAGCTTGTTGCTGTGGCTTAATTCTGGCAAATAGCCAATTATGTCACAATTCTGAAGCAGTTTCCCAGGCCCCTACACATGGCAATTTATGCTTTCCACTTGTATCATTGTACTGTATTTGTATACTGTACTTTATCAATTTGATTCAATAAAATATTAAATGTGAGAACATTTTGGCAATGAAATGAAATGAAATGTCAGTTTAGTGGGGGGGGACGAGTGTCTTTATTCGATAATTTCAGTTAACTCACATTAATTCTTTAAATAGAGTAATTTCAGGGTTACAGTGTGTGTATAGTCTGTAATTATTTTATGGGTGAGATATACTCTATTATAATATATATATATATATATATATATATATATATATATATATATATATATATATATATATATATATATATATAAATAACTACAGAAGTAGTTTACAGTTCCTGTACATTTAGAATTCGTGGCTACTGGTAGAAATGTCACGATAAAAAGAAGTTTAGTTTTCCAGATCATTAGAATGGTGACCAAATCTATCAGAAGTACTATAAAATCAGCTATAACCACATGACCTCTCAAAGTCCATAAAACATGCGAAATAATAAACTGAACCTAAATTTTGTAACGTTTGATAGATAAATATTTACTTACTTTTTGAATATAGAGGATAAACATCTCCAGTGAAATCATCTTGTGGCTCTAATTCATTGTATATCACATTTCCTTGGTTTTCAGAGTTTGTCATAATTGCCACTTTTTGAACATAACTCTAGAAACTGTGATTTATGTGTCAGTGGTCTTTACTCTTTAATCTGCGCAGTTTGTTTGTCCTGACAGTGTCACTGAACTCATTTATTGTTGATTGTGGGTGGTCCTACAGTTTTTTCACTGATGTTTTTTTCCTGTGATGTAGAAGTAAATGGCATAGAATTTTCTGTTGGTTGAAATAAAGTAAGATTTAAATAAAAATTAAGTCATTGTGTAATAAAAAGTTTAGAAATGCCAAGATTTAAAATTATAGCATGGAAACAAATTTGAAAAATCATCATAAAGGACTCTAATCACCCAACCCACAGTCTCTTTTTACTATTACCTTCAGGTAGAAGGTACTCCAGCACTAGATCACACAAACATCTGTATTATTAAAATACTTTAATATTCCATCTTCTTCTTCTTCTTCTGGCTGCTCCCGATTAGGGGTCACCACAGCGGATCTTTCATCTCCATTGCTCCCTGTCTTCAGCATCCTTCTCTACCACACCTGCCACTTTCATGTCCTCTCTCACCACATCCATGTATCTCCTCTTTGGCCTTCCTCGTTTTCGTGTGCCTGGCAGCTCCATCCTCAACATTCTCCTTCCAACATGCTCTGCATCTCTTCTCAGGATGTGCCCGTATCATCTCCGTCTCATCTCTCTTAGCTTAATTCCCAAGCTTTCCACATGTGCTGTCCTTCTGATGTGCTCATTCCTTATCCTGTCCAACCTCGTCACTCCCATCGCAAACCTTAACATCCTCAACTCCGCCACCTCTGACTTTGCCTCCCGTCTCTTCGTTAAGGGTACGGTCTCCAATCTGTACATCACAGCTGGTCTCACTACTGTCTTATACATCTTACCTTTCACTTTTGCTGGGACTTTCCTATCACAAATGACTCCCGAAATCCTTCTCCAACTGCTCCACCCTGCCTGCACTCTCTTTCTCACCTCACTATCGCAGCCCCCATTTTCCTGCACAGGTACTTGAATTCACCAACTTTCTTTACGTCTACTCCTTGCATCTTCACTACACTCTCATCCCCGTTCTCATTGATGCACATGCATTCTGTTTTGCTTCTGCTCACCTTCATTCCTCTTCGTTCCAACACATCTCTCCAAACCCAACTCAACCTCCTTTCTACTTTCACAACATATTACCTGCAAACATCACATTCCATGGTGACTCTTGCCTCATTTTGTCCCTCAAGCTATCCATCACTATGGCAAACAAGAAAGGACTCAAAGCAGATCCTTGATGAAGTCCTACCTTCACCTTGAACCATTCAGTCATTCCAACTGCACACCTCACTGCTGTTTCACTGTTCTCATACATGTCTTACACCACTCTGATATACTTCTCATTCACTCCACACTTTCTCATGCAATACAATGGCATGCAAAATTTTGGGCACCCTTACTGAAAATGTCTGTTACTGTGAATAGTTAAGTGAGCAGAAGATGAACTGATCACCAAAAGGCATAAAGGTAAAGACAACACATTTCTTTTCAGTATTTTCTGCAAGATTTGTGTTTTATTTTTGTTTTGTACAATTGGAGAGTGAAAAAAGAAAAATAACACCATGCGAAAGTTTGGGCACCCCAATACATTTGAGTTCTCAGGTAACTTTTACCAAGGTTCCAGACCTTAATTAGCTTATTGAGCTGTGGCTTGTTCAAATTCTTCGTTAGGAAAGGTCAGATGATGCAGATTTCAAAGCTGTATAAATTCTCTGGGGCGGCATGATGGTGTAGTCGTTAGCGCTGTCGCCTCACAGCAAGAAGGTCCGGGTTCGAGCCCCGGGGCCGGCGAGGGCCTTTCTGTGCGGAGTTTGCATGTTCTCCCCGTGTCCGTGTGGGTTTCCTCCGGGTGCTCCGGTTTCCCCCACAATCCAAAGACATGCAGGTTAGGTTAACTGGTGACTCTAAAATTGACTGTAGGTGTGAATGTGAGTGTGAATGATTGTCTATGTGTCAACCCTATGATGACCTGGCAACTTGTCCAGGGTGTACCCCGCCTTTCGCCCGTAGTCAGCTGGGATAGGTTCCAGCTTGCCTTTGACCCTGTAGAACAGGATAAAGTGGCTAGAGATAATGAGATGAGATGAGATGAGATGATAAATTCTCTGACTCCTCAAACTTGTCCCTAAAATCAACAGCCATGGGCTCCTCTAAGCAACTCCCTCGCATTCTGAATAATAAAATAATTGATGCTCACAAAGCAGGAGAAGGCTACAAGAACGTAGCAAAGTGTCTTCAGGTAGCTGTTTCCTCAGATTGTAATGTTATTAAGAAATGGCAGCTAACAGAAACAGTGGAGATCAAGGTGAGGTCTGGAAGATGAAGAAAACTTTCTGAAAGAACTGCTCGTTGGATTGCTAGAAAGGCAAATAAAAACCCCTGCTTAACTGCAAAAGACCTTCAGAAAGATTTAGCAGACCCTGGAGTGGTGGTGCACTGTTCTACTATACAGCGACACCTGAACAAATATGACCTTCATGGGAGAGTCACCAGAAGAAAACCTTTCCTGCGTCCGAGCCACAAAATTCAGTGTCTGAAGTTTGGAAATGAACATCTAAATAAGCCTGATGCATTTTGGAAACAAGTCCTGTGGACTGATTAAATCAAAATAGAACTTTTTGGCCACAATGTGCAAAGGTATGTTTGGAGAAAAAAGGGTGCCAAACTCCAGGAAAAACACCTCTCCAACTCTGAAGCATGGGTGTGGATCGATCATGCTTTGGGGTTGTGTTGCAGCCAGTGGCACAGGGCACATTTCATCGGTCGAGGGAAGCATGGATTCGAATAAATACCAGCAAACTCTGGAAGCAAACATCACACCATCTGTAAAAAAGTTGAAGTTAAAAAGAGGATGGGTCCTACAATAAGACGATGATCCAAAACACACCTCAAAATCTACAATGGAATACCTCAAGAGGCCCAAGCTGAAGGTTTTTCCCGGGCCCTCACAGTCCCCTGACCTAAACATCATTGAAAATCTGTGGCTAGATCTCAAAAGAGCAGTGCATGCAAGACAGCCCAATAAACTTGAAAAACTGGAAGCCTTTTGCATGGACAAATGTGTGAAAATCCCCCAGGTAAGAACTGAAAGATTATTAGCTGGCTACAAAAGTGTTCACAAGCTGTGATACTTGCCAAAGGGGGTGTTACTAGGTACTAACCATGCAGGGTGCCCAAACTTTTGCTTCGGGCCCTTTTCCTTTTTTGTCATTTTGAAAACGTCTCATCTCATCTCATTATCTCTAGCCGCTTTATCCTTCTACAGGGTCGCAGGCAAGCTGGAGCCTATCCCAGCTGACTATGGGCGAAAGGCGGGGTACACCCTGGACAAGTCGCCAGGTCATCACAGGGCTGACACATAGACACAGACAACCATTCACACTCACATTCACACCTACGGTCAATTTAGAGTCACCAGTTAACCTAACCTGCATGTCTTTGGACTGTGGGGGAAACCGGAGCACCCGGAGGAAACCCACGTGGACACGGGGAGAACATGCAAACTCCGCACAGAAAGGCCCTCGCCGGCCCCGGGGCTCGAACCCAGGACCTTCTTGCTGTGAGGTGACAGCGCTAACCACTACACCACCGTGCCGCCCATTTTGAAAACGTAAAAGATGAACAAATTTTTTGCTTAAAATATAAAGGGAATGAGTCATCTTTAACTTTATGCCTTTTGGAGATCATTTCATCTTCAACTTGCTTAACTGTTCACAGTAACAGCAATTTTGACCGGGGTGCCCAAACTTTTGCATACCACTGTAGCTCTTTAATATTCAGTAATAATATAAAATAATCCAGACAGAAAATAAATGTTCATATTTTGTTTATTTTCAAAAAGAGAATCAAACACTGAGTTGGATATTGCATGATGCGTTTTGAGAAAACACGTAAAATATTCCAGTGCAAAAACACTGAGAAACACATGAACGCCTCGAGCATTTGAATGTCGCGTGTATTTGACGTCATCCGTGTGGTCCGTTGAAGCTGTTGGCGGAAATTTTTGAAAAACAGCAAAGTCGAAATAGGATCCATATCTCAGGTATGTTGTTTTTAATCGTGCCGATAAACCGCATTTAATCGTTTTACACAGAGTTATATGTACAATTAAATCTTTTAATCCATGCAGTTAGTTAATGTTTGTCTTTTTTTTTCTATTCAGCTAATTATTGATAGTTAGCTCAGAATGCTAATCTGCCCTCCTGTTATGTTATGTATGGGTACAGTATGATACTGTTAGCGCTAGCGTGGCTAGCTACTATTAAAGCTTTTGTTTTTGTTCAGAAAGTCTTCATTTTGGTTTCTACATTTATTTAGTTTCTTCAGTACTGTGCACATTTAATTTAGCTAGATAGTAATGTCCTCATTTGGGTCATTCCATATCAAATGTCCGAATGTTCCCACTCGACCATCTCAGATTTGGCTGAAGGGTTGGTTTACAATCAGGGTACGCAAGCTAAAAATCACATTTAACACTTATTATCTTCAATATCAAAAGGCTTAACTAAATAAACTTGGTTGTTTATTGTAGCCCTGTGATAGCTCTATTTACCATGCAAAAAAAAAATTGGTGATTAACGTTATTTTTGGTGAATGTATGGCAATATATGTCATATTTAGCAAAATTACTCGTGTCATTTAGAAAAAGTGCTTTTTTGACCACAGGTAGCTCCAAAAGGGATGCACTTAAATCATTCTTTATACCATAAAACAAATATTTGGTTCCATATCATTGGAAACATAGTTAAGTTTTAATGTTGAATGCCAGTAAGTTTTCAGACTCATCTCATTATCTCTAGCCGCTTTATCCTGTTCTACAGGGTCGCAGGCAAGCTGGAGCCTATCCCAGCTGACTACGGGCGAAAGGCGGGGTACACCCTGGACAAGTCGCCAGGTCATCACAGGGCTGACACGTAGACACAGACAACCATTCACACTCACATTCACACCTACGGTCAATTTAGAGTCACCAGTTAACCTAACCTGCATGTCTTTGGACTGTGGGGGAAACCGGAGCACCCGGAGGAAACCCATGCGGACACGGGGAGAACATGCAAACTCCGCACAGAAAGGCCCTCGCTGGCCACGTGGCTCGAACCCGGACCTTCTTGCTGTGAGGCGACAGTGCTAACCACTACACCACCATGCCGCCCCGTGGTCAAGATATTGGGACATAAATATTAGAGACAACTAACACAAAGCTTACAGTACAGCCTTGTATTTAAAAGCACTATGGAAGTAGCTTCAGAGTGTGAGCAATCATCTTGCAATCTTCATGCACCGAGCTGCCATTTTCAAAATCGACATCTCATCTCTCTCTGCTACACCATCACTTATAATCTGTCCCTGAATGCTTTCAGCTCGTAGTTTTTCCAGCTTGAGGTCCTTCTCTTCGAGTAACGTCATGGTGCGCGCCCTCTGCTTGTGCAGCTCTTCCTCAAGATGCAAGAAGTTCTCTCTGTGCTGAGCCTGTATCTTCTCTAGGTCGTGCTTATGAGCCTGATGAAGGGCTGCCAGTGCTTGTTGGTGCTCCTTAATCTGCTGTTTGTGTATCACTTTGGCTTCGTCTGACTGGACACGCAAGTTGATGTACTTTTCTTTCAGTTCATCCAGCTGATCCCGAGCTTCCTCAAGCTCCTTGGTCTGAGCAGTGTCTTTGCCATTCTTGTTCTTTAGGACCACCTGTGCTCGCACTTTGTAGCGTTCAAACTCCTCCTTTAGCTGCCGCAGCTCTTGCTGATAGTACTGTACTGAAGCCTTCTCCACGTCCTGGCCTCCTGCTTCCTCCAGTATTTTCTCAATTTCCAAACTTTGTTCTGGAGATTTCTGTGCAACCAGCTAAGGACTTTTTTTTTGACACAATTACATACTAATTTGATCAAAACTGTCTGAAAAAAAAAATTATTTTTATAGTGGATTCTGAATTGTCAAAAAAAAGTCCTCTCCGAGAATCACTTCATTTGTTTCTCCCAGCCCTGCTTAAAGCTACACTTAATCTTGTTATAATACAAACTATTACACGTGTATTAATTTCCAAAAGTGCAGATTTGGTAGTTTTTTTTTTTAAACCAGTTTGAATCAATTTGAATTTTGGACCCCTGTGACACAAACTTTGTACCCTGATTGTAAAACAACCCTGAAACAATTCCAGGAGGTTCACACACTTCCCAATAGGAAAAGTCCCACATTTTAGCTCCCAACTCCTTATAGTTTTGTCATAAAAAAATATTTTTGCAACTAACCTCGGACCCGTTTTGAGCAGAGTTTTTTTTTTTTTTTTTCTTTCACAAAATGCCCTGAATTTATGACACACAGCTTAAACTCAACAAAATGCTTCATTTGGTTCATGGTAAACTAATCATAAATTCAATAAATGTCATAAATAATAAATTCTACTGGACTGTCAAAGACTTTTTATCATGGATAAATACTAACTGAAGCATACAGGTTGCTTTTTCTTCTAAATTATGGTCCAACAGGAATGTTGTAATGAAAACAAGTTTCAGTGTTCACCCATATTGGAGCTCCAATATTTCAGTATCTAAAGGTTGCATATAGGTTATCCTTCAGGTATAGTTTACCATGAACCAAATGAAGCATTTTGTTGAGTTTAAGCTGTGTGTCATAAATTCAGGGCATTTTGTTAGCATTTGAAAATGCTTTCATAGGCCATGAATGCTGTACGTGTATGCGAACACAACGTTTTCAAAAAATTATTTTGCAAAAATAAGGCAGAACACCATCACAAATTTTGGTTAAAAACAGACGTCTAATCTTTCTAAAACAGTCAATTTTATGTTGGTGGATCGATGCTGTCATTTTTTTGCTATAACATGCCAAAAACGTCACCAAATTAATTTTTTCCATTTTTAAACTTGAATATCTTCCAAACCGCTCATCACAGAGGGGCAGTTTTAGAATACAAAGTACACAGTATATATGGGAAGGTGTATGTGCAATATCAAGCCTCTGTCTTTGAAATTGCACTTTCCACAGTCCTTCAGATATGCTGCCACAGAGCGTAGTGTAGAATTTCCGAGCAAATTCAAGCCCCCAGAATTCTATGATAAACTAAAAGCACACATGTAAAAGTCCATATTCTACAAGTACTGGTGCCAGATTTTGACCCTTGAAAATTTGAAGGACCTGGCTTAAATACTTTTCTAGATACAGCAATCTCAAAGTGGCTCCCCAATAAACTCTGCTCAAAACGGGTCCGAGGTTAGTTGCAAAAATATTTTTTTTATGACAAAACTATAAGGAGTTGGGAGTTAAAATGTGGGACTTTTCCTATTGGGAAGTGTGTGAACCTCCTGGAATTTTTTTCAGCCAAATCTGAGATGGTCGAGTGGGAGCATTCGGAGATTTGACATGGAATGACCCAACTGCTAGTTGGAGAACTTGGCTAGTCCTGCAGATGGAGTTGGACTGGGACAAAGCAGCTGGGCTAAAGTACTGAGTTTAAAAGCTAATATTCTATTTCCGCACAGTAATATTAGTCTTTTGGAAATTTGACAACACTGAAAGGATTATAGGATATCGTGCTAACCTGCATTAAAGCAAATACATTTGACAGGGTTTCCCATACATAGACCATTGTGTGGTGCAGCGCCACACAATGGATTCCTATCGCCACACAATCAGACTCACGATTTTGGGGAAAAAAAAATTCCGTTGCGTATCGTTCCGTTCATTCATAGTGCTCTTTCTTCTCGTTCACGCGCTTGCACAGACAGAGAGAGAGACGGAGAGGCGTGTACACAGGCCTGCTGGTAGGCCTGTTAGGCTAATTAAAAATAATGCAGCCTTCCTGATTCGCCTTCCGACCCCTTATTTTAAAAGGTAGCCTACGTCGTGCTCGTGATGAGCTTTATCATAGCCTTCTTGGCTTACATGAAACGGACATCCCTGAGTCAGGCTATAAACCAATTTTGATGCATACAGTAGCAGCTTGACGCGAGGAACCGGCCTTATTGCATTATCCCGTTTATCCCGCTTAAGTTATTAATAATGGCTTGACATTCACAATAAATAAGGATTTCCCACTAGCCTAAATAGTGTTATACTCGTGGGGATGCCTAGTTGATGCTATCTGAAGCATAAAATCTGAATCAGAGATGCACCGATTGACCGGCTGCCGATCGGAATCGGCCGATTTTCACGTGATCGGCCATGACTGGCGACCGGCCGGGCAAATTTAAAATATGCCGATTTTCTGCTGATCAAAACTTGTGTATCGCAGAGAGATGAAAGTGGAAATACTTGCAATTCGCAACTAAAAAGACCGCAGCTACACTGGCAGCTTGAACATGCTTTCTAGTGCGATTGTGTTGCGCTTGCGCAGAACAGTGTCAGTCCTGCGCGCCTAACGAGCTCTGGCGCGCGCGCCATTAACAACAACAACAAAAAAAATTCACTATATTTGGATATCCAAATATAGTAATTTTTTTTTTTGTGTGCCAGATATTAGATGTGAAAAGAAGAAAATGTTTGTGGTTGTGTGAATTTCCCATTATGGAATTAATACTATTAGATTTGTACAAAGAGAGAGAAAAATGTCTTTTTGTTTGTTTTACAACCTTGGTTACACTTGATTCCATTGGAAATTACTCTACAAATACACATTTGACAAAGATGATAGAATGGCTATGGTATAAGTACGACTGGAAATTATTTTTGTATTTTGATACTGAATGGAGAAATGGGTTGTTCCATAAGGCATAAGTTTTCAGATCTAAATAGGCTTATGAAAGTGTGTTCCATAGCAGTAGGCAAATAATATATGAGGGGGAAGTTGTTTTTGTGCCAGATATTGGATGGGAAAAGAAAAAATGTTTGTGTGAATTTCCTATTTCAGGAATTAATATGTTAATACCAAACATGAAGAAAGATTTTACAAAGAACAATGTCTTTTTGTTTGCTTTCAACCTTTGAGGTGTTTGAAAATTTATTACTGAAAATCTGGCAGAATGTTCTATTAAAGAAAAGATAAAAAGAAAATAGTCTTTGTGTGTGCTGTGAAGTGGTTTGAAAAAATGAAATCGGAATCGGCCGAAATCGGTATCGGCAGGTCACACTCCGTGGAAAATCGGAATCGGCCCAAAAAATTGCAATCGGTGCAGCTCTAATCTGAATATGTTAAGAAACATCTTTATTAACTTTATTGGGAAAGTAGATAAACCATCACTGATACGCACACACACTGGCAGCTGAATTAAATGTTCTGATAGGGCATGCAGGCTTTGCACCAATTAGGGTAATGCTTTTTCATTATTGTTAGTTGCCTTGGTGTTACCTTAAGTGGTTTCTTACATCTAATTATGATATTTTATTATTATCTTGTTACATTATACTATTTATTTCATTTTAGTATTGGTTGAGGTAAGTGTTAAGTTCAATATTTAAAATAAAAACCCTGTTTTTTGCAATTTATTCCTTGAATGTCAACTAAAGAATGATTGAAAGATTGCCACCAAAAAGGCAAAAAACTAAGGTAAAAACTAAACTTCAATTTTGGTGAGTAATTTTCATAAATTTAAAAGACAGGCTTTCCACCAACATCAAGCCCAGCAAACTACCTAATGGCCTGCCCTGTAATGTAAAGTTGGGTCGAGGAATGAAACCAGGCAGGGTTCTGGTAAAAATTGTTTTAGCTGTCTTCTCTTAAAGAACTTAAAAGAATTTAGATTATTCAGTTCAATCTCAAATGCTTCTTGTAGCTTTAAAATAGTCCCAGCAGGTGACTCTGAAGAAAAATACTGTGTATTTGAACACCGCCCGCTGTAAACACTTTGCATACACCCCAATGACCGACTGCCACGACACCACCGCGCACGATTCCCTCATCGGCACAGTGGAGCACCACAAATAGAGGACAACATGCAAACTCCGCACAGAAAAGCCCTCGCCGGCCACGGGGCTCAAACCCAGACCTTCTTATTGTGAGGCGACAGCGCTAACCACTACACCACCGTGCCACCCCTAGATATAAACATCTCATGCCAAATTATTATGGCATGTTACAAAAAATAAAGGAAAAATTCAAGTCCTTGTTTCCAATTTATGAGTCCGAATGCAGTTAATACACAAGTCCGAGTCATCAGCGCTCAAGTCTAAGTCAAGTCACAAGTCGGACTCGAGTACTACAAGCCTGCTTCCAACTTATGGTGTTTTTCCTGCTCGAACACACCGTCTGCTTCATCAGGTGTTTAACAGCTCTTATGCAAAGTCAGTTTTAGGAAAACGCCAAAATGTTCAGGGCAGGTTCGAAATAAATATTTACGAACATAACAGGTCATTGCTTTCCAAAAGAAATAGCATGAACAACAACAACAAAAAAAAGTAATGCGTGTAGATTCTGGATTTCCACATAGGTTTTTAATGCTGGAGCAAATGAGACAGGGTTTGTTAGCTGCAGAAATCGTGTCATTTTAATCTGTCATGTATGCAAATATTTCTTGCAGGTCTGTGTTTATATATTGATGCTCTGAATCACACTCACTTCAGCGGTCTCAAAAGTAGCCGGTCACCGGCGGCAAATCGCCGGCTATGGCTTGTTATGCCGCTGGCTATTGTCAGTCGAGTCACAAAATTTAATATTAAATATTTCTGACAGCAAAAAAAGTTGTGAACGTAAATTACATCCACTATGTCATGTATGTCCGTTGCCGCGTCAACTGTGTTTACATCCTCGACACGAGTGCAGCCATTACTGCCGCCTGTGTTGCCAGATTGCGTGTTTTCCCGCCCAATTTGGGCGGTTTTAAGTGCATTTTGGCGGGTTTTGAACATATTTTGGGCTGTAAAACGTCAGCAGTATCTGGCAACATATTTTTTTTACTTAATACAAGAAATTAATGGATGCCAACGTTTTTGCCAAAATGGTATTTTATTTTCCATTGTTTAGGCAGCTTCAGCATCATACTCTGAGATTCTGTTCAAATTGTTTGTTTTTTTTTCTTCTATGAAGCCTGAGCCATTTATTTTATTAGTTTATAATTATTGTTTAATTTAGTCTTCAGGAGAGACTGCCTGCACACAGCACTAGTATTAATAGTTTTTTTTTTTTCTTACATGAAAGCTGAGGCATTTATATTATATTTGAAGGTAACTTCATGTTGTGCTGTGAGGTTCTCTGCACTTTAACTTTTGAACCAACAGGTGCATTTTGGATAAGTAAAGCCTATTTTTCTGCATTTTTGTAGTCCTGGTAATCTTTTATATTGGTAAAGTTGTTTATAGGACCATTTCTCAGTGTCTGTTTTTTTAATCAATATTTTTTCAGTAATAACTTAATATTTAACATATCACTCAATTTTAAACAACCCCGCGCCTCCCCCATGGCTTGCCCCCATAGTCTCCAAAATTTCTGTGGGAAACACTGGCGTGCGTAACAACGCTAATCAAGCTTAAGCTAGACGACCCGCCTCAAATGCCCGTCCCGGGTAAATGTTATCCCAATTTTAGATGGCCTGTTCCAAACCATCCCGCCCCATGAAAAATTCGTACTTGCACATCCATCCATCCATCCATCCATCCATCCATGCTTTGCGTGCATTGTCTGCCACTGGCAGACATTTTACCATTTTGCACCCTGCTGTAAATTATTTGTACCCTGCTGTTCTCCCAAACTTTGAAGCCCCTGTCACTTGTTTGATTTTGATTTAACTGCGGTCCATATTGGAGTTGTAATACTGAATTCAGGTCGTATAATTTGGAAATGCTCATGTTAATATGATAAATGTGGCGCATAACTGGATCATGACTCTCTGGGGCTGGATTTGGAGCACTTACACTTTATATTAAAAGTGTATAGCTTCTAAATTATTAAAAGGCACAATGTTTCTGTTCTGATTAAAAAGACTGCTCCGTTGAAGCTTCTTGAGCTTTATTGATGGGCATGCTGAGAGTGTTGCGTTAATACTGTGTCATGTTTGTAGCTTGATATGCTGTGATTTTAATAAATATATGCTCAAATGAGTTCTCGCTTTTGCATTAAAGTCAACATGAGCCGAAGACCAAGCAGCAGACATTCCGAGATGCAGCTGCGCGTGGCTGATGGCAGGATGAGTATGGCGAATGCCACACCACAGAGGTATACATACTCGTGTGTTGGGGACTTTACTACTGTATTTAGAACATATTGCTTTTCACGTACTTACACTGCAACACCCCAGTGGTGGTTGACGGTTGATAGACTATAAATACGATGTGTATATGTGCTTATGTGACACTTTTTTTTGCTCTTTTGATAGCAACAATGTATTTGGGAAGCTGAACATCCCAAAGCCTCTGTCTTGCACATCAGAGAGGAAGACTAGCTTTTTTGGAAAGTAAGTACTGTATGGTGATGCATTGTGCAACATTAAATGTAACTATAAATGGATAAAAATAATGACTTCCTTGTAAATTCAATAATAAATTAATAATTGTAATCATTGACCAATTGCTGTGGTAGAAGAGGAATAAACCACTTTGGTATGTGCTGTTATAAGAAAACTCCAGGATGGGAACAGTAACTCCTATTTATTCCTTACCTCCTTATAATCCTGAAGCCAAATTGTTATAATCCTTTTATAAATGCATCCTAAGTATTATCCTAAGTCAGTTGTTTTTCGTTGCTGTTAAAAGGATAGTTCTGGATTTTTGACATGAATCTGTATGGCATCCCCATCAACAGTGTCGTGCAAACACACTGACTTACCCCTGACAGCATCCTGTGAGTCCAGTTCTTGTCCAGTTTTGGTCCAGACGAAAGTAGTCCAGCAAGTTTGTTGGGGTCACGAAAGTAAAACGTTTTTCGTCTCAAAACAGTATGTGTTCAAAAGAGTG
The DNA here is from genome assembly GCF_027579695.1 of Neoarius graeffei. Taxonomy (NCBI): domain Eukaryota; kingdom Metazoa; phylum Chordata; class Actinopteri; order Siluriformes; family Ariidae; genus Neoarius; species Neoarius graeffei. The sequence goes on from NC_083579.1 coordinate 67,377,996, forward strand.
ATATATTTGCATCACAAAACCGTTGCCAAATAAAAAGTCAGACCTCGAAATCGCTTGGCACTATTTTCTCTCCCTTCTTATCACTGCGCGCTGCCACCAGGTGACAGCCACGGCTGTTTCATTCATTGTTTTATGGCCCTTTTCCACTACCCTTTTTCAGCTCGCTTCAGCTCACTTCAGCCCGACACGGCTCGCGTTTCGACTACCAAAGAACAGCACGACTCAGCTCGCTTCAGCCCTGCTTAGCCCCTAAAACTCGCACGGTTTTGGAGTGGGGCTGAAGCGAGCTGAGTGAGGCTGGGGGCGTGAGCAGACACTCCCCTGTGCACTGATTGGTGAGGAGGAGTGTCCTCACATGCCCACACACGCCCCGCGAGCACGCTGAGATCTGTAAACACCGTAAACCCGGAAGAAGGAGAATTACGAATTACGAGAATTTCTGAAGCCTTATGCGCCTCGCCTCATCTATACGCTCTTGCCAGTATCTGTTGGCGTTGTCGGTGACAACAAGCCACAGCACCAAGACCAGCAACACTAACGACTCCATGTCCTCCATGTTTATTGTTTACTATTCGCGTCGTGAGACTACCACTTAAAAGGTCACTGATGTCACTGTTTGCGCCGCTTAACGACATCACGTGACGTCCACCCGCTTTTGCTAACTCCACCCAATGTGTCCACCCACTTCCAGCCAGCACGGTTCAGCGCAGTTGTAGTCGAAATGCAACTTCAATAGCCCCGCTCAGCTCGACTCAGCCCAACTCGGCACGGCACGGCTCAGCCCGACTCAGCCGCGTTTGTAGTGGAAAAGCGGCATTAGTGATGGGAATTTTGGCTCTTTTTCGGGAGCCGGCTCTTTTGGCTCTTCTTACTATAAGGAGCCGGCTCTTTCGGCTCCCAAACGGCTCCTGAGATTTTATTTTTGATTTAATTGCTGCAATTAACTAGTTAATTAATTACATTATTATTTATATTTTATCAATAGGATGTTTTCCATTTTATTTTTTAGTTTTTGTAGCCATTGTAAAGCTTTGTAAAGTATAGCAGTGTAACAATGTTCTAGCTATAGAAATAAAACTTGCTTACCAATTAATAAATTATTTTCTCACAAACATAATGCAAAACTGTGTTATATTACCAATATAAAATACACAGAAGACATCAACTGTTTATCCTTTATGGCTTTATTTCACACTTGACCTTGAACAAAATGCCACAAAATAAATTATGAAGTATAAATCAGGCCTAAGAAACTATGAAGCAAAGTTGGAAATTATTTTAACAAACACAGAACAATGTGCAACAAAATATGTGGCACCTTGAGCGCATGTAAAAAGAGAAAAAAGTGCCGCACTCTGCTCCACCAGTAATGAGAAGCCGCTGGAACAGCAAATATGCTCCTGTTATAATGACTGCTGTCTCGTTGTATACCGCAGATTAATCTGGCCATGCCAAGGCGGTTGCCGACCGAACCTGTCAATTTATGAGCGACAATTTATATCATGAGCTTTAAGAATTCACAGCAACAAAACAATGATCATGGTTGTCAAATAGACAATCATCCTTCAGCTGAGCTGAACTCTCTCTTTTGCCGCTTTTCCACTACAAACGCGGCTGAGCCGTGCCGTGCCGAGTCGAGCTGAGTCGGGCTGAGCGGGGCTGTTGGAGTTGCATTTCGACTACAACCGCGCTGAACCGTGCTGGCTGGAAGTGGGTGGACACATTGGGTGGAGTTAGCGAAAGTGGGTGGACGTCACGTGATGTCGTTAAGCAGCGCAAACAGTGACATCAGTGACAGTGGCGGAACAAGTCAGAGCCGGGCCGGGGGCGGGGCAAATGACCGGGCCCTTTATTAAAGCTCATCATAACATCATTTTAGGCTACAAAATGTCTGCAACTGCGGTGTTTACCAATTTCAACACTACCGGGTGCAACTATGTTATTTAGTACATCAAGTCCTTCAAACGAACATGTAACTCAGAAACAAAAAACATTAGGATACTGTACATGGCTCATAATAAAACATCAATAGCCTATACTGCGCACATTATTTGAAGGGCATACGAATGAGCGCTCAGAGGTTGCAACGGTGACAGGAAGAGTCAGAAATAAAAGGAGGGCGGTGCAAACCTCACTGAATGCACTGTGTTTACCAATTTCAACACTACGGGGTGCAACTATGTTATTTTGTACATTAAGTCCTTCAAACGAACATGTAACTCAGAAACAAAAAAACATTAGGCGACATACTGTACATGGCTCATAATAAAACATCAATAGCCTACTGAGCGCATTATTTGAAGGGCATACGACGAGCCTTGCGCTCCGCGAACTCGTCCACGATGCTCTGTATGTCACTGATTCAGTGAGCTTTTAAGCGGTAGTCTCACGACCCGGAGAGTAAACAATAAACATGGAGGACATGGAGTCGTTAGTGTTGCTGGTCTTGGTGCTGTGGCTTGTTGTCACCGACAACGCCAACAGATACTGGCAAGAGCGTATAGATGAGGCGAGGCGCATAAGGCTTCAGAAATTCTCGTAATTCGTAATTATTCTCCTTCCGGGTTTGCGGTGTTTACAGATCCCAGCGCGCTCGCGGGGCGTGTGTGGGCATGTGAGGACACTCCTCCTCACCAATCAGTGCACAGGGGAGTGTCTGCTCACGCCCCCAACCTCACTCGGCACGGCTTGGCTCGCTTCAGCCCCACTCCAAAACCGTGCGAGTTTTAGGGGCTAAGCAGGGCTGAAACGAGCTGAGTCGTGCTGGGTTTTGGTAGTCGAAACGCGAGCCGTGTCGGGCTGAAGCGAGCTGAAGTGAGCTGAAAAAGGGTAGTGGAAAAGGGCCATTTGTCTCTCTCTCTCTCTCTCTCTCTCTCTCTCTCTCTCTCTGAGGCACCTAAGGACAAAAAACTAATTCGGCTCCCCAACTCGGCTCCCACTGAAGAGCCGGCTCCCGTCGTTCACTTCAAAGAGCCGGCTCTTTGAACCGGATCGTTCGCGACCGACACATCACTACATTGTTTACTGCTAGCAAAGTTAGCGACAACATGTCTGACTACGACGGTGAAATGTGTGCGGAGATTCAGCCACATCTTTGTTGCTACAGCCTGGATAGTCGCAAGTGCGCACCATTTTCACAAATATATTATTGTATAGGTTATCAGGGTTCCTACAGATATTTTATGTTGAATTTACTACCTTTTTACTACCTTCACAATTTTTTTTACTACCACAGCGACAATTTGGATTTGGACATTTTCTCACAATTTAACAAGGTAATCTTTGAGTGTATGTGTTAGTCCAAGTGAATGTGCTACATACAAGTTAGTGACAACTCTACCCAAAGAGTTGGATTGATGAGACAAGATAGAAAGAAAATCTGAACGTACCGGTAGTGTAACTCTTTCCCTTTGGACGCATAATAGAACCTCCCATTGCTAGGGCTACACATGGAGTCATGCATATTTGCATAAAAGAAAACAAACTTCCACATATAAGTTATAATTTTATTGAACTGTGAAACTGTGGCCCATAACCTCTTAACGGGTACACAGATTTGCACTAAACCTTGTGTCAACACTTCACATTAGGTACAAGATCTGATTACATTTTGTCGGCCAACACTTTCAAGATGGCCAACCTTTTGTTTGTGGAATAATCTTTTGAACAGGTGAACAGATTTGCACAAAAAATCTTATGTGCTTAGGTACATCAACTCATTACATTTAAATCAGATCAAATGGCAAACACGAACCCACACACACACACAAAGCGCACGCACACATGGGTGCACACACACATGACAAAGACAAGACACACACCCTAAAGATACAAAACACACATAACCCAAGCCCTATTTTGGCAGTCTCTCAACACATTGCCAAGTTTGCTTAAGATTGTCATTTGCACCAGTCCTGTAGTCGTGAAGGCCCGTGGGCAGAGTCAACACCTTCCTCCCAGAGATCAGTGTTTTAGAGGGTTAATCTTAATCATTTGAACAGTTCAACAGATTTGCTCATCACATTTTGGATGCCTCAAATGGCGCGCGCGCACAACGCACCAGGCGCGCGCGCACACACAACGCACCAGGCACACACACAGACACACACAACGCATTACATGTGCCTCAGTTGTTTGACCTTTTCTTCGATCAACTTTTCAATGAACGCCTCTCGCCGATTGCCATCTACCGCCTTTAGCCAGTCTTTAAAATCAGGTTCCTCCAGCCAGAGGTCTGAAAATTTGCATTTCCCCATTGTTTAATTCTCGTGCAGATGTTGCCAGTCGGGTTAACAGATAGATTCGACTAGAGCCGTATAAACAAAGTCAGTCTCGTACTAAACAATCTCTGGTATAAATTTATACTGGATTCGACCGTTATTGGAATTCAATGCGCATGCGCCACCAACTCCTCACTGCGGTCCTCCTCGATACATAAAAATAAATTCGCCCAAATGTAGTAATTTATGGATATTATGGCATGCAGGTTAATTAAACGAATTAGAAAACACACAGGCCCAGTTGGATGGGGGTCAAAAAAAATTTACTACCACGTCAGATTACGTTTACTACTTTTTACTGGCCATAATTTAGCCTATTTTAATTAACTACCTTTTACTACCTTTTAAAACCCCGCGGGAACCCTGGTTATAGAAGGTGATAAATTTGTCGCTGTTCTTGCTCTCAAATTAGCTTGTTAGTGCCGCTGATCTGAACTCCTAATCACTGCCAAACAATGGGAAAGGTGTTGATTCCTGCGCAGATGTCAACATGACAGCGCGCAGTGATACCGAGGGAGAGAAAATAGTGCCAAGCGATTTCGAGGTCTGACTTTTTATATTTGGCAATGGTTTTGTGATGCAAATATATCACTCTTTTGAACACATACTGTTTTAAGACGAAAAATGTTTTACTTTCGTGACCCCAACAAACTTGCGGGACTACTTTCGTCTGGACCAAAACTGGACAAGAACTGGACTCACAGGATGCTGTCAGGGGTAAGTCAGTGTGTTTGCACGACACTATTGATGGGGATGCCATACAGATTCATGTCAAAAATCCCGAACTATCCCTTTAATTTCCCCCACATTTTCAGTCCCAGTGACAACGGGTCACTCTTATTTATCCACAGAGGAGCTGGTGCAGGTGTGGGTGGACAGAGAAACAGCATGTTCGGGAATTATGGCGGTCCAGAGAAGATGAAAGACCCCCGACCTCTTCATGACAAATCATTTGTTCAGCAGTGTATCAAACAGCTTTGTGAGGTTTGCTCCTTTTTTTTTTAAATTCAACACCTTCATTCTAATAAAGTGGGTATTATTGGGCCGTTGTCTCTAAACAGTCATTGTTTCTCCTTATTGTTGTTAATTCAACAACGTTTAGACACTGTCCTCCAATAATGCAAGGATTTAGTCATAAATGTCTCATAACTCGTATTTTATTCAATAGGCTCACTGGATTTTTCTGTTTCTTCACAGTTCCTTGGAGATAATGGCTTCCCGGCTACAATCACAGTCAAATCTCTCCAGTCACCTTCCACTAAAGAGTTCGTGAAGATCTTTGAATTTATCTACAGTTTGTTGGACCCCACCATTCAAATGCCCACAGCTAAGGGTGAAGAGGAAATCCCTAGGATGTTGAGAGATTTGGGGTAGAGTGAAAACTTGTGGTTTCAAAACGATGGCCAAGATAATCTTCTCCAAAGAAATATTCTTTTCCAGAGATAATTTAGCTGTTACCAGTGAATCTCTTTGCTGAAACGTGTGCATTTGTTTATCAGGTACCCATTTCCAATATCAAAAACCTCCATGTCCTCTATTGGGGCACCACATACGTGGCCTCAGGCTCTGGGAGCGCTCATCTGGCTCACTGACACAGTCAGGGTAAGTTTGGTCTGTGGATGGATCTTTTTCAGATGAATAAGTCAAAATTTGGGAGTCAGGTGCATGTATTATACCCAGTGACGATAATTTTAAAGAATAAGACTTTGTGCAGAAGGGATGATTACGATATGTGATTTTTCACACGTTTATGAATATCGTACAGTACTTATAAATATCAAAAACTTTCATTATCTTCATTAACAGAACACTGGTGAGAATGGTAAAATAATACCATTAGTTTTGAGAATGAGTGTGTTCAGTGCCACAGAATACCAACTATGGTAAGTGTCATTGCAGAGCTTTAACAGCATGAAAGGTCAGGACATGCTGTTTGGGGACTTTTCAGATGGCTTCACTGAGTTGGAGGATGGAATGGAGTACAATAAGGTACCATGCAGACTCCTTCAGTAAATACCCTTAAAGCAGCACCGCATGCCAAATTCTTAGCCAAAAGATTTCATCTTCTAGTAATTCTCAACAGCAAAATTATCCTCTTTTAAAGTATTAAAGTAGACGTGAACTTCAAGCAGATACGCAGAGCCTTTATTTTTAAATACATTTCTGAGTGGATAGTATCTCCATCCTTGACTCTTGTATGCTGCATAAATGGGAATAAAAAATGTATATTTTTGAGAGTTAAAATCGACCACAAAGTTGGCATTCGAGCTGCCCCGCTGAGCCAGCCAGCCCTGAGCGCGTGACGTCACTGCGGTAACCGGTTTTAAGGCCGAGGCCTTTGACAGCTACAGACCAAAGTCATATAAATAAAAATTTATGGTGAAAGTAAGAAATACCGTTACCGACTTGCTCAACTAAGACGGATTTGACTTCATGGATTGTGGGTTGACTCTCATTAAAACAGGATAGGTGTTATAACTTATGCAACATACATGTGAATGCATGCATTTTCACTGATAAAACGTAAAAGGCTAATTAAATAATCAGATGAACTGAGACAATCACATTCTGAAGCAAATTAAATAATCTTATACCAGTAACTTAAACACACAATACAAGTTACATGTATTAATCTAAACGCGGGTAAACAATTTTTTTTTTTTTTTTAATCCAAATGAGAGTCGGAGCTTACCCGTGTGTGTTCTCGCTTCTTGAAGGCCGATCTTGTGGCCGATCGTTTGGAAACAATCTGACTTTCAGTTGTTCGTTCAGTTCTCCGTTCATTCACTTCTTCCACGTAAGGGCGAGATGGCAGCAATATCCAGTTTAGAAATAAGACGGCTGGTCCATTCATTCTCTCCATACTGTGTACTCCGCCATTACTGCTTGGCTCAGGCAATTACTAAAACCCAGGATGGAACGGGATATCACTGGTTGTAGCAACAACCGCAAGGAGGTCACTGCCCGAACGATGATGTTCCGTCCCGGGTTTTATCAACAACCCTCGGCTCACACTCCAGGAGGACTGGTGCAACTGAACTCACTTAAAAAATAAATAAATACTTTCCTTTTCTTGTTTTCTTTTTCTTTAATTGTTGATACTGCACCCTCTTTCAATTAGGGTTGGGCGGTATCCAAATTTTGATACCTTTAAACCGTCTCTGTGTTTTCCCGGGGTATACGGTATTACCGAGAAAAAAATAATATTTTGTTTCGGCCTACTGTGTAACGTGCGCCTATACCGGCGGACCTTGTCCAGACCTGCGCCTATGCCTCAAATGTACTATTTAAAAGCAGCATAGCGAATTGTGTGCATTGTGGTATGGATTAAGCAGCAAAGCGAATTTTGTGCATTGATGAATGGATTAAGAGATATTTCAAAGCATCACGCAACTCTTCCTTCATCTTGAAAATAGCATTCAACTGTCGTTTACACACGTCTGCGTTGAAACGCCATTTGCAGCACTATTTCACCTACTCCATCAAAAAAAAGTACACGATGAGCAGGATCATACCCTTTCAAGCATGGGAAATAAAAAAAAGAAAAAGAATCAACCAACACCCAAGTCCGTTTAGACTGCGCGATAAACCATATTCTTCAGCGCAAATGAGGCGAACCTAATTCAAATGCGTGATAGCTGCACAAGGCAAAATCATATGGGCCCACGTCATGCCATGGCGGGGAAATTAATAATCAAATGGCCTTACCTTGCTTAAAACGTTGTCTTGATCACATAACTCCTTACAATTATTCCACTTAAATCCATACGGTTTAACACACCCAACAAAGATAGCAAGCGCATTGCTAATTCCCACCAGAAACCGAACAGTTTACGCTACGATGTTTTCTTCCGTTTCTTCAGTAGATGACATTTCAAACGTTTATTACCCACATCCCAAATGTCATACGTTATATTATTTTACCTTGTTGTTACTCATGTAACCTACTCAAAACACAACTCATTGGAGAGATCTCGTGGAAGTGGAGTACCCCAGGCTATGGTGTGCCTTAGGGGACATTAGATTTTTCGTTTGGTTTGAAACCAAAATACTGCCACACTGCCGATGTTGTATTTTTTTTTTTGCCACTAACTCGTTATCTTGACTTGCCATCTTTCAACCGCGGTCTCAGTCTCTTTTTTTTTTTTTTTTTTTTTTAGATAGGACAGTATAGAGAGACAGGAAATGAGCGGGGGAGAGAGAGACGGGATCGGGAAATAACCTCGGGTCGGAATCGAACCCGGGTCCCCGGATTTATGGTACGGTGCCTTAGCCATCTGAGCCATGACACCCCCGGTCTCAGTCTCTTGCGAAGCTTTCTGTCAGACTCCAAATGTCACGCAGGGTTGCCATGGTAACGACATAAACAACCCTGCACGCGATGAGAACTTCTTTATGAAATTGATAGAATTAGTGAAAATACGATCACACAGTTATTCGGGATGATCTTCAATTTATTATTTTATATTATGACCTCATGTACTCCATATTTATTTAGATATTATATATTTTTTTAAAATGACGGTAATGAGACCGATACCGTTGGTACTTTTGGATACCTCGGGATACCTTCTTACCGTAATACCGCCCAACCCTACTTTCAATACGGGCTTATCGCCAACACTCCTCAACAGATCAGAGGTTTCGTACGAGTCTTCAGTAAAATGAACAGAGCAGAGGAGAGACCACTTCATAGCCGCCCAATGTATCTGTGAATTTCTCGCAAAATGCGTCCAAGTCTTTGCAGTTTGAACATTCTTGGGCCGTGAATGCAACGTAAATCCACCTTCTGTCGTTTTGCTGCATTGGCCAAAAACGCATCTACAGTGCCTTGCAAAAGTATTCATACCCCTTGAACTTTTTCACATTACAACCACGAGCTTAAAAGTTTTTTTTTTTTTAATTGAGATTTTATGTGATAGACCAACACAGAGTAGCACATAATTGTGAAGTGAAACGAAAATGATAAATGGTCTTCAAAATTTTAAACAAATAAAAATCTGAAAAATGTGATGTGCATTAGTATTCAGCCCCCCTGCGTCAATACTTTGTAGAGCCACCTTTTGCTGCAATTACAGCTGCGAGTCTTTTGTGGTATGTCTCTACCAGCTTTGCACATCTAGACACTGAAATTTTTGCCCATTTTTCTTTGCAAAATGGCTCAAGCTCAGCCAGATTGGATGGAGAGCGTTTGTGAACAGCAATTTTCAAGTCTTGCCACAGATGCTCAATGGGATTTAGGTCTGGACTTTGACTGGGCCATTTTAACACATGAATATTCTTTGATCTAAACTATTCCATTGTAGCTCTGGCTGTATGTTTAGGGTCATTGTCTTGCTGGAAGGTGAATCTCCTTCCCAGTCTCGAGTCTTTTACAGCCTCCAACAGGTTTTCTTCCAGGATTGCCCTGTATTTACAGTAGCTCCATCCATCTTCCCATCAACTCTGACCAGCTTCCCTGTCCCTGCTGAAGAAAAGCATCCCCATAGCACGATGCTGCCACCACCATGTTTCACAGTGGGGATGGTGTGTGCAGGGTGATGAGCAGTGTTAGTTTTCCGCCACACATAGGCCTTTGCATTTAGGCCAAAAAGTTCAACTTTGGTCTCATCTGACCAAAGCACCTTCTTCCAACATGTTTTCTGTGTCCCCTACATGGCTTCTTATGCCTGTCTTTCAACAATGGCTTTCTTCTTGCCACTCTTCCAAAAAGGCCAGATTTGTGGAGTGTACGACTTATAGTTGTCCTGTGCACAGATTCTTCCACCTGAGCTGTGGATTTCTGCAGCTCCTCCAGAGTGATCATGGGCCTCTTGGCTGCTTCTCTGACCAGTGCTCTCCTTGCTTGCTCTGTCAGTTTAGGTGGACGGCCATGTCTTGGTAGGTCTGCAGTTGTGCCATACTTTTTCCATTTTTGAATGATGGATTGAACAGTGCTTCTTGAGATGTTCAGAGCTTGGGATATTTTTTTATAACCTAACCCTGCTTTAAACTTCTCCAGAACTTTATCCCTGACCTGTCTGGTGAGTTCTTTGGTCTTCATGATGCTGTTTGTTCTTCAGTGTTCTCTAACAAACCACTGAGGCCTTTACAGAACAAGTGTATTTATGCTGAGAGTAAATTACACACAGTAGGACTCTAGCTAATTAGATGACTTCTGAAGGCAATTGATTGCACTGGATTGTATTTGGAGGTATCGGAGTACAGGGGGCTGAATACTAATGCACACCACATTTTTCAGATTTTTATTTGTTTAAAATTCAGTGATTCATTTTGCTCCTAATGACTGAGTCAAACTGATTCACCACATATTAAATCAGTGAGTCAAAAATTTCCAAAGTGAGTCAAAATTACAATACACACTTTGAAAACAAAAAACACAATAGTTATCACTGTTCACACTTAAATCATTTAATTCCAACATGTGAACAATTGTGTGAGCTATTCATCTAAGCAAACAATAACAATTTTCAGAATAAAAAAAAGAAAAAAGTATGGAATTAAACAGAATAGTTATTATGGCTGTTTTGACTAGAATTCAAATAAAACATAAAAAAAACCTGTCAATATCTTTGGCACTTGACTTTTGTGACATCAGACAAGATTAACTTTTTCACAGTAATGACATTTATCATGTTTATGGTTTAGCTACTGTAACATTTCTTCACTGAGAAAATTCTTCTTTGCTTGTTTTTTTTCAAGTGGTCCAGACTCATCTCAATCATGTGCCACGTGTAGGTTGCCATCCATTTCCTGTTGAATTTACGTTTTATTTTCAACTTTGTTACCCCAGGTTTCCCAGCATCACTTTGAGTCTCACTCTCTGTTTCAGTCTTGTCCGCTGTATCATCGTCAATCGTACTCGAGTCTGTGCTTGACGTACTTGCTCCCGGACCCCACAAAGAAATCAATTTGCTTTGCACTTTCATGCGTTTATTTGGCATGATTTTCACATTAAATGCGTTTTCAAATGTACTGCAGTAGCGTTGTTAATGTAAACACTCCTTATCGTTGACCGATGCTACTTCCGCCTAGTGTTTCTGTTAACTCGATCTCGATTGGTCAGTCTTTTTATATCATCCAATGAAAAATTTTCTACTATTAATTCATATTTCCTAAATTTCTAAACCTTTTTACTGAATACCATAGCAAAACTTTAACTGAATTTCCCATTTGATAGGCGCTATTCATATGTTTGGTAAGTAGAAACAAATTTAGATCGATCTTTTATTACCGCAAAGAAATGCTTTGGCAAACATATAAATTTTATCGATTAGTACGAGAGAGCTATTTTCACTTGCTTCAAATCGAGGCTGGAAAGGATTTGCATATGCCGAAGCTTTCCAGCCAATGAAATTGCCGACACGTTGCTGACGGAATTAAACGAAGCTAAATATAGGCCCGCCAAGTAAAAAAGACTATAGTAGTCGATAAATGAAGCATTATAACAACAGGTCAGTCATGTTGAACGAGAAAAATATAGCGTCGTTAGGACCTTGCCACTCGGAACAACCTCGAGCTACATCCCTTCGCTCTATATCCTGAATGAAGAGAAGTAACTCGAGGATGTTCCGAGTGCGACCTTGCGTCAAAAATACGCACCACAAGCAAAACATCTGCGTCATTTATTTTAAAATTGCGTAAAATACGCATGACGCAGGACAAAATGAATCACTGAAAATTTTGAAGACCATTTATCATTTTCGTTTCACTTCACAATTATGTGCTACTCTGTGTTGGTCTATCACATAAAATCTCAATTAAAAAAAAACTTTTAAGCTCGTGGTTGTAAGGTGGAAAAATGTGAAAAAGTTCAAGGGGTATGAATACTTTTGCAAGGCACTGTATGTGGCATGGCGATTAAATTAAATTAGCTCAAAATGGAGGATCGGAGTTGCAGTCAGCTCTGTGTTTTAGTATAGCGGAAATGGCGATGAGACTGATGGACTTCCTGCTGTGACGTTACGGACGTCAAGGTCGTTCACTCAGACCGCTATCTATATGAATCACTTCAATCGTAAAAATTACTATATTAGATATATTGTTAGCGCTTAAAACTATTCCTGTGCCATTCTTGAGGTCTCAAGGCATTTATAAACGAAAGGGAGGCCATGGCTCTGCGTATCTGCTTTAAACGGCTCTTAATAAATTCTCTAATTTATATGATTAAAGTACTGTATTTTGAGGTGCGTATCATGCCTGTCTGTCCAGCTTTTTACAGAATACTGCTCTAAGACTTACAATAAGTTCATGCAAGGAGCAGATACCTTTGAGGACGAGGATGCAGACTACCTCGGTCATCTGAGTAAGTTGAACCTACGAACCTACTTAACAGTATGAGTGGGACAGGGTCATGATTAATGTCAAAGTAAGACATTTGGGATAAAATCAAAAAGAATATAAATGTTTACATCTTCAAATTTTAATAGTTTGACCAAAAAAATAACTCTGAAACAGCAGTTCAGAAAATATAATCTGTCAAATGTCTTCCCACAGAGAGGCTGTATAATGTCGATGAGGCTCTACTGGAGTCACAGCAGGAGAAATACAGTGTGTTGATGTCTGAGGTGGAAAGACTGGAGAAAGAAAGCCATGCTGTAAGTGTACGCGTTTATTTACATCGAAGCGCTGATCAGGATTCACGCAGTATATCCGCTCACGTAACTGGTTTGTATGTTTGTGTAGGATCGTTTGATGGGACAGAGGACTGAGAAACTGAAGTTACAGACTGACCTCCAGAAGCTGCAGAGCTACCGTACTTCAATGGAGTCTTTTAAAGCCCACCAGGAGAATAAGGCTACAGTGCTGTCTGAGGAGCTGGAAGCAGCAAGTATGTCTCATGCCAAGGTTTGAGATTACAAGTCTTGTTCTGTTCCCCCCCCCTTCAGGGAACATTTATTAGTTAGGGTGGATGAGTATGTAAGGAATAAAATGACATCATATTGATCCATTTATAGTTTTGTACAATGTTGTGGAACATTCAGGAATAATCCAGGTTCCCATTATCACTTGGCATTATAGCAGCTATTAACAGTGGTTCCCTCACTTTCTCTTGAGCTTATAAAGGCTTTCCTTTGGCAGAAAACAAACGATTTTATTAAAGAGCCTCACCCCTAATTGTTACAAAGGACTGACACTGAAGACTCCTTCCACAAATGCTACAGTGGTGCTTGAAAGTTTGCGAACCCTTTAGAATTTTCTATATTTCTGCATAAATATGACCTAAAACATCATCAGATTTTCACACAAGTCCTAAAAGTAGATAAAGAGAACCCAGTTAAACAAATTAAACAAATATATTATACTTGGTCGTTTTATTTATTGAGGAAAATGATCCAATATTACATATCTGTGAGTGGCAAAAGTATGTGAACCTTTGCTTTCAGTATCTGGTGTGACCCCCTTGTGCAGCAATAACTGCAACTAAACGTTTCCGGTAACCGTTGATCAGTCCTGCACACCGGCTTGGAGGAATTTTAGCCCGTTCCTCCGTACAGAACAGCTTCAACTCTGGGATGTTGGTGGGTTTCCTCAGATGAACTGAAGCGAGCAGTTCCTTCCACGACATTTCGATTGGATTAAGGTCAGGACTTTGACTTGGCCATTCCAAAACATTAACTTTACTCTTCTTTAACCATTCTTTGGTAGAACGACTTGTGTGCTTAGGGTCGTTGCCTTGCTGCATGACCCACCTTCTCTTGAGATTCAGTTCATGGACAGATGTCCTGACATTTACCTGTAGAATTCGCTGGTATAATTCAGAATTCATTGTTCCATCAATGATGGCAAGCCGTCCTGGCCCAGATGCAGCAAAACAGGCCCAGACCATGATACTACCACCACCATGTTTCACAGATGGGATAAGGTTCTTCTGCTGGAATGCAGTGTTTTCCTTTCTCCAAACATAACGCTTCTCATTTAAACCAAAAAGTTCTATTTTGGTCTCATCTGTCCACAAAACATTTTTCCAATAGCCCTCTGGCTTGTCCACGTGATCTTTAGCAAACTGCAGACGAGCAGCAATCTCATCTCATTATCTGTAGCCGCTTTATCCTGTTCTACAGGGTCGCAGGCAAGCTGGAGCCTATCCCAGCTGACTACGGGTGAAAGGCGGGGTACACCCTGGACAAGTCGCCAGGTCATCACAGGGCTGACACATAGACACAGACAACCATTCACACTCACATTCACACCTACGCTCAATTTAGAGTCACCAGTTAACCTAACCTGCATGTCTTTGGACTGTGGGGGAAACCGGAGCACCCGGAGGAAACCCACGCGGACACGGGGAGAACATGCAAACTCCACACAGAAAGGCCCTCGCCGGCCCCGGGGCTCGAACCCAGGACCTTCTTGCTGTGAGGCGACAGCGCTAACCACTACACCACCGTGCTGCCACGAGCAGCAATGTTGGGAAAAAAAAAAAAAAAGCAGTGGCTTTCTCCTTGCAACCCTGCCATGCACACCATTGTTGTTCAGTGTTCTCCTGAAAATGGACTCATGAACATTAGCCAATGTGAGAGAGGCCTTCAGTTGCTTAGAAGTTACCCTGGGGTCCTTTGTGACCTCGCCGACTATTACACGCCTTGCTCTTGGAGTGTTCTTTGTTGGTCGACCACTCCTGGGGTCGGTAACAATGGTCTTGAATTTCCTCCATTTGTATACAATCTGTCTGGCTGTGGATTGGTGGAGTCCAAACTCTTTAGAGATGGTTTTGTAACCTTTTCCAGCCTGATGAGCATCAACAACGCTTTTTCTGAGATCCTCAGAAATCTCCTTTGTTCGTGCCATGATACACTTCCACAAACATGTGTTGTGAAGATCAGACTTTGATAGATCCCTGTTCTTTAAATAAAACAGGGTGCCCACTCACACCTGATTGTCATCCCACTGATTGAAAAACACCTGACTCTAATTTCACCTTCAAATTAACTGCTAATCCTAGAGGTTCACATACTTTTGCCACTCACAGATATGTAATATTGGATCATTTTCCTCAATAAATAGCATGTTGAATAAAGTATGTCACAAAGAAAAGGAGGGAACATGAAATGACTGGTTCAAAAATAGTTTTAATGTCCATTGAGTAGGGCTGCTCGATTATGGAAAAAAATAATAATCACGATTATTTCAGTCAATATTGAAATCATGATTATTCAAACGATTTTTTGAAACAATGCATTTATTCAGCATTTCTCTTTAAAACAAAAAAAACCTCTTTGTTATTGATCATTTACGTTCACCTTTCTTTCAAACTGAAAATAAATATAGTCTAGAAAAACTTAAGTTTGCGATGTATGTATAAAACAAAATAAAAATATTCTTTTGACATAAGACAGAGAAAAACAAATGTACACAGGCTGCATGTCTTTGGCTAAATAATATCCGATGGATGCTGTGAGTGCGTTGTGCCTCTCCGAACTCGTGGCATTGTAGAGAGTGGCTGAAATGGATGACTGCATTGTCTTGCTGGTTGTGGCGGCATCGGCTTTATCTTTTTGTTTTTTATTGTTTCGTCGTGAATAACTTTTATGGCTCAGTTTCAGGTGGTTGAAGAGGTTTGTAGTGTTGCCAAGAGGCACAGATACTACCTTATTGCAAATCTTACACACGATGCGCTTCTGTTCCACGTCGGATTCTTCGAATCCAAAGTGATCCCATATTACAGACGTTTTTCGTCCCTTTTTGTCGACCAACCGATTCTGCCCTCCTTCTGTCATCTTGCGAGCCTACCTCGTGCCAAACCATTCACAATCTCTCCTCCTTTCAGCTGCGTGAGTGGAGAGCCATAGAGACACACACACTGCTTCCGCCGCGTGAGTGTTGTCGGCAAGTCCGCGCATGGGCCCGCGGGAAGGAAATGTATTGCGTGTGCGCGTCCCCGACAAATGGCAAAATAATCGTTTCAACTCGATTATATGAATTTTGAGATCGTTTAACACAAAAATCGAAATCGTGATCAAAATTCGATTAATTGCACAGCCCTACCATTGAGGAACAAAGAAATTTATAAAAGCTCTGACACTTCATTATAATGACAATTAGATGTATAATATATCAGCGTATCAATATAACATTGGCCAGTCCAGTTTAATTAATCATGGGTATATTAACACGTTTTTGTTAGTCGCAGTAAGCTCAGGTTCCCTCTTATCAAAGACAGTTATGTGTGGAAAAATAAACAAAGCTGAGTAATGTACCCAGTCCCATCTTAGCTCTTTGTCATTGAAATTCTGTAGAAGCTTTTCATTTACCACAAAAAGGATATAACTGTCTGTGTATGTAGACCTTCAACTAGAGAGTCTGAAGAGGGAGCAGGCTAGACTGCAGCACATCCTGGAGAATCAGAAGTTCACTCCAGCTGATATTGAGCGCATCAACAGAGAGAGGAACGAGCTGCAACAGAATGTGAACACCCTGAGCCGCAGTCTTGAGGAGGCCCAGCAGCTTGCCTGGAATGAGGAGCTCACCCTGGTCAAAACCAAAGAGAGGGTGGGTAGCGGATATATGTACACACAGAGACCTAACCTGAAAAACAAATGCTAGTAATTTTGACAAAATGAATGGTTTGGCAGTGTACACTATATGGCCAAAAGTATGTGGACACCTGACCATCATGCCCATATGTGCGTTTGTTAAACATGCCGTTTCAGATTTAGTCCCCCTTTGCCGCCATAACAGCCTCCACTCTGTTGGAAAGGCTTTCTACTAGATTTCGAAGCATGGCTGTGGGAATTTCTTCTCAGTCAGGTACAAGAGCACGAGTGAGGTCGGGCAAAGAGCCCTGGGGTGCAGTCATCGTTCCAGTTCATCTGAAGGTGTTCGGTGGCGTTGAGGTCTTGGCTCCGTGCAGTCCACTGACGTTATTTCACACCAACCTTGGAAAACCATATCTTCATGGATTTTGCTTTGTGTACAGGGACACGCTGTCAAGTTTGGGCCCCTTAGTTCCTGTGAAAGTAAACTTGTAATGCTGTGTCATACAAAGGCATTCTTAGTTTGCAATTGTGTGCTTTTCATGTTTGTGGGAAGGTCTACATATGGCCAAGTACTGAAAGAGATCCAGAAGTTAAACGTACAGAATGCAGAATTTGCTTAATGGCCAACTATGAGCTATTTTGTCTCTGTTGATGAGAAACATCATTTCATTTGTACTTTCTTTACAGACCAGGAATCCACTGTTCTGACTGTTTTTCTTATTAATACGGTTGAATTTTTTCATTTAGACTGAAGTAAAGTTGGCAGAGTACCACAAGCTGGCACGTATGCTCAAGCTCATCCCCCAGTCTGCTGAGAACGCCTGTGGCCATGACTTTGAGATCAAAATAGTCAGTGACTACGGCCCAACCATTGCCACTCAAATCAGGACTCAGATACAGGTACGGCCAAATTCACCACTACAGATAATCCACACTCGGATCACCACATTACAGTGGTGCTTGAAAGTTTGTGAACCCTTTAGAATTTTCTATATTTCTGCACAAGTATGACCTAAAGCATCATCAGATTTTCACACAAGTCCTAAAAGTAGATAAAGAGAACCCAGTTAAACAAATGAGACAAAAATATTATACTTGGTCATTTATTTATTGAGGAAAAGGATCCAATATTACATATTTGTGAGTGGCAAAAGTATGTGAACCTCTAGGATTAGCAGTTAATTTGAAGGTGAAATTAGAGTCAGGTGATTTCAATCAACGGGATGACAATCAGGTGTGAGTGGGCACCCTGTTTTATTTAAAGAACAGGGATCTATCAAAGTCTGATCTTCACAACAAATGTTTGTGGAAGTGGATCATGACACGAACAAAGGAGATTTCTGAGGATCTCAGAAAAAGTGTTGTTGATGCTCATCAGGCTGGAAAAGGTTACAAAACCATCTCTAAAGGGTTTGGACTCCACCAATCCACAGTCAGACAGATTGTGTACAAATGGAGGAAATTCAAGACCATTGTTACCCTCCCCAGGAGTGGTCGACCAACAAAGATCACTCCAAGAGCAAGGTGTGTAATAGTTGGCAAGGTCACAAAGGACCCCAGGGTAACTTCTAAGCAACTGAAGGCCTCTCTCACATTGGCTAATGTTCATGAGTCCACCATCAGGAGAACACTGAACAACAATGGTGTGCATGTCAGGGTTGCAAAGAGAAAGCCACTGCTCTCCAAAAAGAACATTGCTGCTCATCTGCAGTTTGCTAAAGATCATGTGGACAAGCCAGAAGGCTATTGGAAAAATGTTTTGTGGACGGATGAGACCAAAATAGAACTTTTTGGTTTAAATGAGAAGCGTTATGTTTGGAGAAAGGAGAACACTGCATTCCAGCATAAGAACCTTATCCCATCTATGAAACATGGTGGTGGTAGTATCATGGTTTGGGCCTGTTTTGCTGCATCTGGGCCAGGACGGCTTGCCATCGTTGATAGAACAATGAATTCTGAATTATACCAACGAATTCTAAAGGAAAATGTCAGGACATCTGTCCATGAACTGAATCTCAAGAGAAGGTGGGTCATGCAGCAAGACAACGACCCTAAGCACACAAGTTGTTCTACCAAAGAAGTGTTAAAGAAGAATAAAGTTAATGTTTTCTAATGGCCAAGTCAAAGTCCTGACCTTAATCCAATCGAAATGTTGTGGAAGGACCTGAAGTGAGCAGTTCATGTGAGGAAACCCACCAACATCCCAGAGTTGAAGCTGTTCTGTACGGAGGAACGGGCTAAAATTCCTCCAAGCCGGTGTGCAGGACTGATCAACAGTTACCGGAAATGTTTAGTTGCAGTTACTGCTGCACAAGGGGGTCACACCAGATACTGAAAGCAAAGGTTCACATACTTTTGCCACTCACAGATGTGTAATATTGGATCATTTTCCTCAATAAATCAATGACCAAGTATAATATTTTTGTCTCATTTGTTTAACTGGGCTCTCTTTATCTACTTTTAGGACTTGTGTGAAAATCTGATGATGTTTTAGGTCATATTTATGCAGAAATATAGAAAATTCTAAAGGGTTCACAAACTTTCAAGCACCACTGTATGATGTTCTTATTAATGCCCTTCAAACTCCTTCTAGAATCCTCTTAAGAGCATGCTGGTGGATGTAGAGGAGGAATTCAGCAATATGACCAATATGAAGTTGAGCCTGGATGAGACAGTGGAACAGGTAGGAAAGGAAAGTGAACATCTTATCGTTCAAGGTATTCTCATATATTTAAATATCTTAGGTTTTTGTTTCATATGAATAATTTCATTATTATTGCATTCGACACCCATTAGCTGACCTGGAGGCTGATGTTTACAGTATGAAACATGAACGTGCTAGCTGAGTAATAAGCTTGTCCTTGTCCTCTTACTGATTGCTAGATAAAGTCCAACATTTCTGAGAAGTTAAATGATATAAAGCAGCTAAAGGAGCAGATTCGCAGACTGGATGAGCAGTTGGAGCGTGATATGCAGGTACGTGTTATCTAGGCCAGAAAAGTTTTATTGCTGTTCCAACACTCCAATACCTTAAACACTCTAAGAAAGTATAAATATTCTAAACTACTTACTTATCAAGAAGGTGATTGAATTTTCAAACTCATTTTATTCTCTGCAAAACATACTGATTGCGACATAATAAAAGCTTTGGCTTAGAAATAAGTGGAGAAATTGCGTTGCTTAAAGGAGATACGCAGAACCTTTATTTTTAAATAAATTTGAGTGGATAGCATCTCCATCCTTGACTCTTGTATGCTGCATAATTGGGAATAAAAGAAATATATTTCCGAGAGTTAAAATCGACTGCAAATTTGGCATTCGAGCTGCCCCGCTGAGCCAGCCAGACCTGAGTGTGTGATGTCACAGCGGGAACCGGTGCTATAGACCAAAGCCAGACTCGGCAGGCGAGACTGGTTGCAGTGGCCTCTTCATTGGGATTTATTGGAGATTCTTCGGATTCCTCAGATAGTAATAGATCTGACTGTGATGGTCCTGAAATTGGAGTGTTTCGAACCATCGGAAAGTGAATCCTATAGTAACACGTCGGCCACGGAGGCCCCCACCTTACGAAATAAAGCCAGAGAACAAAGCTGTCTAGAGAATTGGATGGAATTGAACTGACCGTCTCATGTGACTCTCATTAAAACAGGATAGGTCTTCTAACTTATGCAACATACATGTACATGCATGCATTTTCACTGATAAAAACATAAAAGGCTCATTAAATAATCAGATGAACTGAGACAATCGCATTCGGAAGCAAATTAAATCATCTTATACCGGTAACTTAAACACACAATACAAGTTACATGTATTAATCTAAATGCAGGTAAACAACGAGTGGTATTTTTTGTTATGTAACCAAATGAGAGTCGGATCTTACCTGTCTGTGGTGTTGCTTCTTGAAGGCCGATCTTGTGGCCGATTTGTTTTGAAAAAATCTGATTTTCAGTTATTCGTTCATTCGCTTCTTCCACGTAAGGGTGAGATATTGCTGCTGAGGCAAGCAAATCCAGCAGAGAAATCTGACAAAATAATATAATAATAATTTCAATTTATATAGCGCCTTTCTCAAAAAATTTTAGACTTTTTTCAAGCTTGTGTCTAGTGTATAAGATGGTCTGGCCCCAGCTTGTCTATTAGGGGTGTGCAAAAATATCGATACAGTGATATATCGCGATACTTTGTCTTCCGATTCAATATCGATACTCAAAATTTGAATATCGATATTTTTTTCAAATAATAAAATCATGTTTCAGACGGGTTGTAAATCCAGTATGACTTCCGCACCTCCGCTCTGCGAGGTGTCGTTGTACCGCTACCTCACTGCAAGGCACTCTTCGTTTTCTCTTTTTTTCCCTGGCGGTTGCAGTGAGGGGAAAAAAAAACAGGCAAGCATGGCTGTTAACATAAGCCTAGAGACGCCGCCGAACTTTAAGGCAGATGTTTGGAGGCACTTTGGATTCCAAAGGAAAGGAGAAAAAAAAAAAACAGTGAGCTGGACAAAGAGAATGCACTTTGCAAAACCTGTTTCGCTCCAAATAAATTAAGATGCTCCAATTAAGATGCCCACTGCACTTTTCAATGTGTTTCAGACAGTGTGTTGTTCCTGCAAAATAAGCACAAGTTAAATGTTATTAGGTATATGTTCTCAAGTTTACAAAGAACAAATTGATATTAGTGTTAGCACTGAAATGTATGTGCAGTCTGCAGTGCAAGTTTTAAGTTTTCATAAAACAATTTGATTCTGCTTGTTAAGCAGCACTGATGTGTCCATGCTTACAGAAAAGTTGAGAATACTAGCACAGAAATGGGAATTTTCTGTATGTTGTAGTGAAGCAACTCTTGGTTTTGCCAGCAGTAGAATAGAGACAAATATATGTCTGGCAAGAGTGTGTAGTTATGTATGTGAAATGTAATTTTACAGTGGTCAATAAATTCTGATTTTCTTCAGTGACACAGATATTGTGATGTGGTTGAAATTTCTTGCAATATATCGATTATCGCAGAATCGCTGTACCGTGATATTATCGTTATCGTGGGCAAAATATCGCCATAGTATCGTATCGTGAGGTATCTGGTGATACCCAGCCCTATTGTCTATTGGAGTTTGTCTGTTATCGTCCTGCTAGTTCCATACGATCCTCCAGAATAGCCTCTGTCCATGACTGTAACATACCTTTCTATCGCACAACTTTTGGACAGTCTTCTTTTTCTTTTAAAGCCACTACACAGTGGAATGCACTATCGGGGGATTTAAAGAGCTGTCTCTCCATCAGGAGCTTCAAATCACAGCTGAAATGTTTCCTAAAAAACAGTCAAAACTGTAATCACCGATTCATGGTGCTGACAGAATGTGTTTATGTTGGATGCGGGTGTTTGCGTGCGTGTGTGTGCGCGCGCGAGTTTGGGGTGTAGGGGGTTTGGACACTCGTGAGTGATTTGTTTACTATATGAGTGGAGTTTGCTATTTGGGTGAGGTAGGGGGTCTGGATATTTATTTTGTATGTTTTTATGTATTGCTGTTTTTATGTCCTGCCTGGGACTGCAAATGTAAATTAGCCTGAGGCTAACTCTGGTACGATGCATGAAATGGCAACATTTGTTTTATTTGTACATGGTCCCTTATAAAATAAACTGAAACCCAAGGTCGCTTTACAATAATAGGCAGAAAAAAGAAAAGAAAAAAGTCCACCAAATAGAGGTCAGGATATCATTCCAGTGGTGTAGCAGCCACAGTCCCACCAAAAAGCGCACAAAAACAAGTCCCACATCTCCAGCACAGCTGCCGCGACGCCGCCAGTAACATCGCTCAAACACCACGCCATGGATCTACAAAGCGAGCACAGAAGCACCGCCATGCAGAGTGCTGGTGTGTCCCAAACCGCCTGCACAGCTGCTGCGACGCCACCGAGCAACATCGCTCGGAACATCACGCCAAGCATTAAAGCACAGAGTGCTGGACAACCATGATGTTAAAATGAGCAACGAGCTCACTGCAGTCCATAGCTGGGAGCACAGACCTCACCCACAGCGAGCCAAGGGAACTGACGCCCAAAACTGGATCCAGAGCTACACCACAACCGGCGGACAAAAACACTCAAACGCAGAAAAAAGGGAAAAAATTAAAATAAAAAAAGGAGAGAAAATAAAATAAAAAAAAAGCTCCTGTGAGAAGTGGCAGCCAGAATGCACACGATGTACTCTCAACCGGAAACCAGAAACGAGAAGAAAAAAAAGTTTCTGACGACTGGTCCACTCATTCTCTGTTTTCTCCATACCGAGTACTCCGCTGTTACTGCTCGGCTCACGCTCCGGGAGAACTGGTGCAACTGAATTTACTTTCCTTTTCTTGTCGTTTTCTTTTCCTTTAATTGTTGGTACTGCAACCTCTTTCAATACGGGCTTGTAGCCAGCGCTCCTCAACAGATCAGAGGTTTCGTACGAGTCTTTAGTAAAATGTGCAGAGCAGAGAAGAGACCACTTCATAGGCGCCCAATCCATGAATTTCTCGCAAAACGCGTCCAAATCTTTGCAGTTTGAACATTCTTGGGCCATGAATGCAACGTAAATCCACCTTCTGTCATGTTGCTGCACCAGCCAGCAACACATCTACGTGGCATGGCGCTAAATTAGCTCAAAATGAAGGATCAGAGTTGCAGTCAGCTCTGTGTTTTAGTATAGCGGAAATGGCGATGAGACCGATAGACTTCCTGCTGTGACGTCATAGATGTCAAGGTCATTCATTCAGACCGCTACCTATATAAAATCACTTGTAAAAATTACTGTATTAGATTTATTAACGCTTAAAACTATTCCTATGCCATTCTTGTGGTCTCAAGGCATTTATCAACAAAAAGTGAGCCCATGGTTCTGTGTATCTCCTTTAAGGTCCAAAAAAGTGTTTTTTTGAGGGGGACAAAACACAAGACTTAAAACACCAATTAACATTCTTTCACTGTGCCAAATTTCTGTCTCATTTATATAATAATTTGATGTACTATAAGCTAAAGTAACATTTAAATCCTTGTTTAAGTAGGATATGGCTCATGAAGAGGAAAAGTGGGCAGCAGATGTGGATTCTGCTGAAAGTCACAAGAAGCTTCTAGAAAAGAAAGTCATGGATGGACATGAGGAGGCAGAAGAGCAGCTGAAAGCAGCCCAGCAACAGTGAGACAAAATGCATAACCTTGTTCGATCACCTTTATAACAATTTCTCATCTCGTTATCTCTAGCCGCTTTATCCTGTTCTACAGGGTCGCAGGCAAGCTGGAGCCTATCCCAGCTGACTACGGGCGAAAGGCAGGGTACACCCTGGACAAGTCGCCAGGTCATCACAGGGCTGACACATAGACACAGACAACCATTCACACTCACATTCACACCTACGGTCAATTTAGAGTCACCAGTTAACCTAACCTGCATGTCTTTGGACTGTGGGGGAAACCGGAGCACCCGGAGGAAACCCACGGGGAGAACATACAAACTCCACACAGAAAGGCCCTCGTCGGCCACGGGGCTCGAACCCGGACCTTCTTGCTGTGAGGCGACAGCGCTAACCACTACACCGCCGTGCCGCCCTTATAACAATTTATTATATTAATTTTTTTGTGACTCACGGGGATAAATCATGATCACTCTTACCATGCTGTCCTCTATTAGGTACCATCTTGTTCTTCAGGAAACCAAAGAAGAAAGCCGGATGGTGGCAAACAATCTGACGCATGTTTTCACTGCTGCAGTTGAACACTTGAATATAGTTGAGGTAAGGAAAAACGTTACTACTACTACTACAGCAAGCCTGCTCTGTTAACTTAGCTTTCATGAACCTAAGGAAACAATTCATACTAATGTATGTACGTGATGAGCCAATTGGAAATCCATGTTTTAGTACGAGTCAAAAGTTTGGACACACCTATTCATTCATAGGGTTTTCTGTATTTTGACTATTTTCTACATTGTAGAACGATACTGAAGACATCAAAACTATGAAATAACATCTGGAATATGTAGAATTATGTGGTAAACAAAAAAGCGCCAAAAAATGTTTCATATTTTGATTCTTCAAACTACCCACTGTTTACCTTGACGACGTTTTGTACATTTGGCATTATCTTAACCAGCTTCATGAGGTAGTCACTTGGAATGCTTTTCAGTTAACAGGTGCCTCGTCAAAAGTTAGTGCAAATTCTTGCCTTCTTCATGCATTTGAGATCAAACAGTAAATAATAAAAATACAGTAAACGGCTCTATTCCACAGCTGTAGTAATCCATATTATGTCAAGAACTGCTCAACTAAGTAAAGAGAAACGACATCTATCATTACTTTAAGACATGAATTGTACCTGTAATTAATAAAAACAAAGAAAAACCATTGGATTAGAAGGTGCGTCCAAACTTTTGACTGGTACTGAATATAAAAACTACATTTTTATGTATAGTTTGAGTGGTTTTCCATATATTGTATATTCAATTTTCAGAAACATTGTAACGACCAACTGAAAAAGATGGACAAGATGAATGACATTATCTGTGAAGACCAAGCAGATCTGCAGCAGCTGAAGGAAATGGTAGAAAACTTTGTTGCTAGAGCAAATAGTTTTTAATAACTGAATGGAAAACCAAATTGTAAATAGTGTTGTACTAATAGTTTTTTGTGCTACTGTTTAAAGGAAAGTATTGTATGTTGACCTTGGAAACCTGCAGTGTACTTTTATGTCCTGTTTTAAAAAAAAAAAAATGTTCATGTAAAATATCATGTTAATGCCAATTAAATATTCTTTGTCTAGCTAGTTAAAAGAGAAAGTACTAAAGCTCCAGAAATACAATAAAGTTATTTTTCCTTATGGATTGAACATAAAGACCATAAGTTTCATACAACTCACAAATTGTAGTCTGTTAATTAAACCCATGGTGATCTATTGTCACCACATCATGTGCATTTTTGGCAGGTTCTTTGAAATAATTATCTCATCTCTCATCTCATTATCTCTAGCCGCTTTATCCTGTTCTACAGGGTCGCAGGCAAGCTGGAGCCTATCCCAGCTGACTACGGGCGAAAGGCGGGGTACACCCTGGACAAGTATCGCAGGGCTGACACAGACAACCATTCACATTCACACCTACGGTCAATTTAGAGTCACCAGTTAACCTAACCTGCATGTCTTTGGACTGTGGGGGAAACCGGAGCACCCGGAGGAAACTCACGCGGACACGGGGAGAACATGCAAACTCCGCACAGAAAGGCCCTCGCCGGCCATGGGGCTCGAACCCGGATCTTCTTGCTGTGAGGCGACAGTGCTAACCACTACACCACCGTGCCGCCCTGAAATAATTGTGTTCATGGAATTATTAACGTAATTTAGTGATTCTGGGCACTACAGAAGATGAAGGAAACTTGAGAACCCAGAGGAAATCCAAGTGGACACGGGCAGATCATGTAAAACACTGCACAGACAGTAATCTAAGATCGGGGTCGAACCAGGGATACTCAAGCTGTGGGAGGCAACACTATCCACTGTTCCTCCCATTATAATACATAGGGCCAAATTACTCAATTCTGATTGGTCAATCAAGGAGGGCTTTTTTTTTTCCTTAACACCAAGCCGTATTTCTGAAATGCTATGGGCTAGTTTGTTGCTTGGTTACGGTTACAAAAATTAGCAAATTTTGTCAAGTTCTAATAAAATTTTGTAAACCACTTTCAAAATCCTCGTGTCGTGTCGCTGCTTTAGAAACTGATTCAAGATGCAAGATAGTCTTGCGCCGTGCAAGATAGTCTTGCGCCCTGATTGGTTCAGAAACCGTGAATGACAAATGTTGTGAACTTGAATGGCTTCCGAAGTATGAATTTGACCCTAGATATTATAAACAAGTAATCGTATGGTTCCTCGTAAAATTAAGGATCAATTTCACTCGTGATTTCAAAGTTTTGAAATTGCCCGAGTCGCGAAATCACTTGTGAAATTAATCCTTAATTTTACTCGGTCCCATACGATTACCTATACAAATAGCCACATGAATATTTTTATTTGCCATTTATACTGTATATTAAATATTTTTCCTGGTTGAGGAAAAATATAATGGGCTAAAAAAAAAAAACCTGCTAAACATTGGGAAAATCAAACTATGCTGGATTCACGCAGTTTGATTTGACTGTGTTTGAACAACTGCCTGGGTGGGAATTTAATTTATGTGGGGGGAACAGAATAATGTTTAGCTGATTACTGCAATCTGCTCTGCAATTTTATTTTATTTTTAAATAGTCAAGTCTGTTTGTATCGCGCTTTTAACAACAGACAGAATCTGAATGACCCAAGACATGAGCCAAGTTTATCCCTAATCTATCCCCAATGAGCAAGCCCGTGGTGACGGTGGCAAGGAAAAACTCCCCCAGACGATATGAGGAAGAAACCTCGAGAGGACCCAGACTCAAAAGGGAACCCATCCTCACCTGGACAACAACATGACTATAACATTAACAGTTTTAACATGAAGTCAGTTCCGTTGATGTTATAACTCTTCATTAATGGAAACTTGAGTGCAAAACTGTTCATGACGACTGCAGTCCTAAAGTTAGCAAGCCAACTGTAGTCTTCAGCCACAAAAGCATTACTGTAAGAGTCCAGAGTGTCTTCGAAGTGTGACTTTCAACTGTCCATATGGGGCCGTCCTCCATCGTCAGTGGTTAACTGACTTGTTACAAAGGTACTTGCAAAAAGTATGCAAAGAATAAAATCTTTACTGTCATTGTACAGATTTACTGAACTTGAATTGCACCTTGATTCTAGATGGGTAAGAGCTTCAGTGAATCAACACGTGAAAATACATTTGGGACTTTTATTTTAAATTGGACGTGAACTCGAAATAATATGAATTCTGTATTCACTGAATCGATTCTTTACTAGGTGTGCTCACTGAGCTCGATATAAATCTGGAGAGCTCATGGCCTTTTCCCTGCTGTAGAGACGAGTGAAGCCATCTGGCCGCCATCTTACCACTCACATCGCGTGTGTTTGGCTTATGTGTTAAACTATCATATCAGATCAAATTTGCCCCAAGAAAAGTATCTCCTGACTTTTTTCCCTTTCATTGCCTCCTCTTATTTTCTCTACATTACTCCCATTCCTTACATGTCTTCATAACACTCCCTTTCGCTGTTAGGTTTTTTTTTTCCTTTTCCAGTCTAGTCTGTGATCATTTTTTTTGAACGTCTCTTTTACTACTATAATTATTTCACCACATATTATTTCAGTTATTATCTTATACGGTGTATCTTTCTCTTTGATATATTTCTTCCCCTCAATTAATTAATGATCCATTCATTCACTCATTCTTATACCAACGCAGAGGCTGTACAATACTTCCTTTCTATTTAGGACAGTTACTGAAACAGCATTATTTTGTCATGTTATTTGCCATTTTCACTTCATTCTCATAGTCATGTCTTATTGGTCGCAAGCTGCATGAATAGTGAGACAGTGACCAATAAATACTGTTAGGCAAATAACATGAGAAAATAATCCTGTTTCAACAACTGTCCTGAACAGAAAGGAAGTATTGTACAGCCTTTGTGTTGGAAGATAGATAGATAGAAGGAAGAACTATATGAAAGAGAAAGATAGATACACTGTATAAAAGAAAAACTGAAATAATTTCCCTAAAAATATAGTCGTAAAAGAGCCATGCAAAAAAAAACAGTGAAGGGGAGTGCTATAAAGATATGTGGGTAAAGTTGAGAAAATAAGAAGAGGTAATGGGGGGGGTGTCAGGAGATCTTTTCATCCAGTCATCCATTATCTGTAGCCGCTTATCCTGTTCTACAGGGTCACAGGTAAGCTGGAGCCTATCCCACCTGACTATGGGCGAGAGGCGGGGTACACCCTGGACAAGTCGCTAGGTCATCGCAGGGCTGACACATAGAGACAAACAACCATTCACATTCACACCTACGGTCAATTTAGAGTCACCAGTTAACCTAACCTGCATGTCTTTGGACTGTGGGGGAAACCGGAGCACCCGGAGGAAACCCATGCAGACGCGGCGTGGAGAACATGGAAACTCCGCACAGAAAGTCCCCCGTCGGCCACTGGGCTCAAACCCAGGACCTTCTTGCTGTGAGGCAACAGTGCTAACCACTACACCACCGTGTCCATCCATCCATTATCTGTAGCTGCTTATCCTGTTCTACAGGGTCGCAGGCAAGCTGGAGCCTATCCCAGCTGACTATGGGCGAGAGGCGGGGTACACCCTGGACAAGTCACCAGGTCATCGCAGGGCTGACACATAGACACAGACAACGATTAACACTCACATTCACACCTACGGTCAATTTAGAGCCACCAATTAGCCTAACCTGCATGTCTTTGGACTGTGGGGGAAACCGGAACACCTGGAGGAAGCCCACACAGACATGGGGAGAACATGCAAACTCCACACAGAGAGGCCCTCGCCAGCCGCGAACCCAGGATCTTCTTGCTGTGAGGCGACAGTGCTAACCACTACACCACCGTGCCGCCCAGGGGATATTTTTCTTGGGGCAAATTTGATCAGAGATGAAGGTTTAACACATAAACTAATACACGCGATGCGAGTGGTAAGATGGCTGGCTTCACTCTGACCAGACTATGAGCTCTCCATATTTTTCTATCCAGCCCAATGGGTGTGCTTTACTGAACTTTAAAAACAAATTTAACTCATGTAATGTAGAGTGCAAAACTATAATAGATACCTGAAACCAGCATACAGAATAAATGCCCTGTATGGAAGAAAATTAAACTACATGTTGCTTAGGTATCGATTCGATTCATTATGAACCAAACGTGTCGGATTGAAGAATCATTTCGGATCCGACTCTCATTGCTTTCCATTAGTGATGCGGCTCTTTTCAGTGAGTCAGGGGAATCGGTTCAGCTCAGCAACAAGAGTCGATTCGACTCTTCGGCTCCCAAATGGCTTCACGTCATTGAAAAGTTGCAGGAATAGTTCAATAATGTCTGATTAACAACATAACATTATACCATGGGCTGTCGTTATTTCAACCAATCAATTAAAAGTCAATAAATTGTCACCATTCTTGTCTTATTATATATAAATAAAAAATTTACCGGCTGGGAGGTCCGTATCGTGAAATACCGTGACCGAAGTCTTGAAAGTACTGACCACAGCCCAGTATTTAAGGCCGAGGTCACGATATTTCACCATATGGACCAACCTTAAGCTGGTAAATAATGTATTAATTTTTTTCTTTACCAAATTCTAACAGAAAACGAGAGCACCCGAAAGGGAAAACCTAGCAGAGCTGAGCCACCATTTTGAATCCTCATTCACGGCTGTAATGCAAATGGCTTCCTCCTCAGTATACAAGTGCACTTCCATGGCAGGAAAAAAAAAAATTTGTACTGGTTTAAAGTTTTTACCTAACGTAATATTACGCATTAGGATAACATGGTTCAAAATGGGCCTCATTAACCAATGAGATCAAACTGTTAGCAAGTTAGAGGTTTTTAGCTTTCTCCTGAAATGTTTTCTTTTATTTTGTCTTCCTCAGGGTAGTAAAACTCGCTTTCGCTGTGAACACTGTCGTTATCGCTATCCATGCTGTAAAATTAATGCTATTTTGACTCCTCATTCACGGCTGTAATGCAAATTGCTTCCTCCTCGGTATACAAGGGACATTCCACCGAATGGGTGCCATTTGCTTGTTGTACCACTCCCAAATTAAACTTAATTTGTTATATCTTTTCAACACTGATTATAATAACACATATTTAACAATTCAAAATGTGTACTGGTCAACCTCAGGCTACGTTATTTATTTTTTTTTACAAGGTTTGGAAGTCAAAGATGGCTGCATACGCTTTATATGGAGTAACAGGACTGAGTTTTTAGCCTAGGATTAGCTAATACACGGAATTAAGCCACATGGCATCATTGCTAATAGCATGACCACACTTAGCACATTCTAGTGATTTACCAAAAATTTGTATTTTTAAAATAAACAAATATCATCTAAGAAATAATTTAAGTAACAGGACAGCATGTTGACATTGGCCTTATCAGTCAAAGTTGAAAAATCATCAAATATACAGAAAAATAAATGAGAGAACTAACTTTTGGTCTTCCCATGGCCTTCAGAAGACACAACTGATGTAACTTCCTGTTGAGCATGTGATTTATGGAATGTTCCAAATTTGTCAGATGGGGTAATATGTTTGGGTAACAGGACTGAGTGAAAACCCAGGGACACGACTAAAATGTGTATTTTAACTAAGCTCTTGTGGATTTCTTATGAAAAAAATATATTTTAACCATGGATAGGATATGGAGTCACACAACAGTGCAAAAGAAATACTGTTTCTGAAGGATTTTAATCATAATATTTCATAATTAAGCATAAAGTTAGAGTGTGGGGACAGGTAACACATGCTATTTTTCAGTGTTTTTGGTCATTTTTATTAATCCTTACAATTATATATCTTAAATTTGAAATCAGATCAATGTGCAGGACATTCTGTGCAATAAGGAAATGTATTTTAAAGTACATTTTTATGTGCATTTATACATATAATTTTCTAGGGACGGAAATGGCACCGATTTGGTGGAATAGCTCACAAGTGCACTTCCATGGCAGGAAAAAAACTACATTTTGCCACCTATGTAGTCCCCTATTTATACAAATAGGAGTCATTCAGGATTCAGCCATGTTTTTGCTCGGCGTTGGCAGCAGGCTAGAGGTTTTTAGCTTTCTCTTGAAATGTTTTCTTTTATTTCTTCTTCCTCAGGGTAGTAAAACTCGCTTTCGCTGTGAACACTGTCGTTATCGCTATCCATGCTGTAAAATTAATGCTATGATGCTGAGAAACGCTGGCAAAAATTTATAGATTTGATAATCTTATAAATAAATCTTATTAAAAAAAAGAAATGTAGAAAAAAAATTGCGACCATGTTTGTTGTTGTGAACGAGCAAGTCGCCGGAGTCCGTAACCGGGGTCCGTACCGTAGGATACTTACCCGCTCACCAGCCAATCAGAGCGCAGGATTTGATGGAAACCGCACCTCGAAAAAGAAATGTTATTTACCAGCTGGGAGGTCCGTATCGTGAAATACCGTGACCGAGGTCTTGAAAGTGAGGGCCCAGGTCACGGTATTTCATGATACGGACCGACTTTAAGCTGGTAAATAATATATTTTTTTTCTTTACCAAATTCTAACAGAAAACGAGAGTGCCCGAAAGGGAAAACCGAGCCGAGCCGCCATTTTGAATCCTCATTCACGGCTGTAATGCAAATTGCTTCCTCCTCGGTATACAAGTGCACTTCCATGGCAGGAAAAAAAAAACTACATTTTGCCGCCTATGTAGTCCCCTATTTATACAAAATTGAGTCATTCAGGATTCAGCCATGTTTTTGCTCGGCATTGGCAGCAGGCTAGAGGTTTTTAGCTTTCTCCTGAAATGTTTTCTTTTATTTCTTCTTCCTCAGGGTAGTAAAACTCGCTTTCGCTGTGAATACTGTCATTATCGCTATCCATGCTGTAAAATTAATGCTATTATGCTGAGAAATGCTGGCAAAAATTTATAAGATTTTTGATAATCTTAAATAAATATTGTTAAAAAAAAAGATAAATGTAGAAAAAAAATTGCGACCATGTTTGTTGTTGTGAACGAGCGAGTCGCCGGAGTCCGTAACCGGGGTCCGTATGGTAGGATACAGACCCGCTCACCAGCCAATCAGAGCGCAGAATTTGATGGAAACCGGACTGCGAAAAAGAAATGTTATTTACCAGCTGGGAGGTCCGTATCGTGAAATACCGTGACCGAGGTCTTGAAAGTGAGGGCCGAGGTCAGTATTCAAGGCCGAGGTCACGGTATTTCACGATACGGACCGACTTTAAGCTGGTAAATAATTTTTTTTTTTCTTTACCAAATTCTAACAGAAAACGAGAACGCCCGAAAGGGAAAACCGAGCCGAGCCACCATTTTGAATCCTCATTCACGGCTGTAATGCAAATGGCTTCCTCCTCGGTATACAAGTGCACTTCCATGGCAGGAAAAAAAAAAAAACTACATTTTGCCGCCTATGTAGTCCCCTATTTATACAAAATTGAGTCATTCAGGATTCAGCCATGTTTTTGCTCGGCGTTAACAGCAGTTAGAGGTTTTTAGCTTTCTCCTGAAATGTTCTCCTTTATTTCTTCTTCCTCAGGGTAGTAAAACTCACTTTCGCTGTGAATACTGTCATTATCGCTATCCATGCTGTAAAATTAATGCTATGATGCTGAGAAACGCTGGCAAAAATTTATAAGATTTGATAATCTTATAAATAAATCTTATTAAAAAAAAGAAATGTAGAAAAAAAATTGCGACCATGTTTGTTGTTGTGAACGAGCAAGTCGCCGGAGTCCGTAACCGGAGTCCGTAACCGGGGTCCGTACCGTAGGATACAGACCCGCTCACCAGCCAATCAGAGCGCAGGATTTGATGGAAACCGCACCTCGAAAAAGAAATGTTATTTACCAGCTGGGAGGTCCGTATCGTGAAATACCGTGACCGAGGTCTTGAAAGTGAGGGCCCAGGTCACGGTATTTCATGATACGGACCGACTTTAAGCTGGTAAATAATATATTTTTTTTCTTTACCAAATTCTAACAGAAAACGAGAGTGCCCGAAAGGGAAAACCGAGCCGAGCCGCCATTTTGAATCCTCATTCACGGCTGTAATGCAAATTGCTTCCTCCTCGGTATACAAGTGCACTTCCATGGCAGGAAAAAAAAAAACTACATTTTGCCGCCTATGTAGTCCCCTATTTATACAAAATTGAGTCATTCAGGATTCAGCCATGTTTTTGCTCGGCGTTAGCAGCAGTTAGAGGTTTTTAGCTTTCTCCTGAAATGTTTTTTTTTATTTCTTCTTTCTCAGGGTAGTAAAACTCACTTTCGCTGTGAATACTGTCATTATCGCTATCCATGCTGTAAAATTAATGCTATGATGCTGAGAAACGCTGGCAAAAATTTATAAGATTTGATAATCTTATAAATAAATCTTATTAAAAAAAAGAAATGTAGAAAAAAAAATTGCGACCATGTTTGTTATGAATGAGCGAGTTGCCTGAGTCCGTAACCGGGGTCCGTACCGTAGGATACAGACCCGCTCGCCAGCCAATCAGAGCGCAGGATTTGATGGAAACCGCACCGCGAGAAAGAAATGTTATTTACCAGCTGGGAGGTCCGTATCGTGAAATACCGTGACCGAGGTCTTGAAAGTGAAGGCCGAGGTCACGGTATTTCACGATACGGACCGACTTTAAGCTGGTAAATAATAATTATTTTTTTTCTTTACCAAATTCTAACAGAAAACGAGAGCGCCCGAAAGGGAAAACCGAGCCGAGCCGCCATTTTGAATCCTCATTCACGGCTGTAATGCAAATTGCTTCCACCTCGGTATACAAGTGCACTTCCATGGCAGGAAAAAAAAAAACTACATTTTGCTGCCTGTGTAGTCCCCTATTTATACAAATAGGAGTCATTCAGGATTCAGCCATGTTTTTTTGCTCGGCGTTAGCAAGTTAGAGGTTTTTAGCTTTCTCCTGAAATGTTTTATTGTCTTCCTCAGGGTAGACAAACTTGCTTTCGCTGTGAAGACTGTCATTATCGCTATCCATGCTGTAAAATTAATGCTATTCTCTTGAGAAATGTGAAAATAAATGTTGACAAAGTAGCAATTTATATGTTTGTTGTTGTGAACGAGTGAGTCGCCAGAGTCCGTAACCGGGTTCCGGAGCTCGCCAGCCAATCAGAGCGCAGGATTTGACAGAACCCGGACCGCAAAAAAAAAACAAAAAAATCATTATCTCTTGTGTCGAATAATTCGGATGTTGGTAAGACTCACTGGATGTATCTCAGAATCAAACACCTCTATTTATTCCCCCCGGTGCTAAACGAAGAACACGAGCGTGTGTTTAGCAAAAAATAAACAAATCTATGCGAGCTGACTCGAACGTTCATCCAAAAGAACCGAATCAAAGAGTCGACTCAGCCGTGAAAGAAGCATTACTATGGACTTGCCACGCCTCTTATCTGCCTCAGATTGGAGTGGGAGAAATGGGACCCGACTCACTAAAAGTGATGAACACAGGGATGTAATTGTGATTTTAGATAGAAACTTTGGTGTTGTAATGTAGTTATGTAAGAGTTATATTGGCTTAGTGTGTTAAATCAGCGACGCACCTATTTACCTACCTAGCTAGCTACCTAGCTTAGCTAACGTCAAACTTTTGAGCCTTTTTTATTTTTATTTTTTAAACGTACTAAGCGGTTCGTTATGAAAAACAAACAAAGAAATGTAATTTATAGCTAGTTGAACGTCTTAAATGTCAAATGTGTGTAGTTTTATATGGACGTCAACTGAGTAAACCTCTTTAGGATACTGAACTAGTTTAGCTAGGTGGCTAATGCTAGTCTGGAGACTGTACTTTCTAAGCAGGAGTAGTATTATTACTAGCTGGGCTGCGCGCGCTGATCATGTAGTATTGTCTCAGTATTGCCATCTTGTTTATGATCAACTAAACAGCGGTCAACAAAATGTCACTGGAAGATTATGAGCGACATTATGCGTCTCTTTCGGACTCGGGCTGTGAGTCAGTGAGCGGCGCCCCGGCCCCAGCCCCGGCCCCTGGCCTGTTCAGCGGCGAGGAGGAGAAGTTACACTACATTCCCATCAGGGTGCTGGGCAAAGGGGCTTTTGGGGAAGCCACCTTATACAGACGCACAGAGGTTGGCATCAACACTATCTTTAACTTTTATAGTCTTGCATTTCATCCTTGTTTTCTTGTCCACTAGTGTGTTACAGTCTTAAACTATTTCCACAGACTGTTATGTGCTTGAGGACTTGATTTACTCTTTGCCTCTGAGTTATTTGGTATCTTCACCTCCACCACCACCTCTGACCACCTTTAGTTTTCTCACACAAGTTACAAATGAGAACGTAGTGGTTAGCACTGTTGCATCACAGCAAGAAGGTTCTGGGTTCGAGCCCAGCAGCCGGCAGGGGATTTTCTGTCTGGAGTTTGCATGTTCTCCTCGTGTCTGTGTGGGTTTCCTCCAGGTGCTCTGGTTTCCAAAGACGTGCAGGTTAGGTTAACTATCTACTTTAAATTGTCTATGGTTGTTTCCCAAACCCAGAAATGGGAGGGTTGTGCCAGGAAGGGCATCTGGGATAAAACTACACTCCATTTAATATGACATGGATCAATAGGATTCACATGAACCCTGACCTGGCAACAGTGCTGGACAAGGGAGATGGTGTTGGTGGATTTAATTAATTTATTAGATGGAAGAAAAAAACTGTTTAGAACCGGTGACGCGGTGGTGTAGTGGTTAGCACTGTTGCCTCACAGCAAGAAGGTTCTAGGTTCGAGCCCAGCAGCCAGCAGGGGCCTTTCTGTATGGAGTTTGCATGTTCTCCTTGTGTCTGTGTGGGTTTCCTCCAGGTGCTCTGGTTTCCAAAGATGTGCAGGTTAGGTTAACAGTCTACTTTAAATTGTCTATGGTTGTTTCCCAAACCCAGAAATGGGAGGGTTGTGCCAGGAAGGGCATCTGGGATAAAACTATACTTCATTTAATATGACATGTGGATCAATAGGATCCACATGAACCCTGACCTGGCAACAGTGCTGGACAAGGGAGAAGATGATGATAATGGTGTTGGTGGATTTAATTAATTTATTAGATGGAAGAAAAAAAATATTTAGAACTGGTGACACGGTGGTGTAGTGGTTGGCACTGTCGCCTCACAGCAAGAAGGTTCTAGGTTCGAGCCCAGCAGCCGGCAGGGGATTTTCTGTATGGAGTTTGCATGTTCTCCTCATGTCTGCGTGGGTTTCCTCCAAGTGCTCTGGTTTCCAAAGACGTGCATTTAGGTTAACTATCTACTTTAAATGGTCTATAGCTGTGAATGAGCTTTTTTTGTTTTGTCTAAAAAAACAAACAAACCCTGCAACTGTCCTTTACTGTAATGTACACAAATATGACAGTATATAGTTCTGCACATTCTTGTTTTCATCACTTCTGGGGGGGGGACTTTTTGATCACTCATCCCATACTATAATGGTGCTTGAAAGTTTGCAAACCCTTTATAATTTTCTATATTTCTGCATAAATATGACCTAAACCATCATCAGATTTTCACACAAGTCATAAAAGTAGATAAAGAGAACCCAGTTAAACAAATGAGACACAAATATTATACTTGGTCATTTTATTTATTGAGGAAAATGATTCAATATTACATATCTGTGAGTAGCAAAAGTATGTGAACCTCTAGAATTAGCAGTTAATTTGAAGGTGAAATTAGAGTCAGGTGTTTTCAATCAGTGGGATGACAATCAGGTGTGAGTGGGCACCCTGTTTTATTTAAAGAACAGGGATCTATCAAAGTCTGATCTTCACAACACATGTTTGTGGAAGTGTATCATGGCACGAGCAAAGGAGATTTCGGAGGACCTCAGAAAAAGCGTTGTTGATGCTCATCAAGGTGGAAAAGGTTACAAAACCATCTCTAAAGAGTTTGGACTCCACCAATCCACAGTCAGACAGATTGTGTATAAATGGAGGAAATTCAAGACCATTGTTACCCTCCCCAGGAGTGGTCGACCAACAAAGCTCACTCCAAGAGCAAGGCGTGTAATAGTCGGCGAGGTTACAAAGGACCCCAGGGTAACTTCTAAGCAACTGAAGGCCTCTCTCACATTTGGCTAATGTTCATGAGTCCACTATCAGGAGAACACTGAACAACAATGGTGTGCATGGCACGGTTGCAAGGAGAAAGCCACTGCTCTCCAAAAAGAACATTGCTGCTCATCTGCAGTTTGCTAAAGATCACGTGGACAAGCCAGAAGGCTATTGGAAAAATGTTTTGTGGGCGGATGAGACCAAAATAGAACTTTTTGGTTTAAATGAGAAGCATTATGTTTGGAGAAAGGAAAACACTGCATTCCAGCATAAGAACCTTATCCCATCTGTGAAACATGGTGGTGGTAGTATCATGGTTTGGGCCTGTTTTGCTGCATCTGGGCCAGGACGGCTTGCCGTCATTGATGGAACAATGAATTCTGAATTATACCAGCGAATTCTACAGGAAAATGTCAGGACATCTGTCCATGAACTGAATCTCAAGAGAAGGTGGGTCATGCAGCAAGACAACGACCCTAAGCACACAAGTCGTTCTACCAAAGAATGGCTAAAGAAGAATAAAGTTAATGTTTTGGAATGGCCAAGTCAAAGTCCTGACCTTAATCCAATCAGAATGTTGTGGAAGGACCTGAAGCGAGCAGTTCATGTGAGGAAACCCACCAACATCCCAGAGCTGAAGCTGTTCTGTACGGAGGAATGGGCTAAAATTCCTCCAAGCCGGTGTGCAGGACTGATCAACAGTTACCGCAAACGTTTAGTTGCAGTTATTGCTGCACAAGGGGGTCACACCAGATACTGAAAGTAAAAGTTCACATACTTTTGCCACTCACAGATATGTAATATTGGATCATTTTCCTCAATAAATAAATGACCAAGTATAATATTTTTGTCTCATTTGTTTAACTGGGTTCTCTTTATCTACTTTTATGACTTGTGTGAAAACCTGATGATGTTTTAAGGTCATTTATGCAGAAATATATAGAAAATTCTAAAGGGTTCACAAAATTTCAAGCACCACTGTAGTTTTGTGTCTCCCCAATTAAATACTCAAAGGACTTAAGCCAAAAAAAACCCATTGATTGGATAATTATTGCAGTGATTTAATTTGTTTCAGCTCGAAGCAATTCTTTTAACCCTACCTGATGCAGTGGCTGTGTGTGAAATCACTCATTCACTACTCTCTTCTCACTGTCTAGGGAATTCTATATAAAGGATTACATAGTGAGCTCATTGGTAAAATGAAAAAAGAGAAAAAACATTTTCGGACACTACTCTGCTGCGCCGTTATTTACGTCGTTACTGTTGCACAATTAAAACGTACCAGATCAGTCGGCTGGTGGATTTTCAAAATAATAAATACATGTATGTATTTTTCTGATAAATACATATATAATAATGAACGTATTTCCCACATTAATAAATACAAAGTACTTTGTGTCTGCTGCATCTTTCAGTTCTTTTAAATCAAGGCTGAATACTTTCTTCTTTGCGCGGCCTTTTATTAAATCAAATTTGAGGCTTTTGATTAATTCCTCGCTCTGCACTGTAACTTTTTTAATACTTGTATTTTTATGTCTAATTCTGTTTTAGCTTTTTTTATTCTCTTTTTTTTTAATTGTACTTGAATATCTGTTTATAATGTGTTTCTTCCTCCGTCCATTCACCGCAATCCCCCCTGTTTCTTTCAGCGCGACTGCAATGCATGATGGTATATATTGCTTGGTTAGTAACCATCGGTTGTACACAATTTTTCACGGTGCATTGTGGGATACTATGAGTACGCTATATAGGGTGTAATAATTCTCACTATACATTTGGGCAGCACTACAAAATGGCGAACTCACTATATAGTCCACTATACAGTGAGTAGTGAGTGATTTTGGACACAGGGTGTAAGTAGCTTCTCATTTCTTGAGCAAACATATCGGAAGATGTATCCTGTGGTCATGGAAAAGCTGTTACCGTGTTACAGAAGGGTCAAATTATTGGCCTACATCAAGCAAAGAAAACAATTAAGGAGATTGCTGAAATTACTGGAGTTGGGTTAAAAACTGTTCAATGCATTTTTAGAACCTGGAACAATAGCAGTGAAAAATCTTGACTGACCATGATCAGAGAGATGCACCAATACCACATTTGTGAAAACCGATACGAGTATGAGTACTATCATTTCAGTACTTGCCGATACCGAGTACTACCGATACCGATACTGTTGATGTTATTAAAATATAATTTTTCAAGAATTGCAGCATTTGAATATTTAATAGGCCTACTTTATCAATTTCCCGTGAATGTTGTTTTCTAACTGGAGTGATCATGCACACGGGTTCACATTGACAATCTCCGCTGCTCCAGAAGCGCAGAGTAGCCTTGAGTCCACGTCACACAGCCAGACAGCGCCTCTTCACGGTAGCACTTATCTTTTGCAACATTGTTACAATAATGTTGCAAAACCTAAGCGCTGCTGCGCTCGGCCTACTAGGCCTACATAATGTTGCAAAAGAAGCGCTACCGTGAAATGAAGAGGCGCTGTCTGCTGGCAGTGTAACGTGGACTACAAGGCTATCTGCGCTTCCGTGTGCAACCTCTCTCGATTGTCGTGCAACATTCACTTTCACAGTCCAACTTTCAAAGTCAAGAAAGACTTGCACTCTTGCAACATGTAAGACCGATTGTTGATGAAGGGAGGAGAGAGCAGTGAGTTACCACATGCAGCGTGATCATTTCACTCTGCTGGTCACTTACCCCCTCTATCATCGGCCTTCCGCAACATTGCGGTCTTGGTTGACTTAAGGGTTGTTCTTGTGGTGCGCTTAAACTACTCCAATTACATTTAGCAACAAGACAAGGGCGTGAAAGGGAGGAGCAGTGACCATCGCAACATCACAGAGAGCGCACAAGATAACAGTGGCGGCCGGCGACGATGTATTATTTAATTTCCATCGCCAGTAATGCAGACTAAAATATGACCCCCCCCCCCCCCCCCCCCTCCTCTCGTGCATGTGCGCACATCCTGCTGTGTGCTGCAGAAGAGTTGAATGCCTCGAGCACGCTCTTGTTCAGTCGCAGAACTTGTTAGGCAGACGCTGTTGCTGTCCATTCGCAACATTGCGTCCCGTGCTCGTGGAGCTCCATACCTGTAGATGGGACGTCAATTTCCTTGGTCTTAGCGTTGCCCTCAACTGAAACAAGTTGGAAAACTCAATCAGCCATTTCTTAAAGCTCTCTCTCTCTCTCTCTCTCTCTCTCTCTCTCTCTCTCTCTCTCTCTCTCACTCTTAAACTCTCCCGGTTGGACTCGTACTTAAAAACTCTGCCGGTTGGATTCACCTATACAAAAATCCGATTTTCATTTGTTTGTTAGTGAGTAGCCTGTCCTACAAAACCCTTACCTAGGCGAATAGCCAACATTAAAAAAGGACAACGTTGGGGATCTTAGCGTAGGCCTATCTGCGTATGGCAGCGAAAGGGAGTGGAGTGTGGAGAGATGTTTAAAATGACAGTGTTGGGGAAAGATATTGTGACGGCACTGTTTCATGACTACGCAAACACATCTTCGTCATGGAAAAATGGGTTTTTGTCGAACAATTTTTTTTTTTGTTTTCTGACGAAATTAGCCTACGCTCAATGCTTGAGATTTACAATTTTTTTCCTGGGAGAGGCTTTTTTTTCCTCGGACGGACGCTGGCAAAAGGTGCTTCACGGAACACTATCGGCGCATGGTATAGCCTATCATATTATGCTCAAGCCTGAGCTCAACAATGCAGTTTTTTTTTTCCTCTCTCGAATGGAACAAAAAGCGCTGCGGGGAACATTGGTATCGGCGCATGGGATTGGCACTGGTATCGGTTCATGGTATCGGCAACTGTTTGACAAGTACGAGTATGAGTATATTAGTGGAGTATCGGGGCCGATGCCGATGCCGGTATCAGTGCATGCTTAGAGATCACTTAAATGCTTAAAGTCAAATCGCAAAACAAATCAACACTAGAACTCATGGCTATGGTGACTAGTGAAAGTACAAACATTTCCACGTGAACAATGTAATGAGAACTCACAGGATTGGGACTAAACAGCTGTGTGGCCAGAAGAAAACCACTTAGTGGTGAGGCTAATCTGAAGAAAAGGCTTCAGTTTGCTAAGGAGAATAAAGATTGGACTCTGGAGCAATGGAAAAAGGTTATATGGTTTGATAAGTCCAGATTTACCCGATTCCAGAAGGGTGGGTGTGTCGGGTAAGAAGGAAAGCGCATGAAGTGATGTAGCTTTTATCTCTTTTCTCGAGGACCGGAGTTTTCAGTTGATGAAATTTTAAGTATGATACCGTGTATAACTCTCCTACTTATTGCTCATTTCATAGGGGGACGGAATTGCTGGCATGTGCCGCGCGGGAGCGTCTGCCCAAACTGTAGGCTGAGATGAACTTAGTTTTTGATTTAAAAAAAAATTCCAATATGTAATGCCCATTGTACATGCCTGTTCTTTAATTCAAAATCACCATCTCGATCTTCAGATTGACCGTATGGTATCTGTATTAGATTACACAGCATCCTGTCCAGATAAAACCGAGTTAGTACACACAACAGTTGAAAGGGAAGTGATGAGTGATGTTGAATGTTGCCTGCTTAATATGCAAGACGACCTGCTACCATGATAACATCAGAAGAAAGCTTAAGAGAATTATATGATAGAACTTTTTTCTGGTTTGCACTTCATTTTAAAGGATTAGAGTATTCAAAGACATGAATAGCTAAAATGCAGAAATATAATACTGTAGAGCTCGTTTATATTAAAAGGTGCATTGATTTTTTTTTTTTTGAAATCATCAAATGTGAATTGATTAAAAACAAGTCTCTTGTACCATATTAATCATTTTCACCTGGGAGTCCACCAAGAAGGGGAATTTATTTCCAAGTTGCAAATTTTTGCTGATAAAATTAATGGCTTTGGGGTAAAAAAAAAAAAAAGCCAAAAATCATTAGCACCCTGGGCCCCGCCCCGGTTTTTTTCAGACTTTTAAGCCTCTGGAGTTGCTTCATTTGGTCAAGTCGAGGCTCAGAAACATTATGGGGCAATAAAATGAAGCCAGCTGATGACCTGAATGACCAGGTTATCCCATCTATGGATTTTTTTTTTTTTCTTCCCTGATGGCACAGACTTAAAATTAGGCCTCAGATTGTGAAAGAGTGGTTCAGGGAGCACAAGGAATTATTTTCACCCATGAATTGGCCACTACAAGATCCGAGTCCCAACCTTAACCCCTTTGAAAGTCTTTGGAGTGTGATGAAGACTTTACGGAGCGGTTCAACTCTCCCATCATCAAGAGAAGATCTTGGCAAAACATGAATGCAACTCTGGACGGAAATAAATGTTGTGATGCTGTTGTTCAAACAATGCCACGGCGAATGTATGCTGTAATCAAAGCTAAACGCAGTCCAGCAAAATATTAGCGTGTGACTTTTTTTTTTGGCCGGGCAGTGCATGTCCTGCCTGAAAGCTTCCTTTTTGCAGGGTGGCAAGAAAAACATAATGAATATTCATGAGGAAAATGCTCCCTAATTGGCTAGTGAATGCCTTTTGGTACACCACATTTTTGTCTTTAAAAAATCGGTATCAAAACTAGATAGATTTTTATTCACCCTGATCGTATTGCCAGATAGGCTTATGTTTTCTGAGACTGGGTTCCCAAACAGTGTGATCATACATTTAAAGGGGCTGACTCACCCTTTCCAGAATCCAGTTTGTTGGTTTTGTTTTGAAATCATGTGACCACTGCTCTATTAGATTTCTGTGCAGCAAAGCCTCTGCAAATTCTCCAACTTTTTTCTTCATCTACATGTCATACCTACATCTCATGCTTGTGAGACAGCCGAGGCCGGTTCTGGTCTATTACAAAGGAGTAACCATGCGAAATGGGATGGATTGATTTGAAAGTTTTTAAAATATAGCTACTTTGACAAAATATCTTCAGTTTCACATTAGTTTATTATCTATGGCTTAGCACAGACCTGGGCATTTTACGGCCCGCGGGCCGCATCCGGCCCTTTGGTTCATTCTGACCGGCCC
Organism: Neoarius graeffei; assembly: GCF_027579695.1. Classification (NCBI taxonomy): domain Eukaryota; kingdom Metazoa; phylum Chordata; class Actinopteri; order Siluriformes; family Ariidae; genus Neoarius; species Neoarius graeffei. The sequence continues at coordinate 67,421,508 of NC_083579.1, forward strand.
GCGTAAGATTAATTAGAAATTACAAAATAAACGTATTTTCTAATTTTACCTCATGCATGGACTGAATGTGCATTGCTTTTATTTTGAAGTTGTGTTCAACAAAAACGCAATGCGCGCGACATGAACATGACATGAAATCCCACGAAACCTAATCCCGCGATAACTACTTCCGTAATTTGTCCAGACCAGCCACAAACTTGTACGTCATCCTTCAAACGGTCCAGCCAATCACATAGTGTGACGTCACCAGCAGGCGCCGGAGCCCGAGCCGATCTGTAGATCTGATACCTACACCGAATCAACTGATGATCAGCTGTGTTTCGCATCTCCACCTCAGACATTCAACCTGACTCTGATGCACTCGTTAAAGACCAACAGAGACTAGATTTCTCTCATTGAACAAATAAAAAACTGAAAAACACCAAATGAGGTGATTAGACTACAAATATGGGCATCATTATTATATGATGTGTCTTGCTTGATATTTGGAGTAGAAAGACAATATTGTGATGTCTTTATTGTGTTTTGGGGTGAATGTGACTGAAGAAAAACGGTACAAACGTTCACATTTTGTTAACCATTGTTTTGGGAAATTTGATTGAATAAATGACATTTTTTGTAAGGCAACCTCGTTTCTTCCATACTCTTACCAGTCTTAGCAGCTTGTAAAAACAATGTTATTTATTGCTTTATATAAAGAAATACAATTAATATTATGCAGAATTTAGTTCAGCCTTTTGGTCCGGCCCTCCACAAAATTTTCTGTTTCTCATGTGGCCCCATGGGAAAAATAATTGCCCACCCCTGGCTTAGCATGTCACTGGATTGTTGTTCAAACAGTGGAATATCCATGGATGCGAAAGTGGCGACTTGGCCTAGGGGCTTTTGGGAAGGGTGAGCTGGCCCCCCTTCAGGCATTCACCAACCAATCAGGTAACACTTTTCTCATGAATATTCATGCATTTACCCTGCCACCCTTCAAAAAGGAAATTTGTGTCTTGCCCCAAGGCCAAGTCTTTCTTTACAGTAGCAGCTTGTTAGCAGCAAACATGGTTCGTCAGTGCAATTTTGGTGGTGTGTCTTCCCACACACTATTCTCTTTTCACCCATCTCTTGGCTGCTTAGCATTGTTTGGGGCTCATTCATTTTGAAGAAGGTGGAATTTGTTTACCACTATGTGCCAGGAACAGCACAGGAATGGAGGAGTGTTTTACCAACTTGGGTCTGATCAATCCCAAGTTGGCTTGCTACTTCAGACTGATCGAGCCTCCAATTCTGTATCATGTCAGAGCTTGTCAAGCAAGTAATATTTTTGAAATGATGTAATGCGAGGCGTCGGACACATGACCACGCAGCTTTTCATCAGCATTGCTGACAGTTGACCTCAGTTCAAACTTGTACATCAAAACTCCAAAACCACATGGCATCTCGTAAGGGTCTTTGTTACAGTCAAAAGGAGTAAGTGAAGGTGGTAGTGAAAAATCTTCCACAGTTGACAAAAGGCTCTTGCTCAACTCCTGTTGTTCTCCTTATTTACTAGTTCTGCAAGTTGATGTCATGTTTGTTTTGATTCAGCAGGGGTGTGGCGTATATCAAACATGTATCTGTTGGCTGTTGTGTAAAACCGGTGAAGCACTTCAACATGCCATTACTCTGACTCTCCCTCAGGATAATTCCTTGGTGGTTTGGAAGGAGATTGAGCTGACCGGTCTCTCGGATAAAAAGCGTCGAGATGTCATGAATGAAATCAGCATTCTGTCCATTCTCCAGCATAACAATATCATAGCGTATTACAACCACTTCATGGACAAAAACACCCTGCTGATTGAGCTGGAGTACTGCAACGGTCAGAAAATGCTTTTTATATTGCGTTCCATTTTGCTGGTTGATGAACCTGTAACATTATCGAACGTAAAATCTCTAGGTGTTGAATAAAAACATCTTGCACATTGTTTTTCCAGGTGGAAATCTGTATGACAAAATTAACCAACAGAAAGGACAACTCTTTACACAGGAGGTACTATTTTAAAACAATTCATATTGGAAGATTTTTTTTTTGTTAATTTTGTCTTATTGTGACAGTCATTTTGATTATTTTCTCAGGTTGTTATATGGTATCTTTTCCAAATTGCATCAGCTGTGGCTCATATTCATAAAGCTGGTGTTCTGCATAGGTATGAATTGAATATCTGGTACGTCTAATAAAATATTCCAGCTAAAGAAAATTGAGTTGTGATGGGACCGTACGTTTTGTCTTGTTCACCTTTTTAAAGAGACATAAAAACATTAAATATCTTCCTCACCAAGACGAACTTAATAAAGCTAGGAGACTATGGTTTGGCCAAGAAGCTGGATTCAGAGTATTCGATGGCAGAGACAGTGAGTGAAATAAGCTACAATTTTATTTATTTTTTTCCTTTTGAATCTGATTGAAATAAGACATCACTAATATAATGTATAATTTAATCGATGAGCCTCAGGCATCACATCACTCACTTAATTTGCCTCACTCTTACTCTGCAGAAACTGCTATACCTTATAAAGTGTCCTGTAATTTGTGTTTCCAGTGTGTCGGCACTCCATACTACATGTCACCGGAGCTTTGTCAAGGGGTCAAGTACAACTTTAAATCAGACATCTGGGCCATGGGCTGCGTTTTATTTGAGCTTCTGACTCTCACCAGGACCTTCGATGCAACGGTATTTATCTAAGCCCATGTTTACATTAGACCGTATCAGCGGATCATCAGATTAACGTTTTTAAAACGATTAGCGTGCACACAGCAACACCAATACACGGATACGCTCGGCTCCGCAGGCATCCTGCGCTCCAAATCACTCCGCCCTGAACAGCGAGTGCCCTCTGGAGGGTGCGCACTCCGGCCCTGCGCAGCTCACAGAGCGCGCGAGTGAAGTGCACAAGCTGTGATTCGGGACTGAGCCGCTGTGTGTGTGATCCCAGCGCACATCACTTACCACTTGCAAGTGGAAGGATGGCAAGCCTAAAGACAATCATAACTACACAATGGGCAGTATTTGCATCAGTATTTGCAGTATTTTCATACTTTTATACTCTTTAATGAAAGGTGATACAAGGCGGAAGTCCGCGCCGTTTTTCAGCAGTCGCGTCACATGACCAACGCCAGCGAATCAGGAAGGTGGATGTCACAGTGACGTTGTCCAATGACGACGCCAGCTAGAGCTCAGCACAGCGTATCCGCGTATTCTCAATGTTTACACAGCACCGGACCAGACACGATCTGGATTGAATACGTGGACCCTGGCAGATTCCCGTTTCCAGGCGGTTTAATGTAAACGGACAGTGCATCCGCGAAGAAGACGAGACAGATACGGTCTAATGTAAACTTGGCCTAAAACAGCTGTGTCTTTTAAAGCTGGCTTACAATTTGTTGTTAACCCCATCACTGGCTGTTAGACCCAGCATTGTTTATTGCCCATTTTCAATCTCCAGAATCCTCTGAACCTGTGTGTGAAGATCGTCCAAGGCAACTTTACTATGGAGATGAACTCGGATGTTTATTCACCAGAGCTCAGTGAGATAGTCTATGCATGCTTAGATCAGGTGAGCAGATCTAAAGACATCAAGGTTTTTTTTTTTTTTTTTTTTAAATAAATGAAAAGCTGTGGTCATGTCATCTCATGTTTGTGTATGGAGATCGTTGCCTGTGTAGTAAGACTTACAAATAATGTGGTTTGGACAAGGACAGTACAAAATAATTAAAATGGACAGGCGAACACGAGATTGTAAATCAGCAATAATGAGTGCGTATGTTTATTTAGGATCCAGAGAAGAGACCTACAGCTGATCAGATTCTTGACTGGCCTATCATCTCCTGTGATAAACAGTGAGTATTAAGAAGGCAGTAAGAGCAAAAGCTTGGTTCATAAAGAATGATTAAAAAAAACAACAACAAGCACACAGTTTATTCAGTAGCACAGAAACATTACCTTTGTTTTTAACATTGAGTGTGTGGCACTGTGACATCTAGACGATATTTCTTTGTTGCTGAAGTTTTAGCTTTTGCTTCTGGGTTTCTTAGTCAGGCGACTCATTTTAGATTTTTCGGATCACGGATCCGCCGACGGCAGTTAAATACTACCGCTAGAAAAATAAAAAGTCTGTGCGTATTTTTATTTTAACCGCCGAAACGTACAAAAAGAGATGTTAAAAAAAAAATAGTCACACATTTTTCTTGTAACAGCACTGTATCCCTGGTACTAGGTCGTATTTCTTTTAGTAAAAAGTATTAGAATCGCAAATACAAACGACAATGTGTGTTGCATATATCCACTTCAGCCGAGTCCGAAAACGAAACTATTTACGACGTTGAGTATTCACTTGAATATTTTTATGGTATTTACGACCACTTTACGACAGTGTCAACCTCGTGCTGACCATGGCTGACGCTGACAGCATGGATTCCGAGCTATCGCCTCAACTGTACGTAAGCATAAAGTGTGGTAAAGAAAAGTCTTTTCACTGTCTCACTAACCAAAACGTGGGCGATTTCGTCTCTCAAGCGCAGAGATGCCTACTAGTACGGATTGGCCGTATTTTGTACGGAAAAGTTACGTAAATACGATGTTACGGCAAACAGTGTTATTCTGTACGGAATTATTATAAAGTCTTAAAAAATTCCAGTGAGTTGTTTATAAATGTCCAAGCGACTTTTTCAGTCCATGCGCGATTCACGGCTAGGCTATTTATTTTTACGACAACCGCACATGCTGTGTGTGACATGCGCAGATACCGCACATGCTGTGTGTGACATGCGCAGATACCGCACATGCTGTGTGTGACATGCGCAGATACCGCACATGCTGTGTGTGACATGCGCAGATACCGCACATGCTGTGTGTGACATGCGCAGATACCGCACATGCTGTGTGTGACATGCGCAGATACCGCACATGCTGTGTGTGACATGCGCAGATACCGCACATGCTGTGTGTGACATGCGCAGATACCGCACATGCTGTGTGTGACATGCGCAGATTCCGCACATGCTGTGTGTGACATGCGCAGATTCCGCACATGCTGTGTGTGACATGCGCAGATTCCGCACATGCTGTGTGTGACATGCGCAGATTCCGCACATGCTGTGTGTGACATGCGCAGATTCCGCACATGCTGTGTGTGACATGCGCAGATTCCGCACATGCTGTGTGTGACATGCGCAGATTCCGCACATGCTGTGTGTGACATGCGCAGATTCCGCACATGCTGTGTGTGACATGCGCAGATTCCGCACATGCTGTGTGTGACATGCGCAGATTCCGCACATGCTGTGTGTGACATGCGCAGATTCCGCACATGCTGTGTGTGACATGCGCAGATTCCGCACATGCTGTGTGTGACATGCGCAGATTCCGCACATGCTGTGTGTGACATGCGCAGATTCCGCACATGCTGTGTGTGACATGCGCAGATTCCGCACATGCTGTGTGTGACATGCGCAGATTCCGCACATGCTGTGTGTGACATGCGCAGATACCGCACATGCTGTGTGTGACATGCGCAGATACCGCACATGCTGTGTGTGACATGCGCAGATACCGCACATGCTGTGTGTGACATGCGCAGATACCGCACATGCTGTGTGTGACATGCGCAGATACCGCACATGCTGTGTGTGACATGCGCAGATACCGCACATGCTGTGTGTGACATGCGCAGATACCGCACATGCTGTGTGTGACATGCGCAGATACCGCACATGCTGTGTGTGACATGCGCAGATACCGCACATGCTGTGTGTGACATGCGCAGATACCGCACATGCTGTGTGTGACATGCGCAGATACCGCACATGCTGTGTGTGACATGCGCAGATACCGCACATGCTGTGTGTGACATGCGCAGATACCGCACATTTGTTCGCGCTATTTGATACAGTAGAATGGCCATGCATTACACCCAGTCAAAAGGGCAATGGATACGCGCACTGCAAACTGTGTAGAACTGACATTAACATCACTCGTGGTGGTCGCGATGACTGCACGCGGCATGTCAACTCCAAAAAACATATGGAGTATGCTGAAATGGCGAGTCAGGCGGAAAGTAAATCTGGGGGTATCCAGCAGTTTTTTACGAAATCTGTGGATGAAAAGACACGGAACGTGACACGTGCTGAAGCGGTGATGGTTGACCTATGCTTGGAGTTGAACTTGTCAGTTAGTGCCATGAAATGTGAGTTAAACTTATTCAGTTTCTTTTTACATGTCTGATTTTTATTCACTGAAATATCAAACACTGGCTGTACTTCTTTAATTCAAAGTCTTTTCAGTGTTGCAAGTGCAAATGTACATGTAGTATGATCAAAAACAGAATTTTATGATTAGTGCTGTTGGGATTGTGGCAAAAAATTGATCATTCCACTGTTTTAAATACAATTATAAATGTCATTTTATTCAATGTCTCTTCTGAAGCATTATGCTGAAGTATTTATATATTGGGACATTAAGATAACAATGTCGGACTCTCTTTGGCATGAAATAAGAGATTTTTATTTTATTTTATTAGAATCCGTTAACAGGTAGAACATTTTGCCAGGCAATATAATATAATACTTTTGAGGAGTTACATTCAATACCAATGATTGGTAGTCAACCGTAATGTCTGCAAACAGGGAACACTATTGTATTTATAAAAATGTGATATATTGTATGCTCTAGAAATTTGTTGAGTGGAAATTCAGTTGAGATGGCTGCTCGCGTTTTGTTTATTCAATTCACACAAAACAGTTCTTTTTAATAATTTAAATGTTAAACATATTGGTGTGTGTGTGTGTGTGTGTGTGTGTGTATATATATATATATGTGTGTGTGTGTGTGTGTGTGTATATATATATATATATATATATATATATATATATATATATATATATAATGGAAATGTGCATAAATTAATGTTACTGAAAGTCATTCCAAAATACTGAAAAATGTTTTCAAGAATACTGAAATTCAAAATTTGGGGTAGGCATCTCTGTCTTAATCCGACATTGAAATTTTGCCATGCAAAAAAAAAAAATTGGATGACATTTTTATTTTTATTTTGACCGACATCAAAAATATGTTGAAAAAATCCGTGAACCTAAAGATAAAAAATGGGTGGCCTTACTTTGAATTTATGCAGTACTATGCAAAAGTCTTGGGCACCCCCCTCCTCAATGTTTTATTTTATGACTTTTGCACTGTTGGATCAATAAAAACACTTTACATTTCCAAGCATTGCTTTTCCAAGCAATACTAAATTTTCCAGAAAAATATTTGTGCATCAGTAAACAAAGTAGCATTATGTATTCGTCCACTTTTCTGCAAAACAGAAGCAAAAGCTAAAGTTTCCAGAAGAACTGTGGCTGCTTGTCGAAGATGCTTAGAAAACCTCCCAGCCAAGATTTTTATAAAACTGTCTGAAGTGTCCCTGGGCAAACAAATGCGTTTTTAAAGGCAAAGCGTTGTCATGCCGAATATTGATTTTATTTAATTCAGTGTTTATTTTACTAGAACTTTTGAGAAATTAAATCGTTTTTAAGGTATTTTTGCTTTCCAGCATTAATTCACACGTACCTCAGAGTATTGCACTGTATTGTATGTCCTCCAGATTAACTATTAGTGAAGCAGTTTAACTTAACAGTTATAATAGTTGGAGTTTCAATTTGGGTTTTCTTTCTTTCTATTTACTTTTCCAAGATATAAAGTTTTACTTTCAGGACAAAAGCACAAAACATAATTGTTTTTTTGGAAAGGAAACCTAACAAAAAAAAAAACCCACCTCAATGCTTGCAGGAAGTTTGAGGGGCGTGTGGCTGCACTGAATTCAGCTTCAAAGAAGCCCAGGTATGTGTAACACTTTCTAACAGCCTTTAGCAACGCTATTTCTAATATCTGTTTTTACAAGTTTAGGATTTACTCTGTACATTTATTTTTCTTTAGGCTGAGCACCGTATCAGACACTCCAGTTGCTGTAGTAACCACCCGTTCAAGAGAGGTGCATTTCTGGGGAGGAGGGAAGTTCACCCCTCAGAAACTGGACGTGTTTAAGGGTGGCACTAGTGCTCAGCAAGTGTGTGCAGGGGAGACGCATTTCGCTGTGGTTACTGTGGAGAAAGAGCTTTACACTTGGGCTGTAAGAATCTTATTTCAAACTTTCTGCACATCAGTATAATCTTGTTTTGTCTTTAATAGTACACCTTACAAATTCTTTCATTGGAAAAATTGCTTGACCTAACCTTGCAGTATAAAGCTGCATAATGTTTCTAGTTAGTAGACAGTTGAGAGGATCCTGAATTTCGCTACGTTCACACTGCAAGGCTTAATGCTCAATTCCGATTTTTTTGTGAAATCCGATTTTTTTGTGAGGTCGTTCACATTAACAAATATATGCGACTTGTATGTGATCCTCAGTATGAACGAAAAGCGACCTAAAAGTGTTCCGCATGCGCATTGCAGGATACGACGACGTCACACGCAGTGAGCATGGCCAGTGTTTACGGAAGTAAAACCGCCCGGTTGCGGTATGACCCATCCAATCTAGCTTGAATAGCTGCATCCCCCCAAATGGAAATCAGCTCCCTAACCTCTGCGTCCTTCCATTGAGAAGATTCAGAACCTTCACAGCCCGAAGCGTCCCTCGCATTGATGTCATGCGCAGGGGCGCAGATACGTTTTTTGAACTGGGAGGGACAAAAAACTGGGGGGGGGGACAAAGCTGCCAGCAAACCAACCCCAACCCCGATATGCCTGTCAAACTTGTTGTTAGTAACCATAGCAACCAAGCTCGAGCTCGCAACCTGTGCAGTCTGCGCAGCTCAACCAACCGAATATCAGTCTTTGTTTTATGTGAGTTGTTGCAACTATGTATACACTGCTGTGCACCTCAATAAACAGAATGGTAATTAGTCTTTTGATTTTTCCGTGAGGTTTGCCTTATACAAAGAAAGACAGCATAGACGTTTTTTCCTCCCTATAAGTGGGGGGGACCGAACGAGGTGAATTTAAATCTGGGTGGGACGAGTCCCCCCCTCTATCTGCGCCCGTGATTATGCGCCATGTTGTTGTAACTTTTTTTGAGAGACCCGCCGCCTACTTCAGCACAGAATAGTGACGTTTGTGGCTTGTTGATGACGTGTAAGTCGGATGAATGCGACCTGGCGGTTCAGACTGAAGTCGCATATGAAAAGAGCGGATAGGGATCGGAATTAGGACCACATATCCAAACGGCCTGGGTCGGATTTGAAAAAATCGGATCTGTGTCGTTCATATTGTCAATAAAAGATCGGATACAGGTCACATATGGGCGAAAAGATCGGATTTGAGTCACTTCAGCCTGCAGTGTGAACGTAGCCTTTGAGAATTGTTCTAACAATAGATTTGTGTGTTCTGTTTGTTGACATGGTCATGTAAATGTTCTTTTAAAAAAAAAGTTGCCTCTTGCTTTGAGAGACAACTTAATTTTTTTTTCCAATGGACAGTTTGATCTACACTACCGTTCAAAAGTTTGGGGTCACTTTGAAATGTCCTTATTTTTGAAAGAAAAGCACTGTTCTTTTCAATGAAGATCACTTTAAACTAATCAGAAATCCACTCTATACATTGCTAATGTGGTAAATGACTATTCTAGCTGCAAATGTCTGGTTTTTGGTGCAATATCTCCATAGGTGTATAGAGGCCCATTTCCAGCACTCCAGTGTTCTAATGGTACAATGTGTTTGCTCATTGCCTCAGAAGGCTAATGGATGATTAGAAAACCCTTGTACAATCATGTTAGCACAGCTGAAAACAGTTGAGCTCTTTAGAGAAGCTATAAAACTGACCTTCCTTTGAGCAGATTGAGTTTCTGGAGCATCACATTTGTGGGGTCGATTAAATGCTCAAAATGGCCAGAAAAATGTCTTGACTATATTTTCTATTCATTTTACAACTTATGGTGGTAAATAAAAGTGTGACTTTTCATGGAAAACACACAAAATTGTCTGGGTGACCCCAAACTTTTGAACGGTAGTGTACGTTCTATTGTCCGTGTATTGTGCTGTACTTGACATCAATGCTTCAGTTGTGTTAACTAACAAGTATGATTATTTCCTCTTGTAGAGTGTGCAAGGTGGTGCTAAAATGGTAGGCCAGCTTGGGCATGGGGATCAGGCCTCATACCGACAACCTCGCAAGGTAGAACGTCTGCAGGGAAAAGCCATCAGACAGGTGTCTTGTGGGGCAGACTTTACTGCCTGTATAACTGGTAAGTAAAGTTTAAAGGCTTCTTGATTCTTTTCAAGCTGTATGAGGTTTAAGAAATCGTAATCGTTTGATTACTTCAGTAGGTTTTATTGCTCTATTAATCAAGCCGAATGCGTGTTCAGGTTTGTGACTGTATTTCTTTGATCTTTCCAACCAGACGAGGACCAAATGTACATGTTTGGCTCAGACTATTATGGCTGTATAGGTGTGGAGAATGAGATGGGTATGGAGGTTCTTGAGCCGGTTCTGCTGGAGTTCTTTCAGGAACGACCAGTGCGACAGGTGTCCTGTGGAGACAACCATGTGGTAGTGTTGACGCACGGTGGAAGCATCTATTCCTGGGGCTGCGGAGAACATGGTAAACACTGTATATGTTCCGAGTACCACCAAAGAGTATTGAGTTTAAAGTAACATTTTATTAACAAGAGATTGTTCTGCGCAGGTAGACTTGGCCTGGACTGTGAGGACGACTTTGCCTCGCCTATGCTCGTAAGTATGTAGTGCGTTTGCGTTAGCCTTGCAGGCATTTCTGGTAAATGTTTACATTGCATCCATATAATCTGTGCTGAACTGTTTGTATACAGTTCAATGGTGCAGGTACGTACTGGTACATGTATTATGCGCACTACAGTTGTATTACTAATTATTTAATATTATTGTGATGGTTCTAATACAGTACTGAGCATAGTATTTATAACATATGGAGAGCAGACAAGCTTCAGCTTGAGTTATTGATAGTGGTTTAATTGCGTGATACCGAAATTATTCCTTATATTGTCAGTATTTTTAGGTTTGCATCATCTTCCTAAATGTGCTGTGTGCAAATCAGTGTGTTATTTTCTGTATTCTGCCTCCATCATATGTGCACTAATGCAGGTGGAAGTACCAAAGGGTGCCTGTATTGACTCAGTCTGTTGTGGCAACGATGGAACGTTTTTCCTTACAGAGTCTGGAAAAGTCTTGACCTGTGGAAACAACGAGTTTAACAAGCTAGGTCTCAATCAAGGCATTACTGGTATCAAGAACCACCCTGGGGAGGTATGGACCTCACGGAGGGCGCACACTATTGAAGCAATTTCTTGTCTGTCTTACTGTTTTGTTTGTTGAACCTTCAGAATGTCTAAGAACATCTAAATTTCCAACAATTAGGGTTGTCAGGATATACCGTACACAACAACTCTGACTTTAGTAAAGCTGCTTGCCCGCTTTAAGATCCAAATCATTGCCCCTGGGAAGACCCATACAGCAGCCATCGATGGTAAACATTTATTGCTTCTTTTTTTTTTTTTCCTCAATATGTCTCTTGGATTTACATTGGAGACAAAATTACTAATCACTTTCTATACAGGACAACTTTTAGAATAACTATTGGACCCTGGATACCACATATTCAGTTTCGATTTTCTGGTCTATGTATATGCAGAACGGGGGCGTCTGATGACGTTTGGCTGTAATAAATATGGCCAGCTTGGTGTAAAGGACTTTAAGAAACATCAAGGGGTTCAGCTGCTTTTAGGACCCTTTGGGGGAAAAGTTGTCTCCAAAGTATCCTGCGGAGATGGCTTCACAATTGCTGCCACAGAGGGTGAGCAAAGAAAATATCACTGGAAAAAGGGAATGTACAAGAAGTATACTGAAATTAAGTGAAGGTGCATGAAGTATTGACAGCCGCTATTTTTATTTTTTTTTTCCCCCCTTCAGATAATCAAATCTTTGCCTGGGGAAATGCAGGAAATGGACGTTTAGGCATGCCTGCTGATCGAGGATTTGGCTCTGAGGTTTGCCCTGCTCTTCCCCGCCCCATATTTGGTTCCCTACATCATGTACCTGACTTGTCGTGCAGGGGTTGGCACACAATCATTGTCGTGGGTAATTGGCTTACTTTCTCCCCCACCAAATTTGCTCTTAAAAAAAATCAAAATTGGTTGATGGTAAAATATGATGAGTATGAATAACAAATAGGCTTCAGCGTTCGAACGTGAACCGCCTGATCCCATCCAATTTTTGTGTTTCTCACAGAAAAGCTGCTTAACTCCAAAACAATTCGTTCAAACAGTAGTGGATTGTCCATTGGAAGTGGTAAGAAAGTGTTTGGTATTTCTGTTCA